>NC_082675.1:86255162-86617662 GCF_025265405.1 Mesoplodon densirostris | reverse complement strand
GGATACAAACTACGCTTGGATGAGGAATGTCCGACATTTGAGATAAAAATACCTGTGTCACTTTTGCAATCTTAGTTTCGGGGGTTAGATCTGATTGGGGAGGGGCACTGCGCGGTTTTTATATTTTGGTAATTAATGGGTAAGTGGAAAACAAGAAAAAAAATTTATTAAAATGTATACCTTTAATAAAAATTTAATGATGGACTTTGCTCATTACACAAAAAATGTGGAAAATATGTAATCTGGTCCCTCTGTGAAAAGTGAATTGATTGTTTGGTCAATACAAACAATTAGGGAGAAAATTGACACGATGGAACTGCAGATCTTTCTAGCTGGGTTATAAAAAGAGGTCTTCATACATCATGCCAACGTCTCCAATTCAATTAAGTCCCTGAGCATCCCCACCCAGAAGTTTAAAATGTTTATGTGCTCTGGGAATTTGGCCCTCTGGGTTCCAATATATGTGTTCTGTCCCAATGGGAAACCCGTAACAGTCTTGCAGAGGCCACTTACAACATTCATGGAAAAACACGAAATCTTGGCCAAAATAAATAAAATGGCTTAGTTCGTGCAACTTGCACGGGACAGACTAAGGGCAGAAGGCGCGGGCAAGGCGTTGTGGGCACGGGTTCCAAGAGCCTGGGGCGCAGGATGCCCTGGGCGCCCCCCGCCCGGCGTTGGGTGCCCTTGAGGGTGCCCCGGCGGCCCGGGCTCCCCGCCCGGCCCCGGGCCCGGGCCGTGCCCCGCCGCCCCGGCCGCGCTCGGGGTTGATTCGTACCACCTTGCAAGGAAGTGAACGCTTCGCACGGGAAGGGGAGGCGCCTGCGCCGGCTGCCGGGCGCCGCGCAGCTCTGAGGACGCCCCGGGCTGCCGCCGGCTGTGGGCCGCGGCGATCGCGGGACGCGCGGGTCCCCTCGCCGCCCCCCTCACCCTTTTAGAGAAGTCAAATCCTGCTTTTAGACCGTGGGGAGGGTGGGGATATCCGGTGCCTCCCGGGCGCCGGGAGGAAGGGGGAGGGCGGAGAAGATCCTTGGCCAGTCTGCGCCGAGCAGATTCAAACCAAAACAAAAAGATTAAAGGAGCAGTGGCCGGAGCGGCAGCGATCCCCCCGGCCCGGACCCCGGGGGTGGCGCTCCCGGGAACCGCGGGGGCTGCGCTGACTCCCCGCGCTGCCCGCTGCGGGGCAGGAGTGGGGGAGCGGGTGCCAGGCGTAGTGGGGAAGGCGGGGGGGGGGGGGAGCCGAGGGGAGGGCGCGGGCCGGAGGAGGGGCGGACCCGCCCGCTCCGCCCGCCGCGCGGAGCTGAGCCGAGCGGCCAGGGCTGGGCGCGACCCCGGCCAGCGGCGGCACAGAAAGCAGGCGGAGGCGCGGGCCATGCTGCGGCTGGCGCTCGCCGGGGCCCGAGCCATCGTGGACATGTCGTACTCCCGCCACTTCCTGGATTTCCAGGGCTCGGCCATCCCCCGCGCCATGCAGAAGCTGGTGGTGACCCGGCTGAGCCCCAACTTCCGCGAGGCCGTCACCCTGCGCTGGGACTGCCCGGTGCCACTCCCCGGGGACGGAGACCTCCTCGTCCGGAACCGGTGAGCCCGGCGCGCGCCCCCCGCCCCGGCTCCCGCCCGGGCCCCGGCCCCGGCCAGCGCTGCGCAGCTCCCGGGCTGTCCCGCGCCCGCCTGCGTCCCCACACCCGGCGCGCTCTCGGGCGCACAGCCTGACTTTGCGAGATCCCGGGAAGTTGAACCCGCCGCCATCTGGCGAAGGCGAATGTAATGTGACTGTTGCTGGTGTGAATATCCGATGGCACCGAACGTCCTCAAAACTGAGGGTTATTTTAATTTGGGATTCCCCTCCCCTCCCCCAGCCCTCCCTCCTCCCCCTCCCGCTCCCGAAATAAAACCGACGGGACCCAGAAGGGGAGGCTCCCCGCCCTGCCCACCCGCGCGCACCCACGGCTCCTGCGATCGCATAATCTTTAGGGTGGAGCGGGAACAGCCTGGACACAAACCGCGACATTTAGGTAACGTGCTTTGGAGGAAGGAGGCCGGGGACCCGCTGGCTTTTCCCGTTCGCTCCAGGTTGGCAGCCGCCTCGCAATGGCGGAGCCTGTCGTTGGGTGTGTCGGTGTGCGCCTCGCCGGTGCCGTCTGCGTGTTGTCAGTGCTGTGTGACTGTCGTCTGTGCCCTGCAGCGTACCGACGGGCGCGTGGCGCGCGTCCCGGGCTGCTGGGCAGGGGCCGGGGTGGGAGCATGGCTGCATTGGGCCGCACGTTTTGCAGACCTTCGGGTGACACTTGCTCGGGTCGTTGCCCGACCTTTGGAGTGTCTTTTCCACCTCCACACTTCCCACCTGAGGGTGTTTCCACCTCACTAATCTTTAGTAACTGCTGAAGCAACAGGAAGGAAGGGACCTCACTCTTCGGAGCCGTGCCCGCGGGTCTGCCGGGTGGGTCCCCTGGCAGCCGGGCTTGCAGGCGGGCCGGTCCCCGTCCCTCTACTCCCTGGGCAAGAGCAGGACTCGCCCGCCCGCTCAGTCCCATCGGAGGGGTTCCAGTGTTGCATATTTCAGGTTGAATAGTACTTTCGAAGGGAGAAGTAAGTTCTGGTTGTAGCCATGTTGTAAATGGTGTGCTAGGAAGGACCAAGTCCCCTGCGAGGGCTCAAGGACAAAATGCATCTTATCTAAAGAGTTTGAGGTAACGCTTAAGTGTCCGTTTTAGAGATTCATATCAGCCTTCCAAACAAGGCTGGAAGACTTCGGAATTCTCATCATGACATGAAACTTCTGGGGACCTGTTGGAAACGTAGAAATTGAGTGAGCCAAGGGCGGGATTGAGGGGAGGCTGGGCGTGAGGTGGGCGCAGGGAGTGCCTTAAACGGTGGGCCGTGTGTGTCCTTTAAAAAGTTTGCACTGATGGAAACTGGGCTGCAGAGGACTTCTTCATCGTGCCGGGAAACGCTAAGACTGTCGAGATCCGGACACGCGTCCTGCCAAGTTAAAAAGAAAGGCGTGTGTGTTCACGCAGAACATACAGAACACACGAGTGATTTGCTGGAAGTCGAGATGAGACTCAGACTGAACAGGCAAAGTTTCACCCAGGCTTTTTTTTTTTTTCGATGCACTACACTGGTGATGGTGAACACTGATGTACACACACCCACGACAGCTTAGAAAAATAATACCTTTTGCAAACAGGGTGTGAAATGGAGAGAGGGAGACTGAGCCGGGCAGGCAGGGGAAGGTATGAAGTTCCAGCACTCCCAGCAGCAGAGAGGTGGGCCCCCCGCCCGCGCCGTCGTGGAGGCTGCTCCCGCCCGCAGCGCCGGCCGCCCGGCCTCCCCGCCTCCAGGGCACCAGCTCCCCCGGTTGTGCCCCCCTTCCCCGCGTTGGGTAACCAGGGCCGGTCCCTGAATTGGGTGGTCGGAGTTCTGGAGCGCCGGCTGCCATGTTGGAAGCTCCTCAATTTGGGTTGCTTTAAGATCCATGCCGCTATCTTCCATCCCCATATGACAAAAATCCCTTTAAAATAAACAGTATATTTATATTAAACGCTTGACCTCTAACTTCTACTTTGAAATCCGCAACAGAAGAATGGGGCGAGTTTTCTGCTTGTGGGGAGGGGCGGAACCTTTGCTTCTCCGTCTCCTTACTCTGTTGGAAAATCTGCTCCCACCCCCAAATTGTGGGAAGGTCCTTTATTCTAGCAAACGTTGTCAGTAAGGGTGGCATTTTACCTTTTTTTTTTTTTTAAGAATAGAGCCTTAGTAATTCGCTGCAGGTTAGTTCATTTTAATCCTAGACCAAATCGCCCCAAACAGTATTAACTGCATGAACATTTTGTGCAAGAGCTTCTTATTTTTATCGTAATAAAATCTGCTCTGGTATGAATGGATTCAGCCCAAATTCACTTGTTTGGAAAGGTGTTTGGGGGTTTTAGTTGTGCTCCCTCTGACTTTTTTTTTCAGTGGAACCTTTTGCACGTCTCATTCCATTTTAACAGAAAATACAAATTCTTTATTCACGGTGAGGGAAGTGCTTTTTAAGCCAGACATCGATTTAAGATAATCAGGTTTACCACTTAGGAAAGGTGTGAGAAGGCGAGCCTCCAGAATGTGTCATCGGTGTTCCTTTATCCAGTTCTCACCTTCCGGTTTCAAACATAGGAGGACGACCTCGCTTCTCTTCCTGGATGCCCAGCCCGCAGAAAAGAAAAGAAAAAAGGGAGAAAGACACCCTCTGGTTAAGTCAGTTCGCGCGCTATTTTTAGCTTTTTCTGTAAGACAGTGACACATTATTTCGTTTCCAAATATTTCTAACGATTTTCTGCTCAAGTGTAAGATAATGGAGCAAAGAGTTTGTAGGAATGGCAAACAGAAAATGGGGGATGGGGAAGGCGTTTTTGATAAACCGTTTGTTGCTCACGGGAGGGTAACTATTTCTGCTGATTCTCCAGGCCAAGATTTTTTTCCTTCATTCTTCCTTTTCTTTTCTTATTTTTCTTTTTTTTTTCTTTCTTTCTTTTTTTAAAGGGAAGGTCTGGTTTGGACGACTTTGTCTCCCAGTATTGAAGGCTTTTGCTCTAGACTTGAGTTTTCGGGTTTGTTTTTTTGTTCAGAGAAAAGCCTTTCCCTCCCCTCTGAGGGCTGCCCTGTTTCACAATAAACATGACGAAGGGGTTCATCACTTTTTAGTATAAATAAACCGAGTGACTCTGGAAGGGTATATATTTGGGGAAAGCCCGCACCGCCCCATTCTTTTTCCTGGGGTTCCTCGATTTTAGTCTTTTGAGTGGGTCTGCCCGTCGGATCGCTAGACCCCTGCACTCATTAAAAGCACATATTTGAAATTAAAGGTGGGTACAAGGCGAGGGTCCAGATGCGCGTCTTCACTTTCCTCTTTTTCTCTCTCGCTTGCTCTTCCTGTCCCCTGCTCCCCCTAACCCGGACCCCTTGCCCATTGCGCCTGCTGCTCTTGAACTTGTTTCTGACTGAGCCGAAGGCGCGGTCTCCCGACCCTGGCGCAGCTCTTCCCAAAGCCCAGGTAAGAACCTAGGCGCGTCTGGGCAGTGGCGGGTGCCCACCAGCCGCAGCGGCGGCGCAGCGTCAAAGCGGGGGTCCAGGGAGAGGTGGGGATGCGCACCAGGGGCTGGGCGACCCTGGAGAGGGCGAGGGGCGCGAAGCCGAGTAGGAACTAGGGATTCCTTCACCAACAAAGCAGGCTCTTTAGAGGGCGGCAGGGTGGGGTGGGGAGACACGAAAAATGGGGGTGCCTTTGAGGCCAAGGTCACGGTCCGGCCGCCAGCGGCTTCTGTCCCGCGGCCTCTGCGCTCCGGCGCGCCGTGTGCTCGGGGCTCCCCTCGCACTTGACCACCCCTGGGCCCGAGCTCCGCTGCCGGTGCGAGCTGGGCGCGCCCGCCTGGACCCCCGCTCGGCCCAGGGAGGCCGAGGTCACGGTCGCGGGCCTAGGCGGAGACCCGCGCGGCCGCAGCCCGCTCCGGGAGTCAGACTCACTGATGGCGTCTGGGTGGTGGCGGTGGAGAGGCCGCGGGGCGGCGGAGGCCGGGCAGTCGGCGGAGGCCGAGCACCTCCGAGGAGAGACACCCCAAGAAGTGCCGGTTTCGGGCGCCCTGCAGGCTCGCCCGGGCGCACCGAGGACGCCGCAGGGAGTCGGAGACGTGGAGTGGGCGCGCGGCGGGCCCTGCAGTCTCCTGCCACTGCTCCAGCGCTGGCCGGGCTCCACCGCAATGTTTGATTTAGGCTTTTCAGCAAAGCCCCGTGGTAAACTCAAGCTGCCGCGGGTGGGCTGCAGCCACCGCAGCTCCCGGCAGAGCCCCCCAACACGCGCGCACACGCACGCGGGTGCCCTCTCCCCGCCGCTTTCCTCCCGGGCGTGCGCCCTGCTCGGTCCCGCCACCTCTCCCCGGGAAGTTGCCACCAGGGCTCGGGGCGGCAGACGGCGGGGGTTGCGTTTTCCTCCAGCAGCGCCTTCCCGCTCGAAGCCCCCCCAGGGCACGCCCGTTCCGAGGCGGGGGGGGGTGACCCGAGGGGCCAGCTCCCACCGGGGCGTCCCTCCGAGTCCAAGGCAGGGGCTCCCCGCAAGGGAAGGGCCTCTGCGGTTGGGAAGGCAGAAACGCCAGCCGGATGGGGGTGGGGAGGAGGGGGATGAGACGGGAGGGGCGAGGGCCACGGGACGAAGAGAAGGGAGCTGGCGATCCGCCCTGGCCCCCAGCCTCTACGGCACAGCCCGCCACTCCCACCCCCGCGGACGCCTCCCTCGAGTTGGCTTTGCGGCCTCGAGCAGGGCACCAAGAGGTGGTCCAGCTGGCCTCTGCCCTGGCAGCCCTCCGTGAGGTGCAGAAGCACGCTCTCAGGAAGCTGGCGTCTTTTTAAAAAAGACTAGGCCTGGAGCGTTGGGTAAATTGAAAGGAAAGGTAGGGGCCCCTCCCCCCCTCCCAAAAAATAGACCGTGGGCATCTTGGTATTAAAGGCCAAATGAGAAGCCACCAAAAATCATTATTCCCGCTTCTCGTTACTGTGTGTCACGTATGGGTATGGAATTCTGTAGCGTGTTAGTGAGGCTGTGTGTCTGCTAACCTCTGAAAGCGGCTGGACATGCCCGAAGGAAAGTGTTTCCTGCTTTCTTATTTCTACAGGATGTAGAGAGCTTTCGATGGTGTAGATATACAGGGCACAATCATAAGGGCGCATTTGTAAGTGCAAAGCGTTGTCTATAATACAGTGGAAGTGGATCCTTGCATGGGGCAGTTTGGGGTTTATTAAGTTAAATTAAATTATTTTAAAATGGCCTACTTGACCAACTTTCCTCCTGCCACCAGATACCACCACTTTTTCATGGAAATGACATTTTTCGGGTCCTCCGTTACGTGTCTCAGCCACCTCCTGACATCCTTAGGAGACGGCTTTTTTCCTTATGTATCAGGATATTTTTGTTATGAGGTATACTGAGATGAAAAAAAGCTGGTAAAAATACCAGCCTCGCAATTAAATGGACTCTGGATACCAAGTGAAAATAATCATCTGGTATTAATCAAGTACGTCTCTGCTTCTTGTTGAGAAAACATATAGTGCCGATTTGCTTTCCTTTTCATCTGGGAAGGACTGTAAAATGTTGGATGTTCCATGAAAATCTCTCTACCCTTATGAGACCATTTTTGTTCAGTTCATCAAAATGCATATGTTCACGCTGGACATAGTCACATCAGAAAGGAACTTTGCAGCAGTCTCGCTCACACTGAAACAACCCCTGCAGTAACGTGTAACAGCCAGTGACCTTGCCCGTTACATCAATCTTTAATAATATCATTGTCGTTACTATTATTATCTGAAGTGTTAAATTGTTGCCAGGATCAATACACGTCTACTTCTTTGAATATATTTTATCCCACTGTTGTTTTTAACATCTTTGTTAAGAGGCCAATTAATTTCCAACTCATAGCTCCAGTGAAGTTTGTGTATAAGAGGCCTTCCTAACTTTTTTTTTCTCTCTCTTTTGAAAGGAATCGGAGGGGGATAAATGGCATGTGAAATACATAGCTTGCTGTTTAGAGGGATGTGAAATTATTCCTAAACTAATGAAAGAATAAAATACACCAAAACTCTAACAGATCACTGTTGAAATCATACTTGTTTGATTTCTTTTTTTTTTTTTTTTGAACTGAATATCAGGACCGTTTTTTTCAAATTCTATCAGAATATATAGCTTCACCACCCACCACAGTCACCAGAATTAGCGGAATTTTTCTAAGTGGGATAGAAAGGCCTTGATGAAGAAAACATCTGAATGTATTTGTGTCTGTTTTCTTCTAGATTTGTTGGTGTTAATGCATCTGACATAAACTATTCAGCTGGCCGCTATGACCCTTCTGTCAAGACCCCCTTGGACGCAGGTTTCGAAGGTGTGGGCGAGGTGGTGGCCTTGGGCCTCTCCGCCAGTGCCACATTCAGAGTTGGCCAGGCTGTGGCTTACATGGCAGCCGGCTCTTTTGCCGAGTACACAGTGGTGCCTGCCAGCACGGCCATTCTCGTGCCGGCCATGAAACCCGAGTATCTCACCCTCCTGGTGAGTGGTACCACGGCCTACATCAGCCTGAAAGAGCTTGGAGAACTATCAGAAGGGAGGAAAGTTCTGGTGACTGCAGCAGCTGGGGGGACTGGCC
Organism: Mesoplodon densirostris; assembly: GCF_025265405.1. Taxonomy (NCBI): domain Eukaryota; kingdom Metazoa; phylum Chordata; class Mammalia; order Artiodactyla; family Ziphiidae; genus Mesoplodon; species Mesoplodon densirostris. The sequence goes on along the minus strand of NC_082675.1, from coordinate 86,609,491 downwards.
AGTTTGCCGTCCAGCTTGCAAAGAAGGCCAAGTGCCATGTAATTGGAACTTGCTCTTCTGATGAAAAGTCTGCCTTTCTGAAATCTCTTGGCTGTGATCGTCCCATCAACTATAACGGCGAGCACGTGGGTGCTGTCCTGAAGCAGGAGTACCCCCAAGGTGTGGATGTGGTGTACGAATCCGTCGGGGGAGCCATGTTTGACTTGGCTGTGGATGCCTTGGCTACCAAAGGGCGCTTGATAGTAATTGGGTTTGTCTCTGGCTACCAAACTCCTACTGGCCTGTCCCCTGTGAAAGCAGGAACACTACCAGCCAAACTGCTGAAGAAATCTGCCAGCGTCCGGGGCTTCTTCTTGAACCATTACCTTTCTAAGTATCGAGCCGCCATGGACCACTTGCTTAAGATGTATGCGAGTGGAGAGCTGGTTTGTAAGGTCGACCTTGGAGGTCTGTCTGCAGAGGGCAGGTTTACCGGCCTGGAGTCTGTCTTCCGGGCCGTCGATTATATGTACATGAGAAAAAACACTGGAAAAATTGTTGTTGAATTACCTCACTCTGTCAACAGTAAGCTGTAAAAACAGAACAATGGCATAAATAAAAGGAGAAAGAAAGTGGACATTTTATGCCCCAGAATTACTCAAATCAATTTATTTTTAGTTAGTAACGGAGATAATATTTTTTAAAACAAAAGTTCTAATGAATAGATTTCTCTTTCTCTTTTCTTTATTTCCGTTCTTTTTATTTTTTTTATTTTTTGCTCCTCCATTGCAAAAAAAAAAAAAAAGTGCTAATAAAACTTCCCTCAATGGCACAGAGGTAAAACCTTTACATTCAATTCTTTACTCATGGACGGTCTCATTCCAGATTTTATTGTCCCAGGGAACTAAATTAATTCCTGATGCAAGATCTGATCAAATCAGTATGTCTTCAGCTTGATGAGATTTTAAAATTGGTCTTGAAAATAGTTCATGAGTTCTTTGCTTTGGAAGAGTCTGGTCTGATGCTAGTAAGTTGTTAATAAATGAGAGATATAGCAAAAGTCAGCCATTTCTCAGAGTCCATATTCTCAGGAAATGGCCCTTCTTTTTCTATAAATCACCAGCCAACTATCTAAATAGAAATTTGGAGGGATTCTCCCAAAACTTGGACTCTGTTAGATTATTAGGAAAAAAAAATTAAGTGAGCACAGACCTCTTTTAAAGAAGCATCTCTCATTTAATGGCTTTTATGCGCAGTCATCCCAGTGAGGCACGTGTAGGATGGAAAATTTCTCTCTTCCCTTAAGAAGAAACTTAGTGTTGAAAACTTATATAGACAAAAGGCAGGTTTGGGAAAGGGAAACTATAGAGATTCAGGGGACTTTACAAACTTAATACAGGCATGGGAAAGGGAAAAGGATGTGCTCCATCCACAGCGAGGGTCTACATAACAAAACACGGGCCATACAGGGGAAAGCACTGTAGGTACCTAACAGCACCCTTCATAAGCCTAAGTAGGGTATGTCAAATAGCATCGTGCAAAGTAGGGACCAAAATGATCTAAAATGATTGTGCTTCATGTTAGAGACTTCTGGAAGGTGTGTGTTATCTCTGATCATGGAAGTAGTACAGCAGCCACTGATGCTCTATTCCCATTTTACTTCTCCACGTGTCCTGGTGGAATGAGATGCTGCTTGTCACTATCGCCTGATGTCACAGACACGAAAGTAACGAGTCCCGCGCCTTCCCCTCCGAATCAAGCCTGCAGCTGATCCGCCTTCGTTCTAACCTTCAGCTCACCAAAGGCTGCTCCGGTTTTCATCATTAAGGTGGGAATGCCATCGTGCCTTTCTAATGAAGGCAGAGCCCGCCAGAGTATTTTTCAAAGCCTTGGGTTTCGGCGTCTCTAACATGCTAAATAAATAGACAAGCAATTAAAGATGCTCCAGGAAACTTGGTGACCATATTTAATTTTTCTTTCTTTCTGTCTGAGGAGCAAGGCAATCCTACTGCTGAATAGCTGTTAGTATCTATTTTACAAGATTTACTCATTTTCAGGTACCTAATGTAGCTGCTAGCATGCATGCACAACAATACAATTTATATGGTAAATGGGACCAAATAATGGCTTCACTGAATGTTATGGCTGCGCTGAAGGGAAATGTCACGGTAAATAGCTACCAAATTATGGATCATGCCCAAGTGTCACAAATGCACTAAAGACAAATAGCACTGGAGGCTATTGCCACTGTGACGCTTCTGAGTTATGAAAAAGGGGAGCAGCCTGATGGGAGGCTCTCTGTGTCCTCATTATCGCAAAGGGTTACTAGCTCAGGGAACCAGAGAAGCTGGTCCAGTGTGCTGCTCCGTTATTAATCAGTCCCTCTCAGACCTCACAGCTATAGCAAAACGGAAGGAGACTTTGCCTACCGTTTCGATACACAAACAAAGGGGAGGGGACAGGTTTTATGAATGTAAGTGCAAGGGAATGACCGGTAGTGGCGAAACGTGCAATCAAATCATCTCATCAAAGAATATTATTCAATTTAACATAGTATCTGTCTGATAGGCTTAGTTGCTTCCTATGCGGCCAGATGTGTGAAGTCCAAGCAATCACGCATTTTCTTCTTCTGTCAAGACTTGAGTAGTAAGGACATCGCCAACTAAATTGCTTCTTCTAAACTGAAGTGCGTCCCGGTTTCTCTCATTTTAATGGGAGAGTAATAAAGATGAAAGACCAACATTTTAACTGATGGATCCCTTAAGCTACAGAATAGAAGTTGATTATGTTTTGAAGGCGTATACTAAATTCAGCAATGTTAAAAAAAATGCAAACACCCAGGTTTAAAATAAAATATAATCTGAAAACCCTGCTCTGTCTTTCCCCACACTAAGAAACTACAGTGCATGCTGTTTTCATTTATTCTTAGAAAACAAGCATGAAAGATTCTGCCCGTTCAGATAATGCCAAAAATATGTTTAAACTTTTTTTTTATTCTTCTGAAAAATGATTTGTAAATTGAGGGTCATAGTTCAGCATCAGTTTCATCTTCTGGGATTATCGTTCAAGACCAGCCTCTAATGGGAGGTGAAATGGCGCAATGCTCTCACCACCTTTCTTCTGAACTGTATTACATATCACAAAAAGTACATCCATAACTCAGAGCAATTGTCAGTCTTTGTTTTAGAGACGGGGCCAGGGCTGAACAATCACGGTGGATGAATTATTTCTGGGTTCTCAGGGTGGCCTTCTCTGCACATCAGCCTTGAGGTCTCTGGCTGGGTGGATGGAGAGCCTTGACTCCGGTAAGTATGCCAAGAAACAGGGAGTCCCAGCTCTTCCTTCCCATTCCATTGTGACTTCTAAAAAGCCAAATGCTCTTCCTTCCAATTTGTCTTGCACACAAAAAATACCAACACTGTCATTTCAGGTCCGTTAGATGATGACGTCCGCTGTTGACCGACTTCAGCATTTAAAAAAAAAAAAAAGATCAGGGAATAGTTTGCAAAGAAATGACACAGAAGTTTTGCATGACATGTTCTATAAATTGTTATGATATGATTTCATCTGAATGGAGTTTCTCAGGAGTAGAATGGAGCATCTATAAATGGTCATTAGTATTACCTTCAGTATTTATCTAATGAAAGTGCAGTGACAAGTAGCTGCTTCTTATTAAAATGAAAATCTTGCATTATGTGCTTAAGGAACACTCCAGCTAATGAGGATGTACTGTCCTCAGTACAACACAGATCTTCTTTTTGTGTGTTTGCCACCACAAGATGCTGGAAACTTGACAAATGATATCATTTAAGACATGCCTGCCGTAGGGACCTGCTTTTTGGCTTCCTGTTTCTGGCTTTTATTTGGGTAACATTTATAATGGCCACCTGACTTGTAATGGGTAACGCTTTAACCCCTTCATAGAGCTTCCAATTAGCGTGAATTTACTACCGTCAGGATTTCCTTTAAAATGGGGCAGGGAGTGCTCAGTACTGAAGATATTTTTCTTGATCACTTGACCACATGTACATATGGGATAAATACCATATTTTAGATTTGTATAAAAACAGATGAGCAACGTGCAACTTTCAGAAAATATATGATAGGAAAAGACCAAGCACGATCAACTGTGGATAATAATTTCCTAGGGGTAACAATGCAAGTGTTATGAATGTAGCCCAGGTGCAAATGGCCTGATTTGATGAATTCATAATTACTGTTCTCTAGACGTTCCATTCTCTTGTTTTATTCAATATTATTTGTTATTTACGATACTTATTTAGAGACAAAATTTATGCAAACTTTATTAGTTAATTTTGGGGTTTGTTGGCAGGTTTTTGTTAAGTTAGATTTTCTGTAACTAATTTTCTAGTTGTGGCCCAGAATTATGATCGTATTTCTGATCATATTTCAGAAGTCAAAATGTAAAGCTCTGGATTCTCAATACCATTGGTATGGGCATTTTAACCTTGGAATCCCATTTTTTAGTAGACCTGTAGCATCATGTTATTCAACTTATAAGAGGAAGAATGTTTGATATGAGAACCTTGTTGCTGTTACCATGAGCAAACTGAGGAACATAGGCACCAAAAACAAAAGTGCTATACAAAATAAATAATATTTTCCCAGTATGTATCAGTTCAAGTAATTCTTGATAGTAGAGAGTTGATACTCCAAAAAAGTCAAATAAGGTGCATATTTCAATTCTGTATGCTTTAGTCTTCTGTATAATTCTTTCTCCAGATCTGAGTGGCTAATGAGATATGAAAACAAGACTAAAAGTGGCCGGGTGTAAATACTGTCTTAGCATCTATTCTTTTTTTCATAATTTTTCTTGAAATATAGTTGATTTTAGTGTTGTGTTAGTTTCAGGTGTACAGCAGAGTGATTGACTATATATATATGTATACATATGTAAGAATGTATATATATATATATATATATATATATACATATATATGTATATATACACATTCTTTTTCAGATTCTTTTCCATTGTAGGTTAACAAGATATTGAGTATAGTTGCCTTTGCTATTTGGTAGGTCCTTGTCAGCAACACAGATGTTCCTAGAGATTATCATACTAAGTGAAGTAAGTCAGACAGAGAAAGACAAATATCATATGATATCACTTATATATGGTACTAAAAAAATGATACAAAGGAACTTATTTACCAAACAGAAATAGACTCACAGACATAGAATACAAACTTACAGTTACCAAAGAGGAAAGCAGGGGTGTGTGTGTGTGTGATAACTTAGGAGCTTGGGATTAAAAATATACACACTACTATATATAAAATAGATAACCAGCATCCATTCTCGATAAGATGATCTTGCTCACTGTAGACCTACCCTTCAGCGCTTGCTCAAAGCATCCCGGGAGACACAGATCCCGCTGGGAAGCGAGTCTTGCATCTCTCAAATGGTAGGGTATGTACTCCATGGAGTATAGTTTAGGGAAACCAATACATGCCTCATGTGCTGGGAAGCATGGGCCAAAAGTACAGATTCCAACGGCCCCCCAAAGCAAGAGTTTCCCTTGAAGGGCACTATCTGACAGTGTCTTTATGCCAACCTGAAATAATAATTAAAACACCTCCTGCTGACTGGTGGTAACGTCCAATACGAAAGATGGATTTGCACTTAGACCTCAGGAAAATGGTCCATAAATTGTCAGCTACTGTCTGCCTTACCCTCTCCATGTAAAGAGCTGAACCGTATCTTAGAATGACTAGAGTGAGTGGTCTCTCTGGCTGGTGGGAGATGCAGAAGCATGTTTAGGGAAGAAAGGGCATCCAGCTTGGAAGTCTTTACCTTGCCCTGTGTGTGCCAGACCCCAGGGGAGGGGCAGGCAGCAGACACACACCTGGAGGGAGCCTGGGACGTGCTCTGCCTGACACAGATGATAAGACTCCATCGTCCTGTAAATGGTAAAAGTTGGGATTTAAGGGACCATGTGGTTCTACCCACTTTATAAATGGAGAAAGAAGATCCAAGAAGATTAGGTGCCTTGTCCAAGGTCACAGAGAATGAAGCCAGAGCACAGGCAGGTTCCTTCCCAGGACACCAGGCCATCTCTGGTTTTTTTGTAAGTTGCCGAGGTCCTTCCCTAGATGCCTGATTGAAAGTGTCACAGAATAACAACTGGCCTCTGTTATAAATCTTTTGTTGGATGAGGTGATGACCAAACCAAGAAGAATATCACAGTTCTGACCACCGAAGTGCGTTCCACTTGAGACACCCTTTAATCCAGCACAAGTTAGGCGTCCAGATCATTTGATTCTGTGTCATCTAAATATCACACAGCCTTTTGGGGAAAAAAAGAAAAGAAAAGAAAAGAAACACTCAACGGAATTAAGGGCTGAATGCCCACAATTTACTTCTAATGCTACAGGGAAGGTTTCCTCTCCTATCAATGTATTCTTGTATGTCAAATCATGAAAATCAAATAGAGGAAAACTTTATCATCACGTGTTGAGTTTTTCTCCCCAGAGTATTTCACTTGCTTGTGTTATTGCCTATAGAACGTGGACAATGTTTGTAACAGCAAAATATCTAGAAAGTGAACTGGCCATTCCACCTGAAATGGAATTCTGAATCCGGCAGCTTCTGCGCTGTGGTGGCCGGACGCGCACACCGGCGGCGGGAAGCGCTGTAGGGTGAGGGGGGTACGAGTGGGGAGAGACAGCGCTGGGTCCACGTCTCCTGTTCGCACAGCGAGAATCTCATCCTCTGTACAACTGACGGCTCATAATTAAGGCTCGGAAGCAAGCCCTTCAAAACCACACGACATTGAATATTCCTGTCTTTCTACATCATTTCTGTCTTCCTTGAACTCATGCATAACAAGCGTAAACTTTCAACTTTACACGAACAAATCCTTTCCCAACAGAAACAGCTTCTTTTAACATTGAAAAACCCTTTGCAGGAACAGCAAGAATGTCAAAGGCAATCTCATTTCGTAGAAAACCTCATTTCTCACCAGGGGACTGGAAGCAATAGTGGGCCCTCTGTATGCTGTTGGAATTTACATTTGGAAATTGAATTGTCTCCTTGAGGGGTTTTATCAAAGTAACTTTCGGAAAATTACTTACATCCGGGTACATCAGGTACACAGAACGAGGCTGCGCTGAGGGAGCCCTGGTGTCACCACAGCTGTAAAACAGCTCATTCTCTCAGCAGTAAAAATAAAAGTGCTGTCATTGTCGTTACTGAATAATATTTAGAGTGTCAACTTCTGCATATACTTTCTGTAACCTCTTGGAACATGCTTACTAATTTGTTAGATTAGAGTACTATGTCACTATCTTCACCTCTTTCCTATCAAATTGATAAAGGCGAATGACGCCCATTTTACAGATGGGAAAATGCAGCACAGAAAAATGACTTTCCTAGATCACTTAGTCACTGGTTGAACAGAGACCGGGGTCCAAGGCTGTTTTCCACTCGAGAGTGTTGTGTCCCCAGCTTACTTGTACACACAGTCACCTGTTGCAATGCATGTCCTGACTCAGCAGGTCTGGGCAGGGCCTGGGAGTCTGCATTTCCCAGGTGCTGCTGATGCCAGACCCACACAGTGAGCAGCAAGGTCCTGAATCTCACTGCCTTTGAAGAGAGTCCCATCCTGCGAGATGCAGTTTTCTGAAGCATTTCTGAGCAACCCGGAGGTGACCTAGGTACGAATTACAAAACAAGCGCTTGATGGAATATGAAAATGGTGCCTTTTATCCTTGCATTTTCAACTCCCTTACATTGACCATCAGCTGTGGCGTCCACCACCTGTCTGCTACCAGAGCACTCTGGTGGCCAGGGTTTTCACCCAGTTCTAAGCGGGGCAGAAGGAGATGCAGAAAGGGGACAGGAGCATCCTGGGGATGCTCAGCAGAAGGTGACAGCAAACCCTCTACCTCGACATTCACTGCCTTTTAAATAAAGGCAGAGCCACTGTGGAGAACAGTACGGAGGGTCCTTAAAAAACTAAAACTAGAGCTACCATATGATCCAGCAATCCCACTCCAGGGCATATACCCAGAGAAAACCATAATTCGAAGAGATACATGCACCCCAACGTTCATTGCAGCACTATTTACAATAGCCAGGACATGGAAGCAACCTAAATGCCCATCGATGGATGAATGGATAAAGAAGATGTGGTCCATATATACAATGGAATATTACTCAGCCATGAAAAAGAATGAAATAATGCCATTACAGCAACATGGATAGACCTAGAGATTGTCATATTGAGTGAAATAAGACAGAAAGTGAAAGACAAATATCATATGATATCACTTATATGTGGAATCTAAAAAAAAGGTGCAAGCGAACTTATCTATAAAACAAAAATACAGTTACAGAGGAAGAAAACAAACTTATGGTTACCAGGGGTAAGGGGGGGTAGGGATAAATTGGAAGATTGGGACTGACATATACACACCACTATCTATAAAATAGAGAACTAATAAGGACCTACTGTATAGCACAGGGAAGTCTACTCAGTACTCTGTAATGGCCTATATGGGAAAGGAATCTAAAAAAGAGTGGATAAATGTATATAACTGGTTCACTTTGCTGTACAGTGGAAACTGACACCACATTGTAAATCAACTATACTCCAGTAAAAATTTTTAAAAAAAGAAAAAGAAGTAAGTGAAAATAACTAAGTATAAAAAATACTCAGTATTTCCATTTCAATAAAGTTCTTTGTAAGTCTTGTTCATGGCAATAAAATGAAAAAAATAGGGGGCTTCCCTGGTGGCGCAGTGGTTGGGGGTCCTCCTGCCGATGCAGGGGACACGGGTTCATGGCCCCGGTCCGGGAGGATCCCGTGTGCCGCAGAGCGGCTGGGCCCGTGAGCCATGGCCACTGGGCCTGAGCGTACGGAGCCTGTGCTCCGTGGCAGGAGAGGCCACAACAGTGAGAGGCCCGCGTACCACAAAAAAATAAATAAATAAATAAAAAATAAAGGCAGGTCCTAGGGGACCAGAACGCGCCCATCTTCCTCTGCTTCTCTAGTCACACTGTTTGTCACGCCAGTGTCCCCTCTCCTGCCCAGGCATCACCAATCACCAGTTGAACATCGGTCCTTTTTCAGGGGAATTAAGTACAAACAGCAGCTGTCCTCGGACGGGTCTTTCCTCCATGGGCATGTGTGTATCATCATCATAATATTTTACAATTATCCTGAGAGGGAGGGCACCTGATTTGCATCCACTTTTGGATCAGGTCTCTTGGAACAAGCAGCATGGCACCCCATGTCCTTTATTTAAAAATAGGCCCGTAGAAATGACAGGAATTTAAGAGGCTGTGGTCTTCATCAGAGAAAAGTTATTAGCCACGCAAGTGCTTCTTAATATACCACCCTAGCCATGCGAGTAAGAGCTCTCTGGCTGGGAAAGACGTAAGAAAGCGTCTTGGTGTCAAAAAGGAAGCTAGTTGGGTTTCAGATACAATCGAAGTTAGGGGTTTACAAATGGCCCTGGACACGGGGACAGGAAGGCAGCATTCCAGCGCCCCAGCCGCACGTTTCTGTGCGGGGTGGGATGAGCCCCCAGGTGTCCCCAGCGCCTGTCCCTCATCCTTCCTGGGCTCTGGCCGCAGTTATGGCTGCACACATGGCTAGCGGCCACCCCACAGGAGGGGCCTCGCAGCTGAGAGAGGATGGCCCTTCTCCAAGCAGGGCCAGCAAGACAATAACGGACCTGCTCACCTGCACCCACAGAGTGGGCGCAACTCGGGAGAGCAAGGCTGGAGCCAGGGCAGGGGGGACTGGAAATGAGGCTGTGATGACCTCAGAGGGTTCCCGGAGGGGCCAGAGGGCAGGAGCCGGCGGGGCTCTCAGGGGGTCTGGGCTGGGCCAGGAGTGCTACCCCGTCTTCTGCAGGTCAACATCGCAGCGTCTCTGTGGATCCCCAGATGCGAATCTGAGAAATCCTGGGGACGCCGGGCTTCCAGGTGAGACCTTTTCCTTCATGGGCGAGCTTTAAAAAAATGTGACTATTGGCGGTGAGAGCAGAGGCAGCCTGGCCACCCGTCTGCCTTACGTGAGCTTGTTTATTTTCCCCAAGTTCCGGTTCTGTCCAGGCGAAGGGAGTTACTCGCACCTCTGGGCTCCAGTAGCACTTTGCTCACCCCTCATTTCTAGCAGTTTCCATGGCACCCTGGTCTACTATCCACTTATACGTCTGTCTCCCTGGAGACTGAAATCCCTGAAGGTAAGGCTGCCTCCCGGTCAGCCCTGGGCTGGCACATGGTCACGGGTGCACCTCGGAGACACGGGGTTCGGTTCCAGACAGTCAGGGAGGTCCTAAAATGAGCTGGGCCTGCCCCCCACACCGTGATGCCAGGGCCGTCGGTTACAGCCCTTATGGCTTTGAGACTTGAGATTAGAAAAATGAGAAGACATCCCAGGAAGTGAGTAGCAAAGTCTTGAAATGCATTACTTTTATGACCCTTCTCACCCAAAGTAGATGAAGCCTGGCCTAGGACAGGTCCACAGTGGATTATTTTTAAAATATTTATATATTCATATTAAACATATAAAGTGGTTCATATGTATTTTATGTATTACATTAAAAATCAGGAGTGCAAGTGTGAGAAAATCCAAGTCAAACTGCCTTGAACAATTAGGGGGCTCATGTAACAGGAAAGTTCAGAGGTAATGCAGGCTTCAGGCACAGTTTGATCAGGGATCCAGCTCCGTTTCTCAGGGATTCCGTTCTCAGTCTGCTTCACCACACGGCTGCTTGCACAGGCTCTGCTTCCACTGCATCCACACTCCACCCACCACCTTCCACAAAGGCCTCCACTTCCCTCAGATTGAGCCAAGTGAATCTGTGTGTGTCAGGAAGAGTGGATTTCCCTCTGGGGAGTGGGCCATCCCACCCAAAACACAAGAAACTCACGGTACAGGATGGATGTTGGGAAAACCCATGGAATCAGAGTTCCAGACAGCAACAGGCAGAGTCCCCTTGTGGGGTGAGAGATGAACCTGAGAGATCCCTGAAGCCAGGGATGGAGCACTTCTCTGGGTCTCCAGCACCCAACAAAAGTTGGATAACTCACCATGGGGACGATCTGGGAACTGGGTCTCTTTGTCCCTTTGATGCCCTGGTTACGGCAATCCTGCCTGAGTGGTGTCTCCAAGAAACCTCTGGCCAGAGAGATCACGAGATTCATGACTAAGGGGCGAGGCCAGGAGGCCTGGCACCTCCAAGGGGTGGAGAGTCCAAGGAAGCCCAGCACCCTCCACAACTCAGCACCTTGGAATGAAGTGTTCACCTCCTTGCGGCCCCAGGCCCCGAACTCCTTAGGTCGGCGGGGACACCTGGTCCTTTTCCAGACACGTCACCGCGTCCATCCCTCTTCTCCTACATTGTTCCTGGTGCACAAAGAGCTGGCTGACGGCCAGCAAAGCCCCGTGGGTCGCCCTGCACAGGGGGGTCCGCGGCAAAGCAAGCTCCCTGAGAGCCGCAGTCAGTGCTGGTTTGCGGCATTTCAGTTTGCGGGACAGAGTGGTCCTCGAGTTGAGGGCTGGTTCTGGTGACACAGGCCCTGTTCCACTTGCAGAGACCTAAGCCCCGAGCTAGGCTGGACCCCCGCCCAGAGGGTCTGTCAGCAGAGAGCGGGAAAGGGCTCAGCGCTGACAGAGGGTGTGGGATGGAGGCTGAGGACCCCCTGACGAGGGTAGAGAGTGGCCCGCTGCTGGGCAAGACCTCCTCAGAGTGCAGCTCAAAGCCCCAGTCTTCTCCAAGAAGCACCGGCAGCTTAGAGCCGATGAAGGATCGCATGTTTTTTTTTTTTTTTTGCGGTATGCGGGCCTCTCACTGTTGTGGCCTCTCCCATTGCGGAGCACAGGCTCCGGACGCGCAGGCTCAGCGGCCATGGCTCACGGGCCCAGCCGCTCCGCGGCATGTGGGATCCTCCCGGACCGGGACACGAACCCGTATCCCCTGCATCGGCAGGCGGACTCCCAACCACTGCGCCACCAGGGAAGCCCAGGATCGCATGTTTTGCAACCGCAGGCGAGCGGGCTGTCTCTCAAGCTCCTGGATGGGGGTGCGCAGACTGAACGGGCAGCCCCCGGGCCCTGTACCACACCGACCTCGTCCAGAGCCCTCGGACACGTGTCACAGGTGGGGCGCCCTCCACGCAGTGGGGCGTGAGGGCTGTCGTCACACGGCCCCTGGTCCCCATCCTGCTGCTTCAGCCTCCCCGTGACAACCTGTCCGCACCACCATCTGCGTTCTCTGTCATGACTCTCGAGGCTTGGGCGGCCCGCTCCACTGGCATCCTTAGGTGTTCGGGTGACACTGGACCAGAGGCTGCCGGGTACCGAAACTTACTCCTTCACACGGGGACTCTGCAGGGCATGGGGGCGTCTACGGACGCAGGTGCTTGCTAGCCGGCAGCCCGTGGAAGGGGCCACGTGAGCAGGGTCCCCGATCCCTGGCGGCTGACAGCCGCTCCCCGCGCGGGCAGCCGAGCGGGGCCGGGCTCCCTATTCTGTAGATGTGCCAGGCCTGTGCTGGCACGTTGTCATTCGAACCTGTGTGAGTCAGCAGGCTTAATGGCTCCCGTCCCTTCAGGATGACTCTCCACCAGCAATCTCATTATCACACACACGTGTTTACTTCTCATTTCCAGGGCTCCTCACGCAGCCCTGAGTGCAGTGAAGTGGGGAGGAGGTGGTGTTAACCCACAGTATTGCCTGTCCGCTCCCTCAGCACCATCCCCTCTGGAGCAACCGGAGGCCAGGAGAGCACAGCACGTGGAGGGGGGCGGCTGGGGAAGAGCAGAGGCCTGGCTGGGCCCCGAAGCCCCCTGCTTGGGGCCCCACTCCACGATGGGCCTGAGCAGGAGAAGGAATCCTGCCGGGGGACCGTGCGGTAAGGAGCTCCAGAGGACACCCACACATAGGACAGGGGCCCCAGCAGCCGGCACAGGTGTGCATATCTCTACTGTAAGGTGCAGCCTTGAGGTGGGAGCACTAAGAAACACCCACGCGTGGGCCTGCCTGCAGGAACCGTACCTCGGGAAGGGGACACAGGCGCCATGAGCCAGGTGACCGGGGAAGGCAGGTGTGGCATTTAACAGGCACCTACTGTGCTCCAGGCTTTGTGCTGAGCGCTTGACACATTTACTTTACTTAATCCCCAGAACAGTGTGTTCTAGAACAAAACTGAACAATAGAAATGAAATGAGAACTGCAAATTCAAGCCACATGTGTAACACAAAACGTCCTAGTAGCCACAGGAAAAACGATGAAATCAATTTTCCTAATGTATTTTCTTTTTTTTTTTTTTTTAGCAGTACGCGGGCCTCTCACTGTTGTGGCCTCTCCCGTTGCGGAGCACAGGCTCCGGACGCACAGGCTCAGCAGCCACGGCTCACGGGCCCAGCCGCTCCGCGGCATGTGGGATCCTCCCGGACTGGGGCACAAACCCGTGTCCCCTGCATCAGCAGGCGGACTCTCAACCACTGCGCCACCAGGGAAGCCCCCTAATGTATTTTATTAAGCCAAATATATCCAAAATATTATCATTTTAGCTTGTAATCAATACAAAAAATTAAGATACTTCATTCTTTTTTTTTTTAACATGGTTTGAACAAGCTGGATTTCAAGTGTTCACTCACTGAGAGGCTCATGCCTGTTGAATTGGACAGTGGGGTGTTCTGGGCTGTGAACTCAGGGGGGTTCTGGGCTGTGAGCCTAATGGGGGGTCTGCTCAAGCACCATTTTTAAACTCAATATTATCTAACACATCTCACTCATGTTCAGCCAGATACTGATGTAACTGCTTATATAATAACCCCTTTTATTCACATAACCACCTTGTGTGGTAAGATCTACTGTTATCATCACTCCCACTTTACAGACAGGGAAACGGAGGCCATAGGACTAGTGAATAAAACCACTGGCTGAGGACCAAGACAGCCTGGCTCCAGGATCTACAGTTTAACCAGCAGGTCCTGGACCTTTCAGGACCCTACACAAACCAGGTGTTCAATAAGTATTTGAAGGATAGATGACTAAGGGAGATCTTTACTCTCCATTACTGATAGAATTGAGGCCCAGAGAAGTTAAGTGAATTCCATAATGTCACACGGCTAGAAAAATATCCGAGTCACTGTTAAACTGGGTGTATCTGATTTGGAACGTTGGGGAAGTGGATTGTTTCTGGCCAGTTTTACGGAGTGGTGGGCGTTTGAGCTGAAATTGGTGCACATCGAGATGGGGAAGGAATTTCTAACCAGGAGAACAGGATGGAAGAAGAGGATAGATCCATTCCAGTAGGTGCAGGGGGACCCACAGGTAGTGGGAGATGACCCAGAGGGCCTTGAAGGGACAGGATTCCCGGCAATCAGAGGGAGAAAGCGACCACCCCCTTCCCTCAGGGAAGCTCCACACCCACGGCCCAACATGGGGTTGCCTCAGCCAGACCCCAGAGGGAAATGATGCTGGGGGCCCTCTTTCTACAGGATTTCCCATCCTGGGCTCGCCCCTCCCAGCATTCATTCCAGGCTCCTCCTCCAGGAAACCAGCCCGCAGGAGAGATCGCACATAAACCACTGATGGCACAGGGAGGTCACCACCTAGAAGCCCACCCATCACCCTCTAGGGAGCAGAAGGCGCTGGCTGGGCACCAGCAGCAAGTGTGGAAGACAAGTCAGGGGGTTCTCATCGTGTCCCAAAGCTGCTGCCCCTAAGCTTCCCGGCTCCTGGTATGGTCTGGGAGGAGCCATGGTGACCTCACCTGAATTTCTGTGGCTCATCTGGCGGGTGGCAACACCCCTGATGGAGACTTGCCTGTGGCCCCTGGATGTGGGAGCAGCTCGGCCCCAGCAGGGAGAAGGCTGGGTGGGGACAGCCTCCCTCTTCCACTCGTCTCTCTTTCCTTCTTTCCTGCTTCCGCTTCCCCTCCCTCCCCTCTTTGCCTACTTTAGAAAAAAGATTGAAAGCATGAAAAGCTCATTCCCTACTCATCCCCGTGCAGTTCAGCTACTGGGTGTTAATATCTATCAAAATGTTTCCCGAACATAGGATTCAGATCTTAATTTTATTATTCTTACATGAAAGAGAAACTGTAGGTACATTTTCTGTTTATTGAAAAAAAAATCATGTGTAAAATGGCACTTTTTGGTTGCACAGCTCTCCTGGTATATTATTTATTGCAAAGGAAAATGATCATGCTGATAAGAAAGTAGTGTCGCTTAAAAATTAGGTGGTTCCCAATCAACTCATGACAGTAATTGCTGCAATGTCCTCTTTGATTTAGATATAGTAATATCAATGTAATTGCCACTGGGAAACAATTATAATGGCTGTTAATGATAACTAACACATAAATGGCAATGAACAGGAACATGTATTTTATATCGGATCCAACCCTTAGAGCAGCAGTAAGAAACCCAGTGGTTTCAACAGTCTGGCACCGGTCCCTCAAGGAACCAAGCCCCTGAGCTCTCCCATGTAAATGAGGGGGTGGATGATTATGGGGAGTACAGCGGCAGCCTCAGCCTCCCCCAGGCTCCCTAATAGGGGGGTCCTCCAGGCCTCCCTAGGCAGAGATAGAGCAGAACCAAGAGAAGCCAATGACCCAGAACCTGCCTCTACCACAGGGCCAGGAAAGGTGCCTGGAATGTTCAGTCGGAGGTGGTTCATTCCTTGCCTCCTTCGACTGTGGACCATTCCCTGTACTAAGCAAGGATGCAAAACCCACAAACGTGGTCTCTGTCCCCCAAGCGTAAACTCCAGGGAAGCTAGCACTGCACTCGTTTTGTAACATCTGGATTTCCCTCCCGTCTCAGCCCAGCAATCTTTGTTGAATGAAGATGTTCACTGTGGAGAAGGTGACAGACAAGACAAGTGGCCCTCATTGTCCACTGTCCCCTGGCGGGCACGGGGCCCACATGACTCATGGGCACATCCACTGATGGCACAGGCTTTTTATTAGGAAGAGGCATTATTTTAGCTCTTAAGGTGATGAATTACCTGGATGACATTTGAGCTTACCCTTTAACCTCTTTAACTTGTTAGTGCCCATCGTGACCTCGTAAAGAGGAAGCCCTAGGGAAGTCAGGCTCTGTCCAGGAGACAGCGTGGAAAAATGAGGGATGGGAAGGGACCCACCGGACCAAGGTGGGCTTTGGGACCCAGGTGCTAATGTAGACCCTGCCCTGCTCCCTGGATATGGGCAAGTCACTTGGCCTTAAAAAAAACAGTGAAGGGGATTCCCTGGTGGCGCAGTGGTTGAGAGTCCACCTGCCGATGCAGGGGACACGGGTTCGTGCCCCGGTCCGGGAAGATCCCACGTGCCGCGGAGCGGCTGGGTCCGTGAGCCATGGTCGCTGAGCCTGCACTTCCAGATCCTGTGCTCCGTAACGGGAGAGGCCACAGCAGTGAGAGGCCCGCGTACAGCAAAAAAAACCACAAAAAACAAAAAGAAATAGTGAAGGAGGGCTTGGTCTGCACAGGTGGACCTAGAATGTGCCGTGGGTCCAACTTTCCATGGAGGCAGCTGGGCATCCATATTGAGGCCCCACTCAGAGAGATTCTAATTCTGTAGATCTGAGGGATCTACAGATCCCTACAGAGAGGGCCTGACTCTATATTTATGAAGTTCCTTGAGAAGTGCTAATAATAATATAATAATGCCTACAATTCACTTAATACTGGGGCAAGGTACCACGCTAACTGCTTACTCGGACCTCATTTTACTCTCAAAACAAACATTTTAGGTGGTTTCTAATATTCATCCCGTTTTTACAAAAGTGGGAAGGCACAGAGGCTGAGTGACTTGCCCAAAGTCACACAGTAAGTGCTGAAGCCAAGTTTGGGGCTATAGCCACTTGACCCCAGATCCTGCACTCCAGACCAAGATAACACTCATATGTGGTGCTGGTGGGATCTTATGTTTGAGAACTTTGGTCTAGATAACCTACAAGGTCTCATCCAACTTAATAGCCTCTGATAATGTGAAGCTTGTTGGAAATAAGAGAAATTTCCAGAGTGTGGGGTGATGCCAAGGCTCTACCTGGAGCATAGTAGTTGGCAGCCCTGGGCAGCAAGAGACCACCTGGGCACCCATGGAAAGGAGGCTGGTGGGTCTTCTCTTCCTGATGCTCTAGGTAGTGGTAGCAACTCTCTCCCACTGCAAACAACTGAAAGGATTGGAAAACTTTAAAAACCTTAAAATCGTGAAGAGCTGACAAAATGGTTTCAAAAATACAAGCCCAAAATCTAAGAGGAAGTGGAAATGCAGAGAGAGAGGGGGAGCGCTGAAGCCATTTCTACTGCGAAGGAATCTGCTGAGAATGGGACCCCTGAGCTTCAGTTTCCACAGATTTGCAAGGTGCTGAGGACAGAGGATAAAGTCCAGGGCCATCCAAATTGAAGAGCCTTGGTGCTGAGCACAGAAGGGGGAAGAGAAAAAAAAAAGTCTCTGATAACTGTTATTACAAGCCAACTCATGTCTGTATTTGTAACTCAAGTTCTCATGATTTAGTTAGTCCAAAAAAAAAAAAAAAAATCAAACCCATGAATTTGGTGCAATGCGAACCCAACTGATAGTGCATCCAAAGTTCCTGGCAGAAACAAACATAAACTCTCTCTGAAGAAATGCATCTTCATCTTATACCTCAAAGAATTCCCCCAAGGAAAATGAGCAGACACAACTAAAATACTTAATAATAAAAAGAAATAACATGCCATGAACCAAAAACAGAAGAAGCAAAAGAGCACAGAGGCAGACATGAAAAGACATTAGGAATTAACAGCTAAAGATTACAAAAATAACAATGCTTATGCATTTAAAGAAACAAGTTTCAAGAAAAATTAAAACAACCTTGAACATTTTTAAAAGAACTGATGTAATTTTAGGAAGGAAAATAATATAATAACTGAAATTAACAGTTCAATTAATGGTTTAATGGATGACTAGATACAGCTGAAGAGAGAATTCATGAAGTGGAATATAGATGAGAGGAAACTGTCCATAATGCGTAACAGAGAGTCAGAGAGGTGGGAAAGAAAAGGTAAAAGTCAAGCAGGATAGAGAAAGAACGTCTAACACAGCTCTATTCAGAGTTTCACAAAGAGTTAAGAAAGGGAATGTGAAAGGCAGTATTTGAAGAAATCATAGCTGAAAGTTCAGCATTGATAAAAGGCAGTATTCAGGGCTTCAGGAAGGCAGAAAATTCCCAAGTAAGATACATAAAAAGAAATTCATATCCAGACATATAGTAATGAAACTGAGAACACCAAAGAGAAGAGAGAGAAAAAAAGTTTGCCTATACAGAAGTGACTGACTCAAAGCTGTATTTTCAGTGGCAACCACGGACGTCTGTAGAAAGGGGATGGTATCGTCAATGTGCTGAATAAGTATAGCAGTATTGTAGAATTCCTTGTCCAATAACAATATCTTTCAAGAATGAGGACAAAATAACGATATTTTCAAACAAAAACTGAACAAGTTTGCCACAAGCAGATTGTAAATTCTCCAGAAATTGTACTTTCAAAGAAGAAAATTCATCCCCTCTGGAAGTTTGAAAAGTGAGAAAGAATGAAGAGTGATGAAAATTGGGAACATGTAGGTAAATATGGGTGAAATGAACTGGGGCAGGTATCTCTAAAACATTTTCATATTCAGAGTCTAGCCATCTGAACCACTATTCAGCTCAGAGTCATCTATATACATCCACTTTTCCCAAGTTATCATCCTCTGTGCAGTCAAGACGTGTGACAGGGCACCACTTCTGGAGTGAGCCATGGTTGACTCCAGAAATTTCTTCCAACCACTGACACTGATTCTCCAAGTTTATTTCATCTTATCAGAAGGTGTCAAGGAAACATTGTCGTACACTTATAACTCATTCCTTCCCCAAATGGTTCTTAAATATTTCTTGACCCACACTGGGGGTTTACAGCAGTCCAGCTGTGCCACCAGAAAAAACACCCCAGTTCAAGCACACGTGGACCCTCACCCCCACATCACAAATGGCCTGCAGCGTTCATGCCATTGATGACAAAATGCATCCCAATTTCAGAGACGTTAAACTGTGGAAACAAAGAATCCATGGAATTAACTGTATCCTGACTCGAGTATACGAGGGCGCTTGCCTCAGGGGAGCCCAAGCAAGGCGTGGTCTGAGCACCCAGAAGACAGAGGGAGGCCTGGGCTTGCAGAACTGATTGTGTGATGGGGTTTGTGCCTGCTTCCTGACAAACGTCTGAATGTACGGCAGGGAGGAGAAGAAAGTAAGGGCAGAGAAGGGGTGAGAGCAAGCTCAGAGTTCTATGATGTGGGCTGGAACCATGGCATGGTGCACTGGAAAATGCACAGGTTTGGAGACCCACAGAGGCAGATTCAGAACTTGACTCTTTGTTGTCCAGCACGAATCATTCAACAGTCTAAGCCACGATGTTTGTCTTTAGGAAATGGGGAAGGTGCCCACAGAGTCATTCTGATGTTAAGGAATTATGGTCAATTCTTATTACATAGGGTAGTTATGCTCTGTGAAGTTGCAGGTGCCCTGAATCAGCAAACACTGAACCATGGTTCCCAGGGGAAATGAAGGGTTACGTTCCTGCAAGCCTCTGGTCACCACACTTATCAACCAAACAACACATAAGCTCGTTTTATGTGTCCCTGCTTAAAAACACCTTATGTAAAATATATTTTTGATTCATTAACATAGAACTGAACGCCAGCAGCACCGTAAGTCACGCCTGAATGAAGCTCATCGGTCACACTGATTTCTCCCTAAGGCAAGTCGCGGCCTTCTTGCACTTAGGAACATGACACAGCACTTCAGCACTATGCTTGGGGGCCATTTTGAACTGCAAAGTTATCACAAAAAAAAACAAAACACAAGTAGCCCATGAAAAAGACACATGTTTGCACCATGAGAGCTGAAACAAGAAGGCTGGACATCACTGTGTTTGACCTCAGCTGGGAATGTGCACAGGAGATTTTTCAATGCTCTGCACATGTCCATGAACAACCATGAAAGCACCGTGAGTGTCGATTGGGGGGTTACAAATAAATCTTAGAAAGAAGGCAAATTCAGAAATACGGAATCTGCAATGAATGAAGATCAGCCGTACATATGTAACCCGATCCTTAGGGGGTGTCCAGTGGATGGTGACTCTTATAATCACTACTTTGTGACCCCACTGGTGTCCCCATGAAATCCTACCACAAGGTGAAGCCTGCAGAGGAGGTCTAAAGCCGAGAAAACTGAAGGGCTTCCTCAACTGTCATCAATCCATCCATTCATTCAACAGATATTTACTGAGTGTCTGCTCTGGGACATGCACGGAGAACAGAAAACACAATATTGTCTCCAGCAAGTGATGTAAAGGGCAGATTATGTACAAGTGGGCTATTTCTGAAGCTGTCCTACCACGACTACTCTTTATAATACCAGGCACTCTAACTGCACTTCACATGTGCCGGACATTGTTTCAAATACTCTGCAAACTGAAGTTCATTTAATATTGTTTCAAACGTTCTGCAAACTGAAGCTCATTTAATCCTCTCAACGGCCGTAGGAGGCAGGTGAGTGTGTTTTTTTCACCTTACAGAGGAAGAAAGGACAGGTGAGTAAGTGGCCCAAGGTGACACGGCTTGAAAACAGTGGGTGGCACCAGAGTCTGTGCCTTTAACACACTGCATCATCTAACCACGTAGACTGGGGCCATTGCATCATTGGAATTTATGCCAAATTTTTTACCTTGACCCAAAGATGGTTGACTTCGGGTTGAGATGTTGACCACGTCCTAAATTGGGTCTCCATTATGCCAGGTCATCAAGTAAATTCATTTAAAAATCATGCAACTTAATAAAAATAAGTAAATCCTCTGGCAAAATCAAGCATTAACCTGATAAAAGTTTCAAGTTTCTTTTTTTTTTTGATTAATTAATTTATTAATTAATAAACACAGCTGGATCCAGTCCCCGGCTCCTGTGTGGTGGCCTCGGCCCCACGGCTGAGTGAGCAGAAGGGCTGTGGCCGCATCCAGGCCAGGCCGATGGAAACCCTCCACCTGGGAGCCTCCCTCTAGCCTGGCTCAATGCTCAGTGCTCGCAGCCCCTCAGACGGTCTGCAACCCCGAGACCCCGACTGGCCTGTGACTCCCATTTCTCACCTCCAACGTGAAAAGAAAAAAAAAACACTTCTGTTGTGTTCAGCCTGCAAAATGTGGGTTTTTGTGTTTCAATAGCTATCATTGTCCTAATGAACATGAATGGACACCCAACTTTGAGCCTATTTTAAATAGCCACTCATGTGTTTGTTTGGGATTTTTTTTTCCAGAAAATTACAAAGTGAGAAACCAGTGTGCTCAATTTCATTTATGGATTTCCCTTCAGGCCAAAGGGAAAAATGAGACATCTCAGCTTTGTGGGACCCACAAAGGATCTCCGGGTGAGAGCTCTGAAACTTCACTCAGAGACTCACCTAAAACCATTGCCCCGAGAAGAACGACGCCGTCGGGGCTGAGGCCATTTCTCAGCACATGGTGGCTGCAGGATGCTGCGGTCTAGACATCCCCCTTTAAGAGCGCTCACCTCCCTCCCTTTTCCCACCGGAGTCACTGTGTGTTGCCGGCCCTCCTTCTGCATCCCTGCTTCCGGCCACCCCCAGCCTCTGTCACCTCCCACCCCACGCCTACTCTGAAGCGCAGCTCTTTCACTGCCCTCCCCCATCTTCTCTTCCCACTACTTCTTCTCTCATTTTTGGAAGAAAACCTTACCTTCTCCTGCACCCAGAAAGCAGCAGGAACCACCTGGAAGCCACCTGAGCACCTCAGCCCCAGTGCTCCCATGTCAACACAGGTATCTGCACCTGCCTCTGACTCTTCTCCCTCTACCTGGCGGGCACGGTCTGTGCTCATGCCTTGGAACATCCTTAACCCGCCCTGGGCCCCGTCCTCCCTTTCCTCTAGCAAGCATCTCGTTCTTAGCTGTACCTTCTCTCCCCTGATACTGGCTCTTCGTTCTCCACAGAGACCTGTGCTGGGCGCTCCTGTCCATCAGGTCATTCTTCTGAGCAAATGCCTGTGGTCATCCGTGCCAGGACCGTGCAAGGCACAGGGACACAGCAGTCGATAAGACACAGCCCCTTGAGCTCGATTCCCTCAAGCCGAGATCCTCAGAGATCCTCCACTCAGGATCTCTCAGCCAGGAATGCGATCCTCCCTCAAACCAGAGTCCGTGGAAACGTTGGCAGGAGCTGGTGATGTGTGTTGACTTCGTGGAGAGTCTTAGGGCAGAGCTGGGGCCAGGAGTTTGAAGGATTGTATAACTGCTAGAACATGCTGGTTCTATAATGACAAGAAAAGTGGCAGAATCCAGTGTAAGTTTTAGTGTGATGGGGCCAATATTTTTATTTAGTGGGAACTAAGTTCTTAAATGTACCATTAAAATGCAACAGGAAAATAAGACTTTATTTACAAAAGTGCATTCACTCACAAATTTGTAGTTAAATACTTGGTATACAGTGTAAAGGTCATTATTTTTAAGCTGATAATTTCCTGAGTGATGTTATTGGAATTTAGCTCTTAACTTTAAAGTTTTGTCTTTATTTAGTAATAGCAACGTAATTCTAGAAAAAGCAATACCAGTCAACACACTGAGATGCTTCACTATGGCCTGGACAACGCTGCAGCTACAGTTTAACAGAGTCTGGGGTTGTTATGACTGACTGCGAGGGCTGGGTTTCAGCGGGGGCGACGGTGCCCAGATGAACCGGACACGCCATGACTGCCTTACCTGGAACGTAGGCTGCCCGCGTTCCGCCTGCACTGGGGCTGCACCCGCTGCCTTCTGACTCTCTGTAAGGTGAGCCTTGGCAGGGGAAACAGTGCCATGCAGATCAGAACGGGTCCTCAGCCCTGCCTGACTGGTTCAGTACAACTTAAATCACGGTTAGCACTTAGAGCCTGTATCCATTTCCTAGGGCTGCCGTGACGAATTGCCGAGAATGTGACTACCAACAGAAACGTGTTCTCTCAGAGCCCTGGAGGCTAGAAGCCCCAAATCAAGGTCCCAGTGGGTCCACGCTCCCTCTGAAGGCTCTAGAAGAGAATCCTTTCTTGCCTCTTCCGGTTTCTGGTGGTTCCTGGCCATCCTCACCCTTCCTCAACTTGTAGATGCATCATTCCAAGCTCTCTGTGGTTTTGCGGCTTCTCCTAGGTGTCTGAGTCCAAATTTCTCTCTTCTTATAAGGGCACCAACCATTGGATTAGAGCTCCCTACTCCACGATGACCTCATTTTAACTGGATTACATCAGTCAAGACCCAATAAGGCTGCAAGTACCAGGGTTAGGACATCAATATATCTTTGGGGGACACAATTCAACCCACCACAGAATATTTCTTAGTTGCCAGACATTTTGCCATGTTTTTTCCTTGAATTGTTTGCCTTCACCCCTGTAACATCTCATGAGGTTGGAGCCCCCATTCTACAGATGAGAAAACGGAGACTTGGAAAGTCAGGGTCCATTGCCCAACATCATGCAGCTCATGTACTACAGACGTCAGTCTCAAATCCAGGGCTCCCCCTCCAATCCAGCTCCTAACTGCAGGGCTAGCTGCTAAAGTCCCAAAGTGCAAATTATCCCAGCCCAGTTAGAATCCAGGTTCTGGGTCAAATGACCGGTCACATCTGGGATGAGGACTTAAGGGAGGGTCAGCAAAGCCTCACGGCTAGTGAGGGAGGATTTCAGTCAAGAAAGCCAAGTGTTTGCGATACAAGAACCCACACACGAAGGACCTTTGCAAAAGCAATGAAGGTTCCCAGCTCCACCCAGGCTCCTGCTCAGGAAATCAGTGTCTGAAACGGGCCTCAAGATCACCGCGATTCCATACCGTGTGGGTTCCACCCCTCCCTCACCCCTCGTGCCCCCTTTTGGTGCACCCAGCACAGACCCACAGGGAGAAACGCCAGCCGGCTGAGACTTGGCTGGCCTGATTATAAAGCTAACTAAACTAATTAATCACAACAGATTAATAAGAGTGACAAGGTGAGAGAGGTGACATTCTCCAAAATCTCCAATTTGGTATGAGTGTGCTTATTATTTTTTTATTTTAATCCCTACAGCAATTTATTTCCTGTAAAGCAAAGTTTCTCCAAGAATGTCCCAAAATGTAGTCAAGGTTAACTGTGCTGTGAGCTTATTCAATATTTATGATTCTTTTTATTTGTATTACTAGGACTATTTGGGGGCTCCAAAAGGTCCATTAATCAAACAGAGTGACAAAATGAGCCATTTGACAATTGGAACAAGGGCTGAGTATTATTATGATTATGCGTGTATATGTGTGTGTGTGTGTGTGTGTGTGCGTGCGTGTGTGTGTACATTTGGTCCAGGAATAAAAGGACCAACTTAACTTCATCAACAGTGCCTGATTAATTGTTACAAAGTGTCATCCATAAATTCCCCTTCGATCTAATAATCCTCTCAGACGATTTAACAATATCCCCGGCGAGTTGCCTTTATTGAGGGCTGAGTTCCTGAGAAAGGAAGGGGTGATACAAATCGCTCCAGTGACTGGAGACAGTCAGTGGACAGCGTTCAGGCAGCTGACAGTTCTGAAATACAATTATCAGCGTGATCTGCTTAAGAATTCATCAGCAGCTTCTGCCTTCTGAAGACTAAAAGAATACCGAGACATACAAAGAGAAAGAGGTGATAAGAAGGCATCACTTTCCTCCAGCCTCATAACTGTAAACTGAAGAAAATTAGTTTCTTTGCTTCCAGCTCATTGGCATATAGGCAGCATTAGATTATAATTGCATAAGCATAAATCCTTTGAATAAATTTCGGAAGAAGAAGTGAATTAGAAATGCAAGTAAAGTATCTAAAAAACTTAACTCTACTAGGCAGGGGAGGAGGAGACGTAAGAGACACAGGCAAAGAGAAAACCCCTTGTGGGGGCCTTTCCTTGGGTTCTCAAAGCTCTGTTTCAGGGAAAGGCAGTTTTTAACCCCATTCTGTGCCTGTTGGCGAATAAAAGCACCATCTCTCCTCTCTTTGCTCTCATGTTCCAAGGAATCTGAGTCATAATTTATCATAAATTAATTTTGGAGAAACAACAGGCTTGGGGCATGTTATAATTATTGTTATTTGTTTATTTATTATCATGTTAACCATTATTTATTATTATGTTAAGCACATGTGAGATCACAAAGGTTGCTCCCTGTTGTTTCCTAGCAACAAGCCAGTGGGTTTTTCCACGCAAGTTTCCAAACATTCTACTCCCTTACAGTGGGGGTGGGAGGCAGATGACGGCCAGCTTGGGGCCCCGGCTCTCTCCTTTCCTGAGGGAAGTGGAGAGATGGACTGTGGAGAGGAAGGGTCTCTCTGGCCCCTGGTGGTGCTTCACTAGCCTCAGAGCAGATCATTTCAAACAAAGACCGTTTATAGGCAAAACCCTGGACCCAAAGGAAGACGCCAGTGGCTGGATCCAGTTGGACAACGGCATCCTTTCCAAAGCCTGTCTTCGGGGACCACACACGGGGCACCCTCCATGGCCAAGGGACGTCTGGGAGGAGGAGGTGCTGGGAGGGGCAGGGCAGGGGAGACTCCCGGAGGGCCTCAGCATCCCCACCCAGCCTGCTGCCTTGTGACCACACTCACCACCCCACGGTGGCCCCGGCTAGCTTCCTGAGCCCGGCAACATGTGATGGGAGCCTCTGAGTCTCAGCTGTGTTTAAGCAGCCTTGCAAGAAGATGAACATCCACCTGCAAAGTCTCTTGTGTTAGAGCAGGAGTGCATAAAGGGGCTGGACGTTCCCTCTTTCCTGCACGGCACCCCCTTATGCAAAGGAAACCTTCCTGGGGGACCCACATAGGAGCTGCTGGACCAGAGTGATTGGGCCGGTGTCCTTTGCTGGCCTCCTCAGAAGGCCCTCCACACCTCTCATGGGATCACTTCCTATTCTGGTTAAGAAACTTCTGGCCTGGTGATGCAGCACATTCTCACTATGGTGAGACCACTCCACACAGTCTCTGATGCAGTGTTCTTCCCCCCCCCCCCACTGTACAGCGGAATTCCCCAGGAGTGATATTTTTCATAATAAACTTTTCATTTTAAAATAATTAAATTTACAGAAAAATTGCAAAGATAATATAGAGAGTTCCCATAAACCTCACACCCAGTTTGCTCCTATTACATCTTCTGTTACTATGGGACATTTGTGACAATTAATGAACTGTTACTGGTGCATTATTATTAACTGAAGTCTATACATTATTCAGATTTTTAGCTTTTCCCTAAAGTCTATTTTCTGCTCCAGGATCCCATCCAGGACACCACATCACACTTAGCTAGCCATCATGCCTCCACAGTCTCCTCTTGGCTGTGATAATTTCTCAGGCTTCTCTGAAATTAGTAACCTTGGCAGTTTACAGGAGGCTGGCCAGGTATTTTGTAGAAGGTCCGTCAATATGAGTTTGTCTGATGTTTTTCTTATGAGTAGTATATGGATGGCACATATGTGCCCCTAAAATTCATAGGTTGAAATAGAATCCCCAATGTGATCTTATTGGGAGGTGGGCCTTCAGGAGGCAATTAGGTCATGAGGGTGGGGCCCTCTTAAAAGGGATTCGTGCCCTTATAGGAAAAGGCCAGAGAGCAAGGGAGCTCCTTTCCCATCACCTGGGGACACAGTGAGAAGTCTGCTGCCTGCCACCCAGAAAAGAGCCCTCTCCAGACCCACTGGCACCTTGATCTCAGACTTCCAGCTTCCAGAGCTGTGAGCGATGTATGTCTGTGGTTTATAAGCCACCAGCCTGTGGTACTTTGTGATAACAGCCCCCATGGACTAAGACAGTTAGACTGCATGTCTGGGTTGGGGAGGAAGACCACGGAAGTAAGTTTCGTTTCCATCACATCATTCAAGGTGCACGCGGTCAACAGGACTCACCACTGTTGACATAAAGCTTGATCACCTGGCTCAGATGGTGTCTGTCTGTCAGTCTCTCCACTGTCAGGTTGTCCTTTTCCCCTGTTCTGTACTTTGGAGGAGGAAGCCCCTGTGAGCCACCCATGCTTGAGGAGTAGTGGGCTGTGTACCATCGCCTGGAGGACAGAGTTTCTACATAAATTATGTGGAATCGGCAGGGGAGATTATTCTCTTCTCCATTCATTCATTCAATCATTTCTTTCTAGCAGATTGGACTTAGAGTTATATTCCAGTGCTGCTTTATTCATGTTGTTGCTGAAATGCGTTAACCATTGGGAGTTCTTTCCATTGATCCTGTGTCCCTTTGACACACCCCTGTTATTGGGGCCTTGGGGGGTTGTTTGTTTTGTTTTTTAGCATTTCCTCACTTTCTGGCATCACAAGGTGCTCCAGGCCCACTTTGTCTACTTCCTGCCCCAGTCCTAGAATCAACTATTTCTCCACAGACCCCTGGTTCTGTTTATTGGAGAAAGGTATTAGCAAACAAGAACCAGATACTAGGTGTGCTCATTGCTATGAGAGCTGGGAAGCTTTCAAAGATTTGCTTATCTAGGTTGCAACCAAGACCAATTGCCAGAGTCTCCCGAGACAGGACCCAGATATCAGTATTTTTAAAGCTTTGTCTGTCCCCCAAGAGCTTCCTCCTGGAAGGCTGGAAGGGCAGAGCGATCAGGACACACAAGGCTGCTGGGGGAACCGTAGTAGCTGAGCAGGCCCTGGTCTGTGTCCCTGTAATTAATTGCAGTTACTGTCCTTAAAATAGAACTAATAATAAAATTACGCTGGCCACAAGAGCTTCTCATTGAGTGAGTATAACATGCTGGGCACTTTAGATATGATCTCCTTTAACTCTGCAAACAACCATACGAAGCAGGCATCGTTAAACCCACACAAGAGAAAACAGGCTGGAAGAGGTCACGTAATACCGCCAAGGTGACCAGACTGGCTCATTTCAGGATGGGGACCTGAGCCGAGCTTCCCGACTCTATAATCACGGTCATGGTCATATTTAGACGCTGCACGGCACAAACGCCCCACCTGTGACCATCTAATCTAGGACAATGCCAAGGAGAAAACTGGAGCCATTCTCACCTGGAGCTGCTAAACCAAGTACAAATGCCCCGAACCCCACTGCCGGGACACCCTCGCCAGAGCGCAGATTTCCTACAGAACCTCGGACGCGTTTTCAAGCCAAACCACTTGCTATTTCCCACACGTGCCTTTGTTCATACCGTTTCCCTCCCATCTTCCCATTTATTGGAATCCTTCAAGGCGCAGTATAAATGCCTCTTCCTAAGACGCCTTCCTGATTTTCACACTCCTACACATCACATTCAGATCCTGTCGCGTTTCTGAACAGTGGCACTTACAGTATCCTTCTTTGCACTGAGGTTTTTGAGTTCATCTATTACTCCTACTGTCATTCTTCTATCGTTTCCTTCAGACGAGACCTGGGTTGTCTTCATCACCTTATCCTCTGTCGTATCCAGCCTGGGGTAGTTGGAATTGATGTGAGGCTAAGTGACACCTGTCCTGAGCTCTTCCCTGTGGGAAGGAGAACCGTCTCCCTCACAGGGGATCCCACCACCTAGAGAAGACATGACGGGGAGCATACTTCATCATCAGTCCTTACAGTGATGGAAAGGGATACGGAAATATTCCAAACGTGGCGACAGCGGCACCGTGTGGACCCACTGACGGTCTCAGGGTCCCCCTGCAGCCCGTGGGAGGTGCAGCGATGCCAGCTGCTCCAGCCAACAAGGTGCGTGACGGTGTCTTCCAGGTGGAGACTAGGAGCCTGTGTGCTCACTGAGCTCCCACGTCCCCTTTGTCCTGCCTGGTTTTGGAGGCAGCCTGTCTAGATGGACTTCTATCAGCTGGGCCAGCGTGTGACCCCAGCAGGCAGAGTTTTCTGCTGATTCTGTTCACACATGTGGTGAGAAAGTAGAACCGTCGTGTGTGGAGCCACTGAAAGTTTGGGTTATTTGTTGCCATGGCGTAACCTAGCTTGTTTGACTAGCAGAGCCACATGTTGTACCATCTCAGAATAATCAGGTTCTTGTTTGCTGCTAGAAAAAGAATTTGTGGGATTTCCCTGGTGGCACAGTGGTTAAGAATCCGCCTGCCTATGCAGGGGACACGGGTTCGAGCCCTGGTCTGGGAAGATTCCACATGCCACGGAGCAACTAAGCCCGTGCACCACAACTACTGAGCCGGCGCCCTAGAACCCGTGAACCACAACTACTGAGCCCACGCGCCACAACTACTGAAGCCCGCGCACCTAGAGCCCGTGCTCCGCAACGAGAGAAGCCACCGCATGGGAAGCCACCACAAGAGAAGCCCACGCACTGCAACGAAGACCCAATGCAGCCAAAAATAAAAACAAATAAATAATTTTTTTTAAAAAAGCATTCGTAATAATGAAGCTCAATATTTGTGTGTGGTAACACAATGTGTATAATACAGCATCCTCTCTGTGGTGCAATGTAATTCTGAGCAAACGTGCACACACACTATAGCATACAGTGTGGCCGTTCCTTGGAAGCACTTTTTCATGCTCCTATGAAAGCTGCTAATTTTTCTCATTGGAGGGAGGCCAATTCAGCTCAGTTCACCAAGGCATCCACCGCAGAATTCATCGAACGTTGTTTCCTAAAGCTACCTGAGGTGCAGCGTCCAGAAGACGGGTATTTTCCCTTCATGAAAAGATAGACAACGGGGAAAATGCCTTTCCTTTCTGTCTTCCTTTCTCTTTCTTCCCTTAAAAAACTCAGAATGATGTTGTGATTAACTTGTATTTTGCAGCATAGTGGATATGACAGTCAACCAAATTAATCCCATTATGCAAAACCCAGTTCACAAATGGTTTTTCATTTTTGCAAAATTATGTCAATTTCCCCATAAATTGGAGAGACTGTGTCAGTTTTCTGAACTGCACATAGACACTACCCAGAGCTGTGAGTCTGTATTCCTCTAATTCCAAAAGATACAGATTTTAGTTCTGTGGCACAAATTAAGATGCATAACTTTAATGCTGATATTTTTGTTTACATGAGACTTGCATGAGAATTACCTTTCATTTTCACATCCGTTTAAAATCTTCTTCCGCATCCTACTCATCGTGGGGAGAAAACGAGAGAATTGGGAGTTGAGAAGAAAATGGTTAATGCAAAATCCTTAATTATTCTGATATTAAGAACATGATTCATGCTCTCCTTCCACTTCTGAGGCACTCAGCCTCCTCCAGCCAGGCGCCTGCCTCTCTCTGCTTTTAGGGTGGTCAGAGCAGAGACGGCTTCCCAACTGCCGTCCGCTTGGCTAGCAGCAGACGTGCTGGTGGTGGCCAAATGTGCTTGGCATTGACTGTGATCTGTGAATTCCCTGTAACTGGACCAACTTGTCAAATTAAACCCACTCCTGCTTTGAGCTGCAGAGCAGCCGGGATCTGGACGGCTCCCTCTCTGACCCCTGTCACCAGCCCTCCAAGCCTCCAACATCTGCTCTCTGGGCTCTGCCTTTTCACCTGGTTCATTTCAGATGCAGCAAGCCCCCCCTGCTCCATGCTCAACATTGCTTCCTTTCTCTCTCTCTTAAAGGGAGAAAGAAAAAGCTTCCTTGTTTTGAAGAGGGGCGCTCTGAGGGCTAAATTACTTACTGAATTCAGAAAATCTATTTTTTAATGGTTGTTCTTTCTTTGCGTAGCATTTTTTATTCCAGTAATGCCTTCTTGCACAGTGAATTGTTGACTTTTTAGGCTTTAGATTTATTAGGCATGTGTCAAGTTGTCAGCCTCCTACCGTTTGCATTTGTGTCCACCTTGCAAACAGCAGGGAAAAATACTTTTTTTCCCCAAATGTTCACTTCTTGGCAGTTCTGAAACAAATTTTTGAACAGTTGCTGTTCCTATTGATAGCAATAGTTTGATGTTTCAAAAAAAAACCCAGGGTTTTATTTTCCCCTAAATTTTTGACATGTTCTGTCATATCATATCATATCATACCCTGATGCATCAAAAACAAAAAGAAACGAGGGCCCAGGCTGCACCGTTCACATAGATCATAAGCCTCTGCTAAACACCCACCCATCTGTTCACTGCTTTCGTCCTTTTGTTCTGCCTCTAATGCTGGTTTTCCACACTAAAACCTACCTTGGCTTTTTCGAAGACGCTGCAGCCTGCCTGGCAAGGCTTCCTAATCTCAGTGAGAAATAGTTTCAAGGAATTAGGGGACTGCTCACATTTTCCTAATGTGGTGACTGGAATTTAGATACAACCAACGCATACAATCAAAAGGGAAGAATATACAAACGAAGTGAGCACCCGACAGCCTCAGGCAAATGTCACCTAAAAGTGCCAAAACTGTGAAAAAAAAGTCAACCATCAAAACTGTTTCTCCCAGGGTGTTCCCTGTCCTCAGGTAGGGCCGCCCAGACTCCCAGCTGGTGACTTTGAACTGTGGTCCCCTGGCTCTGCCCCGGCAGCTCGTCCTCCCTCCGGAAAGGGGAGGTGGGGTTGTGGGCAGGTCCCACCGTGTGGCCCGCCACACCACCTGCCGGACCACTCCCTGCCGTCCTTGAAGTTATGACCCCACCTCACCGGCTACCTCCACCCGCAAGGAGCACCAGCTTCCCGGGGACCAGGATTCTGGGGAAATGGGGATGGCTTACGGACCATGAGCACTCAGGGCTAGGATGCGGATGGGTGTGTGATGGCCCCGCTGTCCACGCATCAGCCCGAGGATGGCAGGTCAACAGGACCCGGTGCCGGGACTAGTGAAAGGACAGACGGGCAGACACCGGCCGTAGGATGGGAGGTGAGGCCGAGCCTCCTGCAGGACGCACCACTGGGTGAATGGAGCCCGGAACACACTCCGCGGCTCAGAGCGGACACAAGAGGGGCTGCGCTAGAGATTAAGGCCTGGAGGTAAACCGGGATTAGACGTGACTTATGCAACACAAGGGACTGGGCTTGGGGTTTTCTTCTGTCACTTGGTGACACCACGGTCCTGCCCGTTCATCCTAGCTGCATCCTGAGAGCCACATTCTGCTTCCCCGGCAGCTTTGTGGGCCTGTGTCGTCACACAGGGGCCGGCTCAGAAGGGCCCACACTTGGGTTTAGTGCTCCTGTGTTGCCATTTTGAAATTCCTCCCAATTTTATCTTTGAGCTTGTGTTTTGTCAGTGGAGTTGAGGGGAGGAAAGCGTGTGTGTGAGCCGAGGGGGTGTGTGTGGTCCCTCCCACCCCCGCTCAGAGCTCACGGCCCAGCAGAGCAGCCGGATGCAGAGCCAGGACCAGGCCGGGGTGACATCTGTCGAGGAGAGAGCAGGTTGGGGGCTGAAAGCTCCAGGAGGCCAGACTTTCTGGTCGAACCAGAACTTGTCTCGAAGGCAGAGAGATGGCCGTGACGTCCAGAGAGCCACCAATGACCAGCCAGCCCTTTCGCAGCCTTTCTTACACCTGCTCCATCCCAACCAGTCACGCTGAAAACCAAATAAGTACCAAAAACCCGGGAGTTTCACACAACGGAAATTTATCCTCTCACAGTTCTAGAAGCCAGAAGTCTGATATCACGGGGTTGGCAGAGCTGTCTTCCTCTGGAAGCTCTAAAAGAGGATCCTCCCCTGCCTCTTTCTGGCATCTGGTGGCTCCTGGAAATCCCTGGCTTGAGGCTGCATTGCCCACTTTCTGTGGCCATCTTCTCTGTGTCTCTCTGTGTCCTGTCTTCTTATAAGGACACCAGTCATTGGATTTATGGCCAGTCTCATCCAGTGTGACCTCATCTAAAAAAATTACATCTGCCAAGATTCTGTTTCTAAATCAGGTCACATTCTGGGTTCCAGGCAGACTTGAATTTGGGGGGATGCTGTTTACCCCATGATACCTGTGCTTTCCTCTTGGTGTAGGAATCCTTCCCTTAAAGCAGGGCTCCAGAACGGAGCTGCGTGCAGTCACACTGGCCAACCAGAAGGAAACGGAGCTTCTATCAGTACATATTTGAAATTGTTATTTTGGGGTAAGTTGTATAACATCTGTAATCTAGTAATACCATGGTACATGTATATAATTAACAAATAAGTATGCATTCAGAGGGCGACTCACAAATGTTTTAATGGTGGGCTTATACATTCAAAAAAGCTTGGAGACGGCTGCTGAGGCAGTGTGGTCCTTGACCAGAGTCCCATCAGAGCATCACTGGATACCCATCACCTACGACTGAGATCAGCACTCAGTAATGACTTGACGTGCGTGAATCAAATAGAATGGAGAAGAAAGAAAATACCTGTTCATGATTTTCACCCCCTGGGGTCTGTGTCACATCGTGGTTATGAGCCCCGGCTCCAGAGTTCAGCTTCATGTCTTGGCCACGGTCCAGCCTTGTGATCTCAGGCACATCACTTCATTGGCCGTCCACATGCGGCCCAGCTCTGCCTTTTCTGAACCTGGCCCGGGCACCAGTGCTCACTCTGGAGGACCATGACACAGGCCCTGTTCTTTTTCCTCACGGGAAGCACGGTGGAGGGTGTGTCTGAAGCTCCACCACCCTCTACTCTTGAGCCATCCTGGCAACGAAAACATTTCAGACAAGGTAGGTTGAAGTGTGTGTGTGTGCGCAGAGAGAGGGAGAGAGATTCCAAGCTCATCCCGGGCTAATGAGGCCTATAAGTAAGGGGGGAACCACACACTGGACCATTGTGCTGCAGAATTGCACCGTAGAATAATAATTAATTTGCTGCCTGACATTACCTATAGGCCTTTTTAAGCATTTCTACTTTCCTGGCTGTTACTGCCCACTGAATTCCAATGTTTTGGATTAATATCCTCTGGTTCAATCCTCCTGCAGTTTTCCACACTGAGTCTCATTTTATTTCTTGTCCATATTTCTGGACTCTTGAATGATTTCTCTGTCATCACTGGTCTTCTCAACACCTCCCAATTTGGTATAATCTGTGAATTTAATTAACAAGTCTTTATCTTCTCCTCCAGATAATTAACGAGGACGTTAACTAAAGCCAGGCTCGGTGCTGACCCCCGGGGCGCTGTGTTGGACCCCCTCTCACGTCCTGCGCAGCTATTTATCATGAGCTTTGCGCAGACCGTTCCCGCCAATTCTGCCAACATGGCGGAGCCCACCTGCAAATCGGAGGGGATCCACTGGGTGGCGCTGGTCACGGCAGACCCGGCACGACACAGTGGGCTCTGGGACAGGTCACACGCTGACCTCGGGTTGTCCCCGGACACGTAGCAAGAGGGGAGTGGACCAGGAGGCGGCTCCCTTCCCCCACCTGTGTTGGACGCACCCACTTCTCTCCTCCTCTTCCCCAGCCAGCGCTTCCTTTCCCAGCCCTCAACCTTCCCTCACTGGGATGTAAACAGGCCTCTCAAACCAAACTAACAAACCTCTTTGTCCCACGGCCTTCCCTTTTCAGGAAAAGCCACCTCCCCTGGGGCTTGGGACAATCTCAGCATCGCGCTGGACGGTGCCCTGCCTTGCCCTCCCCACGGCCGAGCTGTCAGCGATGCAGTCAGCGCTGCCTTCAGGGCCCAGGTCTCCAGCTGACCCGCCCGGGACTGCAGCCCGGCCCGCCCTGCTCATCTCGCCTCAGCACAGCGGCAGGAACCCGTCACCCTTCCAGACAGGCCTCTCTCAACCCGCCACCCCAAGCCACCACCACCTTGAGTGAAAGCCCAAGTCCTCATAATGACGCATGCTTCCTGCCGCTGGGAACAAGTCACCACAAACTTAGAGGCACAGACAACACGAGTGTATTATTATTTTATGGTTCCGGAGGTCAGCGTCCCAAGTGGGTCTCGGGAGGCTGAGGTCGAGGTGCTGGCAGGGTGGAGTCCCTTCCGCAGGCCCCAGGGCAGGACGGTGGCCTTGACCTTCCCGCTTCCGGAGGCCGCCCTCGCTCCCGGGCTCATGGCTGCCCCATCCCGACCTCTGCTCCATCCTCACACCTCCCTCTCTGACTCTCCCACGTCTCTCTCTTCCACTTACAAGGACCCCCTGATTCATCAGGACCCCCACATAATCCAGGATATTCTCAAGTTCGTTAACTGAATGGCATTTGCAAAGTCCCTTTTGCTGTTTGAAGGACCATACTCCCAGGTTCTGGGGTTCAGGATGGGCACCTATTTGGGGCCACTATTCTGCCTGCCACGAATGCCTTCAGGGTCCACCACGTGGCTGCCTGATGACCGCTCCGCCTTCATCTCCTGCAGAGGGAGGGTGTGCCCTACGGGGTGAGCCCTGAGTCGTAATGTTTTCCAATGTCCCTGATGTAAACACTCCCGCCATGTCTGATTTTAAGCTACCAACATGGCTCCGCGGAACAGGAATTTGGGAAGAGGCGCCCGCCAGCCCCTGCGGACCCCTGCAGGGCCTCTGCGCCCGCCCTGCTCTGGGCTGTAAGGCTCTACCTCAGAGACCACAGCTTCACGGTGACCCCCCTTGAGTCTGCTCAAGCAGCGTCTTCTCAGGGAGGCCTTTCTGGCTACACCCCAGCCCGCGTGTCCCCTATTCCCCTTCCATTCTTCGTCACTCCTTCGCATCCCATCACCATCTAAAATTTCACCATCTGAAATCGCACGTTGTAGTAATTTATTGTGTGTGTTGCCTACCTGCTCAGGGTTGAATGTGAACACCAGGGAGGCTGAGTTGTGTTCTGTGTTGTTCACTGCTGGCTGCCAGGTACCCCCTGCATCTGGAACAGTGCCTGGGACACAGGGATGCTCCAGCAGCAGCTGCGGGATACACAAGTGAATGAATATCTGACCGTGCTGAAGGCAGGGTGGAGACCTGTCTGCCGATGCCGCTCAACCGTCCAAGCCATAGGGAGGGCAATGCAATGGGCTGATACGACTCCTTCTTTTGAGACCCATGCTGTGCCTTTCTGAGAGTCCCTTTTATTTCAGTGTGCGGACGTGTCCCTTCCGCCTTCACACTTCTCTGCTGTTCAGATGAACATTCATGTTAGATTTGGTAGGGACTCATTCATGAAATAATGCTCATGTGTTTTGCAGGAAAGTTCATCAATTGTATTTTCTAATTTAGTAATAAACCCCTTGCCTCTACAATAATAATACACAAATCAAGGAGACCAGAAGGAAAAGGATGAGTCCAAGAAATCCTCAAGTAAGAATGTTGACAAGGATTCTGTGAAATGCTCATTTTCCTTTAGGGATGAGGTATCAAAAGGCATCGAGCATTGGGGCTTCCCTGGTGGCGCAGTGGTTGGGAGTCCACCTGCCGGTGCAGGGGACACGGGTTTGTGCCCCGGTCCGGGAGGATCCCACATGCCACGGAGCGGCTGGGCCCGTGAGCCACGGCCGCTGAGCCTGCGCATCCGGAGCCTGTGCTCCGCAACGGGAGAGGCCACAACAGTGAGGGGTCCGTGTACTGCAAAAAAAAAAAAAAAAAAGGCATCAAGCATGACCTTAAGGTTTTCACCCTGGATAGTGAGATTATAGGAAAAAGGTAATTCTGATGGGATAGGAAAACATCAAGAATAGTTGGGAACTAAAATGATATTTAATATTTATTAGTTACTGATTAAAGGTCAGTGCCATGCTAAACACTTCCCTTGCGTTGTCTCAGAACAAAGGAGAGAAGCCCGCTCAGAGGTAACTGTAAGACCCTACAGGGGGCAATTTGCAATGAGTGTAATCACAGCCATTAATAACTCAGTTCATTTTGGTGTTGTTAGTGTTAGTGTTGTTAGTGTATCTAGATAAATAGATAGATAGATAGATAGATAGATAGATAGATAGATAGATAGATAGACAAGCAGACATGGATGACAGAGGATAGATAACAAAGGACAGATAGATAATAGAGGATAAATAGATATGATAAAGATGAGGGAGAGATATTGATAGATGATAGAGAATGATAGATAGACGATAGATAGAGAAAGAGAGGAGAGAGATATAAAGAGAAAAAGAGAGAGGCAGCTAGCTCTAGATATAATTATTTCTTTTAAAGACATTGGAGGGCTACTGATGGGACCAGGACTTAGGGGTCATGATCCTAAGAGGAGGAAACTTCAGAGAAGTGGGCTGATATTTTATGAACCACACTTTCCTTCAGGACAAATGCAGAGTCTTTGATACAAGGCAAAATCTAAGAATCTGAGCAGGGGGCTGGGACTAAGAGACAGAGGAGCCCTCGGAGCTTCTGGTCATCTCTCAGGGCTGCAGAGGTAAAAGCTGGATCTCAGGGATGTCTAAGCAGAACAAAGATACCAGGAAGAAAGGACACAGAAAGGTGAATTCAGGGCACAGTATTCAGTGCAAAGGCCAAATAGATGCATATTCTATGACAGAAAATGTGCACATCTGCTTAGCAAAAGATACGTAAAATACATTTGTTGCAGCTTTCTTTGTAATAGCCAAGAACTGAAAACAACACAAACATTTATCAACAGTAAAATGGATAAATTCTCGTGAGTTCCATCCATGTAAAGTAAAATACTTCAACACAATGACAATGAACAAACCACACACAAGAATATGGATGGATCTCATAAATATAATAATGAGTCAAAGAAGAGTACAAGAACCACAAAAAAATCCAAGAGATAATACACTCTGTGAGTCCATGTACATAAAGTTCAAATAGACAAGCGAATCCTTGGCATTTAAAGTGAATTGTGGTTTACTTTTCTGGGAGCTGGCATACCCTTGGGAGGGTGAAGGGGGCTCCTGGGACCCTGTCATGTATCAGTTCTTCATCTGATGCTGGTTATACATACGCTTACTCTGGAAATTCAGCTTGGCTTACACTTCAAAAAATGCATTAAAACATCTATTAGAATGGCCCAAACTGGGAACAGTGACAACACCAAATGCTGGTGAGGATGTGGAGCAAGAGGAACGCCCATTCGCTGCTGGTGAGAGTGCGAAATGGTGCAGCCACTTTGGAAGACAGTTTGGCGGTGTCTTAACAAAACTAAACATATTTTCCACAGGATCCGGTGATCATACTCCTTGGTATTTACCTAAAGGAGCTGAAGTCATGTCCACACAAAAATCCGCACACAGATGTTTATAGTACCTTTTTCATAATTGCCCAAACTTGGAAGCAACCCATATGCTCTTCAGGAGGTGAAATGGATAAACTGTGGTGCCTCCAGGCCATGGAATATTATGCGGTGCTAAAAAGAAATGAGCTATCCAGCCAGGACAAGACACGGAGGAGACATAAATGAACATTACTAAGTGAAAGAAGACGATCTGAAAAGCCTCCATACTGTGTGATTCCAACTAGATAACATCCTGGAAAAGGCACAACTACGGAGACAATAAAAGGGTCACTGGTTGTCAGGGGTTGATTGGGGGTTGATTGAATAAGATTTGAAACAGTGGACAGCACAGTATGATACTATAATGGTGGATACCTATCCAAACGCACAGAAGGCACAGCAGCCAGAGTGAACAGTAAACTATGGACTTTGGGGTGATAATGTGTCAACATAGTTTCATCAGATGAACCCAGTGGGGGATTTTGAGAGAGGGTTGGGTGTGTGGGTGCGTAGCGGCAGGGAGTATGTAGGAAATCTCTGTATGGGCCACTCAGTTTTGCTGTTAACTTAACTGCCCTAAAAAATAGTCTATTTAAACATTTTTAGTACATTAAGACAAAAATTTTTTTAAATGTCTATTTTAAAAAGCATATTTGAGTCTTTTAAATTAAAAATATATGTGTCCTGCCTTCACACTCAAAGGAAATCCCTGATAGCTAGGATCCTAACCCGAGGCGGCCCCTGTTCAAATGGGTTCATACTCTCCCAGATGTACTTTCTGCACGTAGACAAACACATGTGGGCTGGTGCAGGGGAACGCACACCCGTGGGGAGGATGTACGTGACACGATTCCGTCACTCGGTTTCTCTGGGTCTCCGTTTACTCAACTCTAAGTTGCCATTGCTGGGTTAGAACTGCATTAGATCACTTTAAGGCCTCTGGCAGTTCTGAAATTGCACAATTCTCTCCCGCTCATTTATTAATTCAGCTCCTTTAGCCAAGTGCTCAGCAAGTCCCAGGCAGAATGCTAGCCTGGCAAAGACAGACAGATGGTGAATGGTTAGGAATGGAAGCGTGAGGAATGAATGAATGAATGAATGGATGGATGGATGGACGGGGATGCAAGGCCCAGGTGCTCCTTCCGGGAGTCCCCTGCACACCCCACCCCGTCTGCTGAGGCAGCCTCACCATGGGCACAGTCACCTCTGAGTGACGTGGGCGCTGAGAGGGGATAGGGGGCACCGATCTTGGGGTGGAGGGCGGGGCTCAGAGGGGGAGTTATATGAGCGGCTCTGGAAGGACAACAGCAGTCAGCCTGCCCCGGGAGGAGGTGCGGGGGCGGTACCGGGGAGCGGACCCCCTCTTCCCGGGGAGTTGTAACGTGACATTCACTCATTTCACCTGTTTAGGCTGAAATGTTCATGACAGAGAGGCGTGACGTGTTCCCTCCACTCTGCTTGCAGAGAGTCATCAATGAGTTAACCCCTCAGGATGGAATTCAGACCCTGAGAACATTCTGGAGAAGAAGGCTGCGATAGAACCCTGAGATCCAGCCGTGCCACTGGCTGCTGGCCCTGCCTACCTGCCAGGATGGCTGAGGCCGGGGGCGAGCTCCGGCGGTGGTGGCTCCCCCCTCCAGGCACCGAGAGCACGGTCCCCACCCTGCTGATCACTGAGTGAGACCCAGAGCGTAAGTGCTTCTCCCACAATGCCTCCGCCGTGCAGGCCTATCTGAGATGGGGCTTCCTGCAGAAGCAGCCCGGCATCTCAATTTCTCGGTCACTGCTACACTGCAGAGTAAACCCTTGACCTGCTTTTAAAAAAAGGAAAAGAAAAAGCAAACAAAAACGTCACCCAAGAAGTACACTGACTCCACGGGGGAAGTAGAGGGATGGGGCCAATCCATTTCTTATATTTTACTTCTCCCCTGGGAGGCTCCATCCTTCCAGGTGTGCATAGCCCAGGCACCTGACATTGGCACTTGGTAAAGAAGGCAAGGAAGAAAGGAGAGAGGCGTTGGGTTTCTTAAACCCCATATGGATGGACAAAATTTGCTCATTTCCGCAGTGAACATAAGGCTTTGCAAAAAACAAGTTGTTTAAAAAGACAATGAGAAAAAAAATAAAAGCTGTGCTACTGATTCAGCCAAAACGACCAGGAGAAGCAACAGCGTCTCCCCATGGGAGTTGCTGCACCCCTCGGGGCACATCAACCAGGAAGGGAAGACGCGTTCCGCCGCCAGAAGGAACAGAACAGCAG
Organism: Mesoplodon densirostris; assembly: GCF_025265405.1. Lineage (NCBI taxonomy): Eukaryota > Metazoa > Chordata > Mammalia > Artiodactyla > Ziphiidae > Mesoplodon > Mesoplodon densirostris. Next base: position 86,569,255 of record NC_082675.1, on the reverse strand, counting down.
CTAGCAAAATCATCTGTTGGTGAGGAGGTGGTTTTACGAAAAATGCAATTGTTGTGGTGGTAATCGATGGTAATTATCATCGCACCCGCCCAGGCCCAGCCCCGCGCCTCCGAGGGGGGCGGCTGCCTTTTCGGGAAGGGCTGTACGCACTGCACAAAGAGCACGAGCATCCATACGACAGGTAACCCACTCGCGGGCCCCAGGCCTCCCGGAGAGGGAAGCTGGAATCCCTCTCAGCGATATTTGAAAAGCAAGCCAGACATATCTCAGACTCCGGAGATATGCTTGAAACTAGGAAAAATTGATTTTTTTTTCCATATTCACTGCCAGATATTGCTGTGCTACACGGCTATATGCAGATAGAGGATGCTGCAGGTCAGTGATAGATCCCATGCTATCTTTAAAGGAATAAATCATTAATTTAAATCGTGTAGGCTTCTCCCGTTTATAGCCTAGCTGTTAGCATTTAACCCATTTTTTCCCCTTTGGGAAGAAATTGAGGGACATGTGGGTGTATGGGCTGGAATTCAGGATAATTTTTTTTTTTTTTTTTTTTTTTCTTTTTGCGGTATGCGGGCCTCTCACTGTTGTGGCCTCTCCCGTTGCGGAGCACAGGCTCCGGATGCGCAGGCCCAGCGGCCATGGCTCACGGGCCCAGCCGCTCCGCGGCATATGGGATCCTCCCAGACCGGGGCACGAACCCGTATCCCCTGCATCGGCAGGCGGACTCTTAACCACTGCGCCACCAGGGAGGCCCCAGGATAATTTTTTTAAAGGCCATTTTAATGCGCTGTGTAAGGCTTACTGTTTACTTGGTCATTTTTTTGTTGTTGTTTCTATTTTGAAAATCAGTATTACAGAAGTAAGACATGCTTGTGGGAAGTTCCAGTAATTCCAGAAATGTGGGAAGTAAAAGTGTGTACATCTCTGCAGGAGGAGAGCATCTTCACCACTCAGGCTGCTGCCTCGACCCGGGGACCGTCTGCTTTCTCACCTGCCCTCCAGTCTCCGGGGGAAATGTGCTGGGGGCTCTCCCCCCCTGCCTGACCTCTGTGGCCTTGGAGTGATCATTCATCCACCAGCTAGTCACCTACCCACTCGTAAACGAGGTCACCCTTCTGACGACGTGGGCCAGGTCCTGCCGGGTGCCGGGGTTGGGGGCGGGGTCCCACGACACGGAGGAAGCAGGACATGGTGTGTCCCACCAAAGCTGCCCTGAGGGCCCACACGAGGGAGACCCACGCCCAGGGAGGATGGTCAGGGTCACTGAGTGGAGGGCTGGCGCGGCTGGTGGGAGCCCCGAGGCAGGGCCGAGGCACAGGAGTGGCCTGGAGGACCACTGACCACCAGCTGGACTGAGCTCTGTGGCTGGTGGAGGGGTTCGGCCTCACGCTTCTGGATGGCTGGGAGCCTAATTCCAGATGCGCTTTCCCACTGCCAAACAGCTCGTCAGACTAGCCTTCTGCAGCGACGGGGAAGGTGTGGTCAGGAGGGGAAGGCGTTTGGGAAATGGTTGTTGTCCTACATGTTGCAGCAAGGAGACCGGAATTCCTCCCATGGGGGATGGGAGCCATCAAAGCTTCCTGGGCAGGGGAGCTGTAGGAGTTTCCGACCGCTGCTGTAACAAATGACCACAGGGAGAATGTGTGCCTCGCCTGTGCCAGCTTCTAGACGCCTCCTACTGGCCCACGGGCCCTCCTCCATCTTCAAAGCCTGTGATGCAGCACCTCCCGGCCTCCCCCTCTGGGACTCCGGCTTCTGTTGTCACGTCTCCTTCTCGCTTTGGTCTCTCGCCTGCTGTGAGGAGCCCTGCGGTTACATCAAGTCTCCCAGGACACTCCAGATCCTAGCCACAGTCCTTGGCCAGGAAAGGCAACATGTTCACAAGTTCTGGGCATTGAGACCTGGACATCTCTGGGGGAACATGACTCTGTCGGTCGCAGGGATGATCTGATACATAATATCAATCGTACCACTAACGCGAGTAGAGTGCCGAGCTCTCTTTTGAGCAGGTACTTATTCGAGATGCCATCCAACCACGGCGGCATGTAGACATTGCTCCCATTTTACAGAAAGGCAGACTGTGCTCCGGAGGAGAAGGGACTCGCTCAGGGTCTCCTAACCTGGAGCCCCTGTCTGACTCCAAACCAGAGCTCCCCTCAGAGGCAGCACAAGGGACTTAGAGGGGCTGCCTGGCGCTCAGGCGTGGTGACAGCGTCCTTCATGTGGCTGCTCGCGACGCAGCATGGAGAGGCCTCTGTCTCCCCCAAGAACGCCTTCCTTGAAACCCCCTGCTCACCTAGCACGCACGTGGTGCCTGTTTTAGACCAGACCCTGTGCTGAGCCCGGACAGCGAGAGCGCTGAGACCCGCGGTCCCACTGCCTGCAGGGGAGACGCACGGCTGTGTGCACCACCACGGGGCCCAAGGAGATGGCATTTACCTCTGTCTGGAAAGGTCAGGGACGATTCCCAGAGGGGGAGACATTTGAAGGTGAAGGATGAGGAGCTGACCATGCGCAGGAACCTTGGGGCTGGGAGCGGGGAGAAGCCCTCCAGGCAGAGAGAATCACCTCTGCGGGAATGTGTGGGTGAGAGACAGAGACACAGAGACAGAGGGACTGAGAGAGATACAGAGACAGTGGAACAGAGAGATGGAGAGTGTGAAGAGCTGAGAAGGAGAGAGAGGGAAGCGGTGACTGGTGTCTGGAAGAAGGAAAGGGACGCCAGGGCAGGGGAGGGACAGGGAAAGAGGACGAGAGTGTGGATCCCTGGGAAGCCCTGGGCTGGGAACAGAGCCACCTTCCTGGGAAGCCAGGTGTACTGAGCTGAGCACCCACGGAAACAGACAGGGTCACCCGTCTCAAGACCTGGCTGAGGTCCTGCTGCTGCTGCCCGCCACCTGTGCAAATCTGGGGCACGTTTCTTAGCGGCTCGGGTCCCTTTCCTCACCTGCTGAAGAGCACACCGTCATGAGGGTTCCCAAACCTAAGTGGCCTGGCTGTAACCACCTGCAAGGTTTCCAGGGGCACAGATGCCCCTGGGGGAAGGGGCTAACCGCCCCCAGGGCTACAGGTGTAACCTCTCCACGCCAGACCATCGAGGGGACGCTCACGGAGCAACGACACAGGAATCAGGGAGATGTCGGATTCCCCAGGGCATCAAACCCGGAGAGACCCCTGTCCCGCTAAGGCCTTAGGGCTGCAGCGGAGGCGGGAGCTGGCAGCCGGGAACAGGTGTCCTTCCAGGGTGGAGGGAGCTCGGCCTCCTGGGCTCCGCCTGCCCCCGCCTCCCCCTCTTGAAAGACTATGATGTAATCCAACTGGAGGAAGAATACAGGCCCGAGATGTTCACTGTCCGAGTAGTCACAAAGGTGAGAACCTGGGAACAACCTGAGCACCCAGCCATAGAGGGACGGCTCCATAAATTACGTGCACCCATATGTACTGCACTTTGGAGCTGTGGAAAAACACGTTTATGGAATGTTAATGACCTGGAAAAATGCTCACAGCAAAATGTTAGGACAAAAACCAGTTTCTATTTTCTGGTTTATGAACTACGAATATGAGTTAACTGTTCAAAATTAAATTTAAAAAGTAATAGAAGATGTGAGAGGGTTTGATAACAGCCATGTATATGTGTCTGTATGTAAAGATACATGCAGGTGTGACCATGAGTGTATGAAGGAAAGAAAACACGCAGGAATTTTAACATGTTAATTGATGTGATCTCGGGAAAGGGAATTTTGGAGGTTTGTTATTTTGTTCCTTACATTTTCCTGTATTTCCAAATTTTTACCGTAAGCATGTGTTACACTTTTTGTTCTGAAGAAAAGGGGAAAAAAAATAAAAAAACGAGATTTGCATGACTTTGATGGGATAGTTCTGGATCCAGTGCTGGTGTCGTTGGTTTAAAGCCGCTTCCCTGGCTTCCCACAGGCACCCTGAGACCGGGCTTTCTGGGTATGCTGAGTCCTGCAGAGAGCCTCCTAATTAATTGGAGACTAATGCAAGTTGTATCCACCAGCCCAAAGCTGGTAAATGCTATGGCAGGCACAAACCACAGCTCAGAAACGCATGTTTGAAAATCAGTCAAGGGCATTTGTTTTACAGTTAATGTGTCTGGGTTTGGATACAAGACAAGGCCATCCTTCCTGGATTTGGGTAGAGACAGGCGAGCATCAAGGATGCCACGCTGAGAAGCTAAACATTCTATCCCCGACCTTCTGGGGGTTCTGTTCCAGGAAGCTGCTGGCTGAGAAATTCGTGGTGAATCACTGATGCTCTGAAGGGTGGCCCCTGAACACCCCCCACACACATACCCCCGTGTCCCTGGAGCCCAAACACTACTCCAGACTCAAGTGCTTCATGACTCGAAGATAAATTTGCACGGTGCTTGGGCTGTGTCTCCCTTGAAATTCCACCTCTGGTTTATAATGATTGCAAAAGAGACTTCAGAGAAATACAGCCTTCCATGAAAAAGTCTCAGTAAATACATTCCTCAAAATTTTCATTCTTAATATATCAGTAGCTTTTCAGTTCATTATAGTGTTATTAGTCAGTCTTCATAAAAGTGCTATGCATCTTTATTAAAAATGGAAGTTCACATCATTTTATGTTCCCATAAAAATGGGTGGTGGTAGCCTTGATTAATTTCTTCACATACAGTGAACTTTACAGCAAATTGGACAGTGTAATTCAATTCCTATTTCTGCAGATTTTTTTGTTGGTAGAAAATTGATATCATTCATATGTAATCATATTGCCTTTGCAAGAGATATTTAAGAAATAATATCCTGAGGTAATGATCGCATGGCTTAATTATTAATATGTACTTTCACACATGGCAGTGTGCATTCCTTTTATCAAGCCTGACTTCTATCAGAAAATATTTCTTCAATCTACATCCAGCTGTGTGCCACCAGCGTGCACATGGGCGTGTGTGTGCGTGCGTGTGCGTGTGTGATTTAGCTTTTTAAAATTGTTTCTTTCCTTAACAGCTTAGCATCATTTCTAGGGTAATCATTGGTTTTAAGTGGGTTAGCAACCGAACTGTGGAAGTCCAAACCAGAGGGAAACTTGAAAGGTAAGGCGGACAATTCAGAGGCCCCCCTACTCCCCTCCTCCAAACGCCAAGCAAATCTGTGGGGTCCCTTTTGAATCAAACAATTGCCAACCACATAGAGGTTTTCTGGCTCTGGATGTTGCCTTAGTTCAGGGTCTCCAGAGAAACAGAGGGAGAGAAGGAGACAGAGAGATCTATTTTCAGGAATTGGTTCACGCAATGTTGGGGACTAGTGAGTCAGAATCTGCAGGGCAGGCGGGCAGCCTGGGGACCCCGGGAGTAGCTGACGTGGTGGTCTTGAGTCTGGGAGCAGAATTCCTTCTCCTTCAGGAGACCTGTCTCTGCTCTGAAGGCCTCCACTGACTGCATGAGGACCAACCCTAACCTCCTTCACCAGCATCTCCTGTTTGTGATGTTGACCACACCTAAGAAACACCTTCACGGCGACATCTCAACTGGTGTTTGACCAAAACCTGAGCACCATGGCCAAGCCAGGTTGACACATAAAACTGGTCAGCACAGATGCTCTCCTGAGCACCTCTAACCAGGTCATCCTTGAAACCTTCTCAAGGGACGGGCCCCGTGGGTCCCCCGTGGCGGGAGCTGGTCTCCCAGGGGCTCTGTGCCCCTCAGCTTCCAGCCGCCTTGGTCTGACTTCTAGTGGTGATGCTACTTTACTCCTGGAATTCCCCTTCCCAGCCCACCTTCCAGCTGCCCCCGAGCTGGGATGCCCCAACCTGTTGGATTTCCTGCTGGACGCACACCTCACACTAAAGGCACCGCACGAGACAGAGTTGGGCTGGGGCTGAGCCTGGGACCTGGGACGGGGAAGGAGGGGACCCTCTCCCAGAGGCGGCACGGGGTCCACCCTTGAGCGTGAGCTGGTGGCAGGAGGCCAGGGCCCAGGGCGTCACGGGGTCTGGATGGCTGGGGCCTACATCCCGCCTGGACGGACACACGGCCGCGTGCTGTGTGGACCCCAAAGTTAGCTGAACTCCCTCTGCCTGCTCTCAGCCTGAGCTCAGACCTGCGCGGCTCAGGGGGTGACCCTCCTGGTGGGGACACCCCACCCCACAGTGTGACTGCTGCCCCCAGAGTACCAGGCCTCTTCGCTACCTGGGCAGAGGCCTGGGAACTGCTTCTCTTCAGGTGGCCGTCGTGGCCTGTACCTGTGAGCCTTCAGGGGATGCCCAGCAGCTCTCTGCACATCCTAGCCAAGGCCTGGGCACGTGGCCGTCCCTGAGTGCCCCCCGTGGAGGTCCCCAGGCACTGCGGGCACTGCCGTCCAGTAATGAGCGCTTCTGGAAGGACGGCCCCAGGCATCCTGGTGACCCGGCAGGAAGGGCGTGTGGACACTGTTGAGGCCTGTGTCCGAGGCCCGCATTGAGGGGGAAAGACGATCTGCTCCCCGTGAGCCACCACCCAAACATACCTGCAAGTTTCTGGGGCTGCCCGTGGGGTTACGTGGAGAGTGTAAGGCAAGGCACTTTGTCCCCAGAGTGGGGAGGTCATCTGGATGGACGGTGGAGGGAGACCTGGCTGGGGCTTTTCCAAGAAAAGGGAATCAGGCCAGAGGATCCGGATTTGAAATAAGCAGGCCTAGAGTGTGGGCCACACGCTCAAGGGGAGGCTGTTTCAGGCCGTTAGTGGTCGGCCAGATGCGGCCGAGGGGCTGGGGACTTGGGAGCGAGAGGGTCATCTCTACAGCTCATCAGGGGACCATCCAGAAAGAAGTGGGCTTCCGGGATGACGGGTTACGTGACGAGGGGAAGCAGGCACCTCACAGGTTCACAGAGCACCCACCCCCCAGGAGACCCAGGCCCAGCTTCCAGCCTTGGAGTGTGTGTGTCAGCTGACAGTGAAGCAGTGACCCCCCAGAGAGACTGGGGGACCTGTGAGGTCAGACAGCTAAGCGGCGGTGTTGGGTTCTGCCCCGGAACAGCAGGCCTCCTGGAGAACAACCCCTTCCAGGGGCAATAAAACATGAAAAAATGTGGTGCTTTGATATCATTTAGATAATTGCAGATGTCTAAAGTATGAAAACATGCAACCCTTCTCCATTTGAAAACAAACCACCCCCAAAGGACATCAAAATGAAGAAAGCCGAGCAGCTGGGTCCCCTGAGGGCAGCCCAGGGCGGGGCAGCCTCCTTTGGGACCATCTCCCTTGGGGGAGCCCTGGGAGGTGGTACTGCCTGGGTCAAGAGGACAAAAGCGCCCCAGGACGGGGACCCGGGCACCCGAGAAGGTCCCTGGGCCCGTCAGCAGCCGGACTCTCAAGTAGGGAAGATAAAAATCCCCAACGGCTGGGCGCACAGTGGAAGCGGTTCTGGGGTCGCTGTAAATCGGCTGTAACACTTGCGCAGAGGGAGTGGTTTCCACTTCAGGGTTTGTGTTTACCGTTTCTACACTGGAAACAGAATGGAATTCGTCACAGCAGAAAAACAAAGACAGCTCTGAGTTATACTGTAATTCACTGCAGGAGATTTATGAATATGATTTTCCTGTAAAATCCAGCATTTTTCTCTTTACCACTTGCAACCCGTTAAGTGGCATGAAGCTGTGTCCCTAGCAGGATTTCCCATCCCAGCCCCGCCCAACTGGTGCTGGCATGCACGGGGGTGCCCCGCCCCATAAATCGCGCCTGTACGGTTTACTTGTCTCATCAGCTACCACATCAAAACTTCGTAAGTGGCTGCTTCTCATTTAAAGTTCTAGTAAAACTGCAATTACTATGGCTGTAAGATGCTTTGTTTCGAAAAGTGCATTAAATAGTTTTATAGATGTTGTTGGGAATACTTGCATGTCTGTCTTTACGGAAGCGAATGAGTTCATTAATAATAGGACCCCGAGGTGCACAGGCAAGGTGGGAGCCGTGAAAACTATCTGGGCCTTTGAAGCTCATACTTAGACCTAACTTTTCAAGTGGGGGCAACTGATTCTACTTTGTTAAAAAAAATTGAGGTGCAACTCTAATCGGCATAAGATACCAGAGAAACTGAAGCCCTTGGAGCAAAAGTCTGGAGGAGGAAGGAAGGTGGAGGGTCTTCTTTGAAAATAAGGAATTAAGTAAGTGAGGGCCTGCCTCGGGGCTGCACTGCCGGGCCAGCGTGGGGACAGCCATCTCTCTGCAGGTCACCAGGTGGGACACTCAAGTGATGTGGTCCCCTGCCTCTTCCTCCATGACTTTGGGAAACAGGTTCAGACCCCAGTTCGGATGGAACCTCCTCTCCTAGCCCCCTGGGTGTTCAGCTCCGGGATGGCGCTCCCACTTCAAACATTTAGGGGAGACTCGGAGGCCTCTCTCTGAGTGTGGATAAGAGCGCGTTTCTCCATCCATACAGATTCTGCAGGCCCAAACGGTACATTTTTAGAGTGTATTTTTTGAAAAATTTCAGATTTGCTGTAAATTCAGGCCAGAGAGGATCTAGCTGATGGGAAATGTTTAAGTTACAACTCTAAGGGAAGATTTTGCATTTAAGAAGAAGAAGAAGAAAAAAAACCTCTTAAACTGCAGCTCTTAAAATAAAGATTTTCTGTTTTCCATAGTGACTCACTAAACCTTTATTTAGACACTTGGTAAAAACACATCACATATTTCACGTTTTTTTTCACTGTTGCAGCTTAAAAGAGTATCATGTTTTTTTTTTCTCGAGGGAAGCAGAAATCTACAGTAAGGCATTTTTGCCTTTTTTTCTTTTTCATGAAATCTCAATGTATTTTGGAACGGTGACTGTTCCCGGTCAGAGCCGCTGCACAGCACCCTCTGGTGCACGCATTAAGGAGAAGGGCGAGTGCTGTTCAGGGGCTTTGTTCACTTGCTGTGCAACATTTCCCAGAGAGGAATTTTAATGCTCATTCAAGAATACAACAAAAACCTAATGATTTCAGATCCATCACCTTACTGTTCTACAGTGTGTCTCGTGGCTGCTCTCTGGGTTCCAGGTTAGCTGTGCGATGGCAGAGGAAAGCTGCCACCGGGAGCCAGCAGCCATGTGGGCAAAGCCACAAGGCCGGCCGCCCCCAGGGCCTGGAGAAGAGCTCAGGGAGCCGAGCCTGTGCGCACAGCAGGGCTACGGACACGCAGGCCGCTGCAGCAGCCACCAAGAGAACCAGGCCGATCAGGAGTCATTTCTAGGCCTTCTTGGGAAAGAGGAGTTCGGGTGTCTCAGTGCCTGTTAGCGGTGGGTATGTACACACTCGTGCACACATCACATATGTACACACACTCACACCCATGTATTTACACACGCACACACACACGCAGGCACACTCACACCCATATATACACACATGCACGGAGGCACACTCACACCCATATACACACATGTGCGCACACCCATACACGCGGGCACGCTCACCCCCCTCCTTACACACATGCGCACACACCCATACACGCGGGCTCGCTCACCCCCCTCCTTACACACATGTGCACACACCCATACACGTGGGCACACGCACCCCCCTCCTTACACACATGCGCACACACCCATACACGCGGGCACGCTCACACACCAAAACGTGTACGCACACATGCGGCCACACACGCACACACACATCGACGTGCATGGATCGCACGCACGGAGCACACAGCCTGGACTGTCTCTGTGTCCAGGGGCAGAACCTCACACTCCCTGCCCTCCTGGCCCCTCTGTGCTCGCACATGGGCCACCCAGAGCCCCTAAGCACGTCCTCTTGGAATTAACCCCCATGGAAGACACCGGAGCCCGTCCCCTGCCACGGGGGGCACCCAGGTTAGCCACGGGGTCCCACACCGACACTTGGAAGACTCGCCGCAGCCCTGGGGCTGAAGTTCCCTTTTGGGTCCTTCCTCCGCCCACCTGTTCCTCCAAGTCTGTCCCCTCGACCCCGAGCAGCCCAGGGCAGCCCCAAAGCCCGTCTGAGGCTCCGCCCACCTCTCACTGCCCTGGGGAGGCGGCTTTGCCCGACACCCATGTCTGAAGTGGGAGGTGCCAGGAGACATGTGTCCCCAGCCTGCGGTGCTGCCTGCGCCGCCCTACCATCCACGGCCGCCGCTTCCTCCTGGTGCCTGCAGACCTGCGACATTTACCGCCGCTGTGGCAGAAGCCCCCGGTTTTACACGGCTCCGGTATTCACGGAGAGGCCTAACACTTGCTGTCAAGACAACGAGTGTTACTCTAGGTAAGGGACGCACACTCCCAGCCGGGGAGATACAGCATCCCTTCCCCTTTACCAAGGTTGCAGACTGACCGCTTTGTATGAGCAATAGAGGCCCTGTCACCACGGGCAAACTGTCCCCTGGCACAGGGACCCCCGTCAGGTGTGGCAGCTGCAGACACTGGGGAGGTGCAGACACACCCACCTGCATTGATGGGTGGGCTCCGGGTTGGGGCTGCGGGCTGTGGCCTGGGACATGCGGCCAGAGGCCGGGGCCACAGCTCCCCTCTGTCCCCCACGGCTGGACAGCTTATGAGAGGGGTGCTCCTGGGGCCCTGCAGTACGGCTGGGGGCCGGGGTCCACCCCCTGTATTGGGGGAGGCCAACTCATCTCCAGGCAGGGCCAGGGGGACGCAGGACAGTCCTTCCCCAGAGCAGGGTCCAGCGTGTTCAGTCGTGGAAATGCAGGGTCACCTGTAACCACTCTTTTACCTTCAGTGTTCCACACACGGTGCACTTGCCCCAAGTCCGTCACTGAACCCATCCAGGGTGGAACAGCCCACACACGGTCCACACTGACAACTCACACTCACACTCGACTCACACCTGTGCACAATCCACATCCACACAATTCACACTTACATACACAACTCATCTTCAAACACACACACACTCACACGCATCCAAGTGCCCAGGTGATAAAATAATTCAGGTCCCAGTGGACTGTGAGCCCTTGAAGGCAGAAGAGGTATCTTTTCATCCATTCAGTGAAGGTTTGTTGAGCACCTACTGTGTGCTAGGCCCCGAGGATAGTGTGGGAAGCACAGCAGACACTCTGCGCCCTGGAGCTCATACCGAGGGGAGACAGACTATAAACATCAAAAAGTAAGGTGTGTCCATCAACAGATGAATGGATAAAGAAGCTGCGGTCATGCATACAATGGCATATTACTCCATTGTAATATTGCCATAAAAAAGAATGAAATGATGTCATTTGTAGCGACATGGATGGACCTGAAGATGATCATACTAAGTGAAGTCAGACAGAGAAAGACAAATATCATGTGATATCGCTTATATGCAGAACATAAAAAAAATGATACAAATGAACTTATTTACAAATCAGAAACAGACTCACAGACTTAGAGAAGGAACTTATGGTTACGGGGTTGGGGGAAGGGTGTGGGGAGGTATAGTTAGGGAGTTTGGGATTGACATGTATACACTGCTACATAGAAAATAGATAATGAACAAAGACCTACTGTGTAGCACAGGGAACTCTGCTCAATATTACGTAACAACCGAAATGGGAAAAGAACTTGAAAAAGAATAGATACTTATATATGTATAACTGAATCACTTTGCTGTACACCTGAAACTAACACATTGTTAATCAACTATAGTCCAATATAAAATAAAAATTAAAATAAAGTAAGGGATGACTCCAGTGCCTCTCGAATCTAGCCTGCCTGCCAGTATCTAAGTGGATTCTGATGAAAACTCAAGCACTTCTCCTAAGCGCACGCCAGGGGGCTCCTCTGAGCTCTGCGGGGCAGGTGTTGCCCACTTGCCCAGGACAACTTCATGGCTACGTAACCAGGTGAGAACTCACCAAGGCCTGGGGATGCTCTTCCCGCTGGCCAGGATGTGGCCGTCTTCACGGATGGTTGCTACCAAGGGGCTCCCGGGAGCCCTGGGCTCTGGACTCGGCAGCATCAGCGCTGCAGGGAATGGGGAGATGCCCTGACATGGCTCTGGATCTGTGTTAGTGCCAACGCAGACACCCTCTCGGCAGTACCAGCCTATGCTGCCCTCTGATTTCTGGACGGTCGTTTCTTAGAAAGCACCTGGGCAATAACAGCAAAGCATCGGCCCACTACAGCCCCCAAAGGAACCACAGTATTGGTTGTACACTCATTGATGAGGTCAAACTGTCCATTGCAAAATCTGAAATAATTAGACATCAGTACCTAATTGCATCTTTCTTCCTTCAGGTAACATCTCAGATATCAAATTTAATAAGCCAATAAAACAATACATGCTGTCCCCATGTGTGCCCCTGTTTTGCAAACACTGGCTCTTTCTCCACAAAGACACAGCAGGGGGAGGGAACAGGGAGTGGGCATTCAGCTCGCTGCCACCTCAGCAAGAAAATGAAAAAGTGTCCCCGCCAGTCAGAGGAGGAGGTGGGCTTGTGTGTGGCGAGCTCATGGCCCCTGGGTGAAGCCTCTAGACTTGCCCTTGGCCTCAGGCCTCCTGGTCTGATGGAGGGTTTGGCCTCCTCACCCTCCACTTCTGGAAGGTACGTGCTCGGTGAGCAGGGTGTGGGGTGGGAGCAGGCTGGAAGCCAGCGCCCCGACCTGGGACCTCCAGCCCACCCTCACCCCCAGACTTGGCCTCCTAGCTTCAGCTTCTGCCGGTGGAGAGGGCTGCTGCTGCCCGTGGGCTCGAGACCCCTGCAGGGAGCACCTGCTTGGCAGCCCTGCAGTGCCTGGCGAGGGGCGGGGATGCAGGGCTGGGGCCCCGGGCAGCCCATGGCGGAGGGTCCAGCAGCACCGCCAGGGCAGCCTGGTAGCAGGGGTGGCCTGGTCTCCCCGCCAGACCAGCGCAGTGATTTACACTCAGTCCTGGCTCAGAGCCGGGCCTCGGTGACTCCCCGGCGGCCAGCGCAAATGACCAAACCAGAGCAGGCTTTTTATGGTCATTTCTTTACCACACAAAACATAAACCAGCCGGGGGCCAGGCGTGGTGGGCAAGAAATAAACAAGGACCCGGAACCGCTGCCGAGAGCAGGGCTGCCGGGAACCGGCCCCTGGGGCACATCTTACACTGCCTTCACGGGTTCCCAGGTGGCCTTTCCTGACCACAGCCGTGTGTCCGGGAGGAGGGAGTGCTGATGATGCAGGCTCCACGGGATGGAGTCACCTTCCCCACCATCTGCACCCATTCTCAGCCCCTGTCTGGGGCCACGAGGGGGGCATCTGTGCCCCTCCTGGCCTCAGGTTTGCTCATCCTCAAAATGGGCTTGACAGCAGCCCCTCCCAGGGTTGTCGGGACAGGAAAAGTCTTTGCATAACAGATGCCAGGCTGCAAAATAGCAGGACCATCTCCCCAATCTCCCCCGCACGTCCTCTGGGGAGACGCCTGGCTCACACGCGGCCCCTGGCCATGCATCCTCTCTAGGCTGAGTGCAGCCAGCAGGCAGCTCACTTCATCCATGGTCTCTAAGAACAATTTCCCTCCGATCCCCCCGGTTCTCTCAGCGAACCGAGGTCTCTACCTTGAGACGTGGAGGAGGATGAAGGGCCTCGCGGGCGCTGGGAACAGACCTGATTCCTGGGGTGGAGCGTGGACTGTTCAGTTATTCCCAGGAGGAATCAAGCAAGCTCTTCAAAACCAGTTCCTGGCCGGTGGACCACATCCATGTCACGTGCTGAGCCCTGACTTCTGCTCTGACCGTCTCCTGCTCATTGATCATGTCTGTCTGGTGATGACCCACCACAGACAGCGGTGGAAAACAGAAGCGACGATGTTTATTAAGCACTAATCCTAACACTCAAAAGATGGTAAACAGTCTTGCTTTCATGATAAATATTTGCCAAATTTGCTTTTCCTTGACCTTGACTTGTCCCTGTAGAACTCCACCCCGCTCATCGGACCATCTCTTTTCGAGGTTGTTCATATTGAATTCCATTTCTCAAAAGAGCTGGCAATCCTACCAACCCTTACACAGCTGGGAATCTAGTGCACACTCACCGGCAGTGCCTTTTAGAGATTCTGATCACAGGGCTCACCTTCTCTGAACACCACACGTTCACTCTGATACAATCTCCACAGCAAATCCCTCCTTTGAGAAAGACCCTCTACCCACTGGGGTTTAAGACGAGTGCAGAGTGACATCTCTCTTTTGATGGGATGCCACTGAAGAAGGACTAGGAAGTGGGGGAGGTAGAGGAAAGAAAATCTGAAAAGTGGTTGCCGGCGGGTAGGGAAAGCGGAGAGGTTGGTAAAAGGGTTCAGACTTGCAGCTACCAACGAATAAGGTCTGAGGGTCTAATGTAGAGCATGGTGACTAAAGTGAAAACGCTGGGTTGTAGAGCTGAAATTAGCTATGAGGGTAGAACTTAAATGATCTCACACACACAAAGGTACACGTGGAAGGTGACGATGTGTTAATTAGCTTGATGTGGGGAATCCTTTCACACCGTGTACGTATATCAAAGCATCACAGTGTACACGTTAACTATCTTACACTTCTATTTGTCAGTTATACCTCAATAAAGCTGGGGGCGGGGGTGGAAGAAAAGAAAAACCACAAAAATGTTGGAAGACATTTGAATTTAGTTTTTTTTTCTTTCCAAACTCATCTGATTTTAAAATTAACAACAGAGCACAGATAAAATTTTTGGTAAATAAAATTTATATTCACCTCCATTTTCTGACCACCTATAATTTGGAAGAAAAGAGGAAAGGGGAGAAAGAATGTCTGGATGCAAGTTATGAACGTGTTGGGATACCAAGGGAAGAAGGTTGGGTGGAGGAAGAAAGGAGAGAGAAGAAACAGACAAACCTCCAGAGAGCAAAGTAGGAGAGGAGAGAGGCAGAATTAAAAAAAAAAAAATCAAGGCATGGAAGACGTAAAATGACCTTTATCAAGAAATAAAGTGGGTTGCCCTGGTGGCGCAGTGGTTGAGAGTCCGCCTACCGATGCAGGGGACACGGGTTCGTGCCCCGGTCCGGGAAGATCCCACATGCCGTGGAGCGGCTGGGCCCGTGAGCCATGGCCGCTGAGCCTGAGCGTCCGGAGCCTGTGCGCCGCAACGGGAGAGGCCACAACAGTGAGAGGCCCGCGTACAGCAAAAAAAAAAAAAAAAGAAAAAAAAAGAAAGAAAGTGATGTTCAGGATTTGCTCCAAAATACGAAATAGGAAAATACGAAATAGGGGTGGGGGAGGGGAGGGGAGGGGAGGGGAGGGGTGGATGATAAGTGGCTGCAGCCGGATCGGCCGTGGTTGTGATGGGTACCTGGGGAGGAGGGGTGGGATTCATGACACTGTCCTGTCTACTTTATAGGTTCTAAAATTCTCCATTCTGAAAAAAAAAAAAGATTATCCAGTCTTATGAAGTTAGGGAGCCGCCTACGAAAGACCACCCTTACCTCTGACCCCAACATTTGGGGGTTTCCAGGCCCTGGCTCCAGTCTGACAATGCGTGAGGAGGACCCGCAACACTTACTGAAGCCGCTACATGCACGGTGGTGGTTTATTTCAATGAAAGGACAGAGATGAAAATCAGCCAAGGGCAGAGATGCATGGGGCACAGTGGAGACCAGGCGGTGAATTCCAGCCATCCCCTCCCCGTGACGTCAGGATGGCACTGCCTCTTGGCAGTGGCAGGTGACAATACGCGTGGAGTATCACCAACAAGGGCGGCCCACCCAAGCCCCTGTATCTGGGTTTCTGTGGGGCTTGACCACGTGGACACTCGGCTGCCCTTTAGACTCCAGCCGCTCTGGAAGTCAAGTGGATCCCACGTGTGCAAAGCTCCCACCATGGATCACGATGTTGGACTGTCCAGTGCCGCTCGACTCTCCCCCAGAGACCAGCTCCCAGAGCCCAGGGCAAAGGCAGGACCTGTTTTTGCGTAGGGTTAATTCTTCACTACACAGACCTGGTAAGTTTTAACTATGTTCCAAAGAGATGCCTTAAGATCTTCACCTGGGATTGAGGGCAAAGGAAAAGGGGGCCAGGTTCTTGGTCTCCCCACCATCATGACTGAGGGAGCTTTTAAATCCGTGTTACAAAACAAATGTTACGTGTTTCTAAATGTTACACGTTGAATTGTGTCCCCTACAAAGTGACATATTGAAGTCCTAACCCTCAGTACCTCAGAATGAGACTTGATGTGGAAATAGGGTCTTTACAGATGTAATTAGTTAAGATGAGGTCATCAGGGTGGGCCCTAATCCAGTGTGACTGGTGTCCTTATAAAGAGAGAAATTTGGACACAGAGAGATGCACACAGGAGAACACCATCCAAAGATGAGAGCAGAGATCAGGGTGATGCTTCTACACGCCAAGGAGCAACAAGAATTGCTGTCAACCCACCAGAAGCTGGGGCGGAGGCACTGCCCGGTTCTCCCTCACCAAAAACCCTGTGGACACCTTGATCTCAGAGTTCCAGCCTCCAGAACTGGGAGAGAATGAGTGTCTATTAGTTAAACCCCCCAGTTTGCGGTAGTTTGTCATGGCGGCCCTAGCAAAGTAATACACCAAACAACATTTTACTTGAATAAAGGGTGCTGTGGCTATAAAAAAAAAAAGTTTGAAAACCGCTGAGCTAGACAATTTCTTCTAGTTACACATGAGGAAATTGATACCCAGAAATACAAAGAAGGGACTCAGTAGAGATGAGTGGGATTACCAAGGAAAAATTGGAATAGGGACCTTGTTCTGTTCTTTGTTCTCTGAGGCATCAGTGATGCAACCTTTCCTCACTGATCTTTGAAATTTTGATTCACCAAGTTCTCCTCTGTTCTCGGTCCATCAACTCAGACGCTGAGTGGTACTGCTGTAGCCCAAGCAAGAGAATCCTTCCTGAGCCTCAGCAGTCAGGGCACTAATGGGGCAAAGGCTGGATGAAATCGGGCTCTCCCCTACCTCACATACCACCTTGATTCCATGCGGTAGATCAAGAATGGTGAATCAGTGTAGAGGTCCTTCACCTCTTTGGTTAAATGTATTCCTATTTTATGCTTTTTGATGCTATTGTAAATGAGACTGTTTTCTTAATTTCTTTTTCCGACAGTTAGTGTATAGAAACACCACTGATTTTTGTATGTTGACTGTGTATCCTGCAGCTTTACTGACTTCATTTAGTAGTTCTAACAGTCTTTTAGTGAAGTCTTTAGAGTTTTATATATATAAGAGCATGTCATCTGCAAGCAGACCATTTTACTTTTTCCTTCCCCATCTGGACGCCTGTTAGTTCTTTTTCCTGCCTAATTGCTCTGGCTAGGACTTCCAGTGCTCTCGTGAGAAGTGGTGATTGTGGGCACGCTTGTCTTTTCTTGGTCTTAGAAGAAACGCTTTCAGCTTTGCACCATTGGGTGTGATGTTTACGTATTTTCTATGGCTGCTTTTGTGGGAAAGCAGCAACACTGAGTAGTTGTGACAGACACCATCTGGCCTGCAAAGCCTAAACTATGTACTACTATCTCTGGCCCTTTCTAGAAGAAGTTGACCCTGTTTGAAAGCACTGCAGCACTTATGCTGCCGGAAGCACGTACCCTGTTGTCCGTTACACACGTGATGTCTCCTCAGGCAACCGTAACCTCTTTTGAACCCAGAATCTGTCTATTCACTTTTCTCCCCCACAATGCCAAGCACCAGCCTCACCTACCACTCACACGTCAGTAACTACTGAATTATGATGGAAAGCTGGGTGGAGGCCTGGACACACGTGTGAGCGTCTAACCAGGGAAAGCAGGCTCTCCTAGACCCTCTCTTCAGGACACCTTCAGGAGGGTCGTTTGGAAAACCACCAAAAACCGGTCTCAGTTTCTACATCACGTGGCGTAGCTGATGATAGAGATTGAGCAAATATGGTTCTGCCACGCCCTCAAGAGGGATGAGAAACGTACACCCGCATGCTTGTGATAATCAGACACACATTAAGTTTTGGTAGAATAATTATTTTCTGATTGACTTGCATGAAGAGTTAAACAGTTTATCTTCACATCTAATTGATCTTTCATGGGCAGAAACTTTCAATATTTTAGCACTAAAAGGTGTCACCGATCCAAAACCAAATGATTTCAAGACATCTTGGAGATGTTATTTAAGAACTTTACTGTGAGTCCAAATAAATGATTCCTATTTACATGCAGCTTTAAAGGCTGGATTTTCATAGATTGAGTTTTCTTAAAATGAGCTTCACCTAAATGGTTATGGAAACCCAAACAGAAAATCGTTATTTTTTATCCAGTGAACTTAAAATATTTCTTCTACTTTTTAAATTACAAAAGCAGCATTGGTAAGGAAAATGTGTAACTTCATTTGCCATTATACAAACAAGAATGTGTGCATCCTTTAAATGTGAGCAGCTATAGTTTAATTACTTTCCAAAACAAGTTGCAATAAAATTCCACCAATGGCCTATGAATAAAACCAGTTATTTCTCTTGTCCTTGCAAACAGTGGATGTTATCACCCATTCTATGTGATTTTATATATGTATAATAACATATTATATCCATCTATATATTTTATATATGTATATATATTTGGGTGGCCAAAAAGTTTGTTCAAGTTTTCCATAAGATGTTACAGAAAAACCCAAACAAACTTTTTGGCCAACCCACTGTAACATCAATGTTTGAGATGTTATTTTAAAAATATTAAATGAAATTATACACATTTCTACATGTCCATTGGTTAGTTTTAATATTCTGTCCATTTTTCCATTGAGTCCTCTGTATTTTTCCTATTGATTTTAGAGGCTCTTTAGGTAGTATGAATATAAACTGTTTGTAATACATATTGCAAGTATTTTTCCAGCTTGTCATTTGTCTTGTTTCAATGGTGCTCTTTGCTCTACGGAGATCCAAACTATTTCTGTGGTCAAACCTCTCAGTTTTTTCCTCCTTGACTCCTTGATTTCATATTATGCTAAGAAAGGACTTCTCTCTAATATTACGTATAATCCTCCTTGTTTTTGAATATTTTTGATTTCTTTTCATACGTATATATTCTTTGGTGACAATGTTATATAACTACATAATTAAAAAATTTTATTGGAGTATAGTTGCTTTACAATGTTGTGTTAGTTTCTGCTGTACAGCAAAGTGAATCAGCTATATGTACACATATATCCCCTCTTTTTTTGGATTCCCTTCCCATTTAGGTCACCACAGAGCACTGAGTAGAGCTCCCTGTGCCATACAGTAGGTTCTCATTAGTTATCTATTCCATACATAATGGTATATACATGTCAGTCCCAATCTAGATGTAGTTTTGTGGACAGTAAGGAAGGAATCTAAGTGTGTATTTTCCAAATGGGCATCCAGTTGTCCCCAGATCACTTATTGGTGAGTTCATCCTCTTCCCTAATCTGAGTTCTCCAGGGGGTACTCATCCTGGCCCGTCGTTCCATGTTTCTATCCTGAATCACGGTGTTAGAGCTCCCTCAGATGATGGATCTACGACTTTCAGGGTCCTGGCCGTGGCATTGTTGGGGGAGCTCGGGGACTGTCCTGGTCATCTCAGCAACTGCAAGCCTGAGTGGAATGGCCACCTGGGGCCAAAGAGCATTTCAGAGCCGGGCCTAGAGCCGGGGACTGATGTCCTGGGCAACCCTCCTCCCATATCCAGGCTGCTCCCCAGTGATGCCCAAAAGACCACGTGCCACAGGGTGGGCGGACTCTGTGCAGCTGCTGCAACGTGGCTCAACTGTCAGGGCCAAAGGAGATGCTTTTGCACTGACATCATCCTCGAACCCCTGCGCGGGGATGAGTCAGAGAGACTTTCTTGTCCCAGACAGCAGACAGCCCCTGAGAGCCGGAGGACAGGAGGGCGGCCCTTGGGACCCTCCCCGTGGACTCTCTGGGTAACTGAGATGCCCGTGTCGCCCCTCCACCCGCAGATCCAGCCTTACTGCCCCGTGGGCCCCTTGTGTCCCCTTTCCCGGCACTGAGCTTCCTCCAGGGCAGCTGAAAGCATCTTCCTGGGTGTCTCTCTGCCTGGCTCCCCAGCCTGAGGCACAGGCTCCTCGAGGAGGGCACAGGTGCCCATCAAAAGAGCAGAGGCAGCTGGGCCCAAATTTAAACCATTTAGGATGTTGCTGTCAGTGCTAAGTTTTGAACAACCATTTTTTTAAAAGAATATTATTTATAAACACAGGTGGTGGGCTGGATTTGGCACACAGGCCCTTGTTTGCCAACCTGTGCTGTAAATGATGCCACTTCTGTCAATTTTTCAGGACCACCTTCATGCCTAGTCCACACTCTATTCTTTTTTTAAATTAATTAATTTACTTGGACGTGTCGGGTCTTAGTTGCGGCACGCGGGATCTTCGTTGCAGCACGAGGGCTCTCTAGTTGTGGCGCGTGGGCTTAGTTGTCCCACGGCATGTGAGGTCTTAGTTCCCCAACCAGGGATCGAACCCACGTCCCCTGCATTGGAAGGTGGATTCTTAACCACAGGACCGCCAGGGAAGTCCCAAACAACCGTCTTTGATGGATCCGTTGGGAATGGGGGTGAAGCAGCGGGACGAGTCTGGGTGGCCTGTTGGGCCTGGTGGCGCCCCCCGGTGGCCCCTCCCGGGGCAGCCCCTGCAGGTGGAACCAGCAACGTGTCCTCCGAGGCTGCCTCGCCAAGCGACAAGGATGCCCACCGCGTGTATCCCTCAGCGGGTCCTGGGCTACTTTTCTTTCAGGTCTGCCAGGGAAGCAGGTGGACTAGGATCTGTGGTGTGGGCGGGGACAGGAGAGGGCCTGGGGAGATGAGCCCACCCACGCCTGGCGCATTCTGTGCTGCCCAGGGAAGTGCAGGGCAGGGGGGCCCCATAGAATAGGAGGGTCAGCTCCCAGCCACACAGGAGCGGCTGCTCACTCTGGCCCCGGCCTCGCAGACTGTGGACGCTGCCGGCCTCCTTGGCTGCAAGCCTGGGGGGGCGGCTGGCAGGAAGCCCCCTCTGCTCCGGCGGGGTTGGAATAATTCTCCGGGTCTCACTCTAGGGACCCCAGCAAGTGGGAGGTACTTGCTTTTTTTAAATCTCTATTAGATGTATAGAAACAATATTTTGCGGTTTTATTCTATTTTTTTTAATTACCACATGCCTTAGCTTTACCTTGAACTAGAACATTCCATGGTAACTGTTATGAGGAGCTTAACCCTGTTGGAGGCCAGCGAAACGTGACTGTATCGAAGTCCAGAAATAATCCTAAGACAGAGAATAAACTACTTTGAAGCCACCCTTCTAAAGGAGCGCGGTTGGTAATATATATAAACCACTGAAGTAAAGTTCAAGTGGTGTGTAAATGTCACCAGGTCCGGGATATTAAAATGCCATTTTATCGCATGCACAGGGTGGGCGGAGCTCAGGATGATTAAATCCCACAGGGAGCAGCGGCCTATACACTCAGAGGATGCCCGTATGGGCTGTAGGTGCACATTGCCAGGCCGGGTCATGCCAACCCAAGGGCGCGGCGGCCCAGGGCCCTCGGTGGTGGGGCTGGAGGGACGTCAACAGGAGGAAACAGCCCTCCCCCAGAGCTTCTCAGGCGTGCGGAGGCCAGCCGGGCGATGCTGTCCCCCCTGGTGAGTGGGATCCCCTTACCTGGCAGGTAGGGCTCCTCTCTGCAGGTGGAGGCCCCGCAGAGATGCCCGCCCCCGCATCAACCACTTGGTCGTTTCTCAAGCCCCTGTTTCATTATTTTTGTATAAACAGAACTGACTAATTCACTTCCCTTTAATCTGACAAGCGTTTATTGAGTACCTGCTATTTGGGGGGCTGTGTTTGGTCACTGTCACCTATTTATTTCCCAGTGGAAAGTCCATAATGAGGATGGAAGCCAGGCTCGCTAGGTTGGAACAGAAAAGCTTCTGGTTTTCAAGCGTATGAATCAAGGCCCTGGCAATTGCTATGACATGCAAACGGCCAAAAGCGCCAAGAGTTGTGTGCGCAGCTCAACTGGCCCATTTCGGGGCAGGGGGCGTGTGCAGATAAATGGGCACCCAAATGTAGTGACCCCAGCTGCCGAATTCAGGGACTCACACTGTCTCTGTGCCCACGTCCCCCGAGGCCGGAAGAACAAAGACGGAGGCCTTCTGCCCACGAGCAGGTGCTGAGCACATGGCCGGGTGGGAAACACCCAGAGTTATCTGCACACACCTCGTTTGCCTCCCAGGTGCCCTGTGCAAAGCAAACACTCAGAGAAGCATGACAGTGAGCGGGTCCGTCCTGACCTCAGGCAGCCCGTCGTCCAGGGAAGAAAAGGAGGGACCACTGTTTCCCAGGAGACGCCCAGCTCAGGGCCCCAGAGCTCAGAGGAGAGGTTTGCTGTGATGTCTGGCTGAGATCAGACAAGTACATATTTCGTCCTCACTGTGGTAGAAGGTCCCCAAACAATCCTGACCAGACGGGACAGGGGAACAGCTCTCAGGACTGTGCCAATCTGGCTGCCCCGGGCAGCGAACATGCTGCCGGTTGTGATGGTGTGTTTGATGATTTATTTTTACCATTTTCAGTCAGGCTTCAGCACCATGAGAAATCTGTGAAAAGTATGAGAGCCCCTTTGCTACAAATAAAACAATTGTTTGTAGGAGTGGCTCGCCCTGAGCTAGGCCTTCATCATTAATGCCAGGACACTTCCTTCCTCAGACCCTGGGGCCTGGATCCCCGATTTACCTAACAAGGCTGCAATGCCACCGCCTATTCTGGTGACCTGAAACGGCAGAGCCCCTCGGTCACCAAACCAGTGGACGGGCTCACAGGCTTGCATCTGGGGGTGTGGTTTGATTTTTCCACCTGACAGGCCCCGCATTTCCCAGGGCAGACGGAGAACATCTTTGGGGAAGTTGGGTGAAAAGCCATCCGGCAGTCAGTGGGGGGCCACGATTCACTTTGTTTTGTTTTTTTTGTGTTTGCGGTTCGTGGGCCTCTCACTGTTGTGGCCTCTCCCGTTGCGGAGCACAGGCTCCAGACGCGCAGGCCCAGCGGCCATGGCTCACGGGCCCAGCCGCTCTGCGGCACATGGGATCTTCCCAGACCGGGGCACGAACCTGTGTCCCCTGCATCGGCCGGCGGACTCTCAACCACTGCGCCACCAGGGAAGCCCACGATTCACTTTTGATGCTCTCGCCTGGCCTCGCGGCCCGCGTCACAAGGAGAACAGGCAGTCATGTCCCACAGCACCTCCCAAGCTCACTTGGACCCCACGGCCATTTCCTTCGGCAGAACTGCAGGCTCGGGTCTGCGTGCGCCAGGCAGGTGTCTGTGCTTCTCTGGGTTTCCCAACAACCAGGTGACAGGCGACAGCACCTGGACCACGGTGAGCCGCTTTCAGACTGATGTCGGTTCAGAAGAGGTGGCGTTCTGGCAGAACCGATGACATATACAGATCTTTCTAGTCGCAACCTGATTCTGATTACGGGCCTGTACTGACGTCAGTGATAAACAATAATAAGATTGTAAACGACTGCTCTTTATGATAAAATTATGCTCCTTTGATGTATTATAAGTCTAATAGCTATTACATCAGCACCCATAACGATATATCACGCTTACCTTTTAAATACACACGGGGAATTATATGGCTCAACCGAAACGGCCAGATTTATTATTACTGGGTAGCCACAGCCCTTATCACGTCACAAATGACTAACTGGTGAAAAACGAAGGGAGATGCAATTGCAGAGGCTTTGGGGGAGGGAGGGCCCGAGGGTGGCGGCTGCTACAGCTGTCTTCTGACTGTGGAGAGGCTCTGGATGCCTCCTGGAGGCTCACATGCCATCTCCTGGAGTCACGATGCAACGTGAACAACTTCTAGATAATTGGTTAGTTCCTAAGTTTGCTCTAATAAATCACCTCTTCTTGTCTTGGGAGATTTCACCAGCTTTGGGGGAGCACCAAACCTCTCATCAGCACAGAGACGGTCTCTCCCCCTCAGGCCGGCGCCCACATTTTTATTTTCAGCATTTTCATAAAATCGAGGGCCCAAAGAATGGGAAGACGAGAGCCGAGCCGCAAAACAACTGCGTCCACACCTTTGATTGAACGACGACAAATGGTAACGCGGACCTCGGGTCTCTCTCAGGAGCGGTGCTCGCGTGCTCACAGAGGAGCCCAAGTCACCCTCTCGCCACCAGCCCCAGACGCAGAGGGCCGGGCTAGCCGAGGGGGAGCCCACTTCCCGACGACACGGAGCAACCCCTCAACGCCGCACTCGAGCAGGATGTCAGGAAAGGCTCCTCGGGTGCCCAAGGACCCGGCCCACCTTGGCCACCGTGAGGCCCCTCCTAGCAGGGGCCCGGGGCTGCCAATGCCTGGCCTGGCCTCCAGCGTCGGGGGTGGGGGTGGATTCCAGGCAGAAGTGAGGGGCTGGGGAGGGGTACCTCTCACGCTGGGCTGGTCACCAGCACCCTGTCGTGTCCCAGGGGCAATTGGGGACACAAATGTAGTCGTGGTCTACTGATCCCCGGAGGGCTGGGTGTGACTTGTGTGCAGAAGCGAGCTCCTCTCCCCACACTGGCCGAGGTGCACCTGAAACGCCCAGCAGGTCCCCGTCCTCAGAACCTCGGGGAAGAGGCCGCACCTGAGGGCCGGGGACAGGCAGGGGAGGGGTAACAGCGTGGGGGGAACGTTGGCTTTAATAGGAAGGTTGCCCCGTGCCGACTTCCCGAGCCTGTAAAGCCCATGGAGTGAGACTTCAGGTCTGGCACCTGCTCCAGAACCTTCCTGATGAAAAGAGGTTGTCTTCATTAGGGGCATTAATATTCATGCGGCATATGGTAATTTTGACACAGAAAAGGTCTCTGTAACCTTTTCTTGTGTGAGAATTTTTTACTTCTCAAGGAAATTACAGTCCAGCAATGACTTAATTAATGCCGGGCTTCTTGGGCAGGTTTGAGGAGCTGTCAGTTTGGGCTCGCGGATCTGTCAACGGGAGCGCAGGTCTGGGGCTGGAGGCGAGGGAGGGGACCGGCCACCCCAGGGCCCCCGGGCTGGAGAAGGTGGCTGGCCCACCTTCGTTCCCGTCTAGTCACCGGCTTTCCCTAATGCTGGGTCATTTGTTATTGGGATGGAGGGCACAGCTTGAATTAATAATCCAGTTTTCACCCCACATCTTTATTCTTTTGATTAGGATCACTTTGTTCCTAATCTGTCTGGCTCTGCTAAGTCTGGGCGAGGAGAGGCCAGGTGGGCAGCGGGGCACTCGTGAGCCTGCCAGCGGCCTCCCAGGGAGTGAAGGTTTGAAACCATCCTCCTCTTTAAAAAAACAACCTTCCTCCCCGGAAAAGAGGCTCCAGTGGGATGAGAAGCGGGTGCTCCCAGCCAAGGGCACCTGCCAGAGCCGGGCTGGCTGTCCTCCCAGGAGACCCCACCCCGGGCAGTGGGGCTGGGCGGCGCTGGGACCGTGCATGGGGCACCTCTGGTGCGACCAGCACCTGCCCTGAGGCTGGCGGAGCCCCCAGGCCTGGTCGGGGGCATCTCTCCTGCCCCAGCGGTCACCAGCCCCGGCCTCCTGCTGCTGCCTTTCTGGGCTCCGGTGTGGACTTTCAGATGTCTGTGGGGCATCTAGGGAGAAGGATGCCACGTTGGGGACCAGCAGACCCCAACCCAGCTCACCCTAGAGCTAGGAGTCACAGAACGTGGGAGCCGAGGGGATGCCGAGCTCGTCCTCCTGACGGCCGGAAATCCACGCGCGTCCCTCTCTAGCGGGACAGGGCACGTCGCCCTCTACAGCACTGCCCCTCAGCTTTTATTTCTGGAAAACACTGGCTGAGCTGGAGCGCTGTTCTGCGACATCCTCCAGGTTGAACTATGGAAGACGAAGCCATCCCAGAGCCCCTAAAAGCCAAAGGACAACAGGGCTCTCCAATATCATAGGCGAAATGGAAACTTCCGGAACGCCGAGGACCAGGGGACTGCTTCCCGCACGCGGGTCAGGAGGGAAAGATGTTTGCTGCTTGGAGTGTCCAAGGGGAGAGGAGCCGGAAGGAAAGGTCAGCCTCCAGCTGCAGAGAATAAATCACAAGCGTCCCCATCGCAGGGACGTATCGGCAAGTCCCGGCACGTAATTTAAAGCCCGTCCCGACTTCCTCTCTGCTTCCCTGCACATAAACCAATGACACCATTAGCCGAGGATTCAGCACCGGGCAGGGGAGGAAACACAATATTTCAGAGGCCTGTGCGCTGCCTCTGCCAGGTCTCCCCTGGATCCAAACCGATGGGCGAGGAGGGGGACGGGAGAAGCTCCTGCTCTGGCCAACCCACCGGGCGGCGGCGGAGCCCACAGCGTGGGCACCACGTGGGCAGTGGGCAGCTTTCCAGGGACAGACGCCCTGGGACACAGAGCCATTCCCTGGGCCCCTGGGACAAAGCGGAGGTATCACCGTCCAGATGGGAAGTGCTGGCTTCCCAAGGCCCTGCTGCATCTCAAGTTTACGTTTTTACAACATGATGAAAAGTCTTCCCAGGAGGAAGGACACTCTCCTGCCCCTGCCCCCGTCCTAATTCCCCAGTGAACAAAATAAGCGCAGCGCAGAGACTCGTGCGAGCGCTCACGGCTGCGGAGTGGCTCCGGGCCCCGAAGCCCATCTCCAAGGCCGGAGGATACAGAATACATATTGTATGTGTAATATCGTTAGGTAACCAAACAAAATAAATATTTTACACGGCTGGGGCCCAACACGGAACGCGGCAGGCAGAACGGCGAGCCGGGGAAGGCACGCGAGATTCCAGGCCTGGGTGATGGAGACCCCGCTGGGTGGCAGGGTCCAGCACAAGGGAGAGCCCGGCGGTGATGCGTTTGTAAATAATAACATAATATAACATAATAATATCCACAGCGTGTGGGAGGAAAGCAGAAACCTCGGCCTCCAGGGAGAGAACCAGGGACCAGACTTATTTCCAAGTCACGTATTTCCTGGTTTCTGATAAGCCTACGGGAAATTTCTACTCTCTCCCCAAAACACCCCCAAAACTTCTCCTCCCCTGGTGTCTCAGACATTTATGAAGAACCAACCGAGTGCCAGCACCACAGTCACCAGAAGAATAATATCAGGACGGAAAGGAATCTCATTATTCTGATCCCTCTCCTCATTTTGCAGAGGCCAGAACTGAGGTTCCAGCACCTTGAGGTCCGTGGGACCCCTCGATCCTTCTGCCACCATCAGAGGGATGTTTGAAATGGAGCCTGTCTCTCCTGTCTCTAAATAAGGGAAGAGAGACAAAAAGAGAGCACGGCAACCCCGAACACCTTGCGGACGCCACGTCAGCCTCTTGACCATCGTCACCAATATCACTACCACTGACCAGCTGGTACAGGGCCTGGGCTTGGTCACTAGACACCCGCAAAGCTGAGTCCGGCAGGAAATAAACGAACATGCTCTGAACCCGCCTCACACGGGCAAGCCCCGCCTGCATCTCATGCCACTGGAGAAGCAGAGTGAGAGTGAAGAAATCTCCACCGAATCAGAAGGCTTTGTGCGTGCAAAGGTGAGATCTGAGGTCCTGGGGGTCAAATGGAACCATGCCCCCACCATGCAATATGCCAGCCCCCCTGTGACACGTTCGAATTCTGGGAGGTGGGAACGTGCGGTCCTGGGTGTCAGGTCAACTCCCAGGCTGAGGCGGGGCTGGGAAGCGGTCAGAGGCCAGTGTGGGACGAGCGAACCAGTCAGCAAGTGGCAAAGGTCAGGCAGCAGGGAATCGCCGGTGCAGGGTGAGGGGTAAGGGACTGTCCCCAGCCCACTTCCACGCCGTGAGGGGCGCACTGCTCCTCCCTGACCGCACTTCCCTACTAACGGACGAGCCCTGGTTGTGTTCAGGTATCAGGCACACATCTCTTGAATCCAGGGAAGGCGGGCCCTCTCCCTCAGCCCCAAGGAGTGGATGATAGTCGGTTTGTATCTGCAAGCAGGTGATACCTTTGTCAGTGATGGGTCTAAGAGCAGACACGTGACCCGCTACTGACCAATGGGTCAGGAGAGGAAGTCTTCCAGAAAAGGTTTCCTTAACAGATAAAATGATGGGACCTCTGAAGAATATGCCCCCCTTCTCCCTATCCTGTCTTCCAGTGAGGGTGCGATGTCTGGACCCACAGCAGTCATTCTGAGGTCCTGAGATGATCATCGTGAGGACATAAAGTGGGGAACATGTCACAGACACACAACAGATGGCACGATTGAACAGCTGCACCCATCCTGCGACTGCCTAACCGGCTGCGAGTTATCTGAACAAACTGACTTTGCTGCTTAGACCCTCTCCCCGAGGTGTCGTGCTGACCGTACAACTCATCCCATTGCACGCAGGGCCCCGGGAGTGAGGTGATGCGATAATGGCCGGAGAAAGGAATTTCAGAGGTGGAGTTGGCAGCAGTGAGAGCATGTCATGTACCCTGCGATAGGACGGGGGGGGAGAGGGCCTGCTCAGGGCTGCAGAGTCACACGTGCTGGGCTTCCAGCCCCCGATGGAGACGGGCAGCCTGGGGTGAGGGGTGCCGTTGGTCCAGGGCTGTTAGGCAGCGCGGGTGGCCAGGCTTGGGCAGCATCGCCAGGGTCCTGGCACAGCGGGCGGGGGGCCTGCTGGGACTCCCAGAGGAGGTAACACAGAGCAGCCTGGAAGCTGAAGGGACAAAGTGAGCCAGGCCAGAGGCTCTGGAAGCGAGGCCAAGACCCTGAGCGAAGTCCTGCGGACCTGATGGCTTGTGTGGCGACGGGAGGCGACGCGACGGGAGGCGACCCTCGGGGAGCGGTGCTGGAGGCGCCAGCACGGTCCGCCCTCCCCACCCGAGAGAGGTCAGAGGACTGCGGAGCGGAGGGGAGGAATCAGAGTTCCCAGCTCGGGCCTGGGTGCAGGGCTGCAGCGCGGTGGGATGCCTGTGAGCTCCTGAGGCATCCCTCGTTCCGCCCCTCCTAGGCCCCCATGTTCAAGTTCATCAGGGCACAGGACTGGGCACTTGCTGCTGCTCTCAAAGCTTCTGGAAGGACTTGTATTTATTTTCCACTTTGTGGCCTGTGTGATCTCGTTTTTCTCTTTCTGAGATGCTCAGAACACCCACGTTTCCAGAGCAGGGAGGCCGTGAGCGAAGATGAGGTGCCCAAGGTCCCCTGCAGGCCGACCCGCCCTTTACTTCAGGGGCCCCTTGGGTCTCACCTGCGGCTCCTGTGACCTCGCAGCTGAGCTCACGCTCGTCCGAGACCAAGCTCGGGGGCCGGGGAGGAAGCGGCGCTGGGAAGGATTTAGGCCACGTCACCGGTGGCGGCCAGGACAGCAGCGGCCTCCGTGAAGTGACGTGCCTGCCTTTCTTACACAACCCACTGCTGACAGAAATGTTTCTGTTAACTACACTCATAATTCCCCCGTTATGTCATAACTATGGGGCTGTACTTCAGAGCTGTGACATCTTCGCCTAGAAATATGGTAATACCCTGCGAGTAAATGCTATTTTTATTTTCAATGCATGCCCTGATTTCAGAACATTCTCTACGGAAGGGGGGCTCCAGCAACCAGCAGGTGGGCCCCATGGACGGAAGGAAGCAGTGGGACCCCGACAGGTGAGGGGTTGTGGGGCAGTTTCGTGGTCGGGCATCACCAAAGCCCGTGACCCCCAGGCCCCTAGATGGGCTCCTCCTCGGGTCTGGGCCCCGTGGGTGGCAGATGCCCTAAGCCTGGAGAGGCCCCGCAGGAGGGTGGGCAGCTAGGCCTCCCTGCCTGGTGGTCCCTCGACCTGCCCAGGGTCCTGAGCATCTGGGATCGGAGGCTTGGTTCCCAGGCGCTGCGCTAGAACCTCTTCCGTCGAACAGAAGAAACTTCCAGAGCTGGGAGTGACCCCAGAAGGGCCAGAGCCGCCTTCTGCTTCTCCTCTGCAGCCTGCGTGCCAGCCTGGCTGTGCTCTGGGCTCCCATGGGCGTTGGGGGCCAGCCTGGCCCGGGGGCGGGGCCCAGGGTCCTGCGGCTCCCGGGGGCTCTCCATCTCTCTGCTCTCTACCCGCCCCCTGCTCTGCCCTCAGGGCAGGTTTCCCCTGGGGTCCCAGATGCAGCCCCATTTCCTCTGCCCTGAGGGTCCCATCGTCTCCTTTATGTGAGAGGTCCCCAGCGCGGACCTTCCTCCCGTGCTCCCTGCCCATCTGCCCTGGGAGCTCCAAGTCCAGACTCCAGTGAATCAAAACTGGTCATCACGCTTCCCCTCGCACCGACAGCCCATAGTTCTTAGTGATTCCAACTCCCCTTTCTGGCCTGAAACCCTGGGCTCACCTCGGACCCCTCTCAGCTCAGCTCAACCCAGCGGCCATTCACCGAGCGCCTGCACGTTGGGTCAGCTGGAAAACGGGCGTGGACACACAAAACGGGCGTGGACCCTACAATTAGCGACATTAGAGACCCCCGTGTAATTGAACGTTAGAAGCAGGCGGGACCTTTAAGTGCATCTGGAATCTAACCTCTTGTTTTATCCACGAACAAGAGAAGGCCCAGAGAGGGTCAGGGCATTGCTCGAGGTCACACAGCTAAAGATGGGCTGATTAGGACATGACCCCCATCTCCTTACCCCCCAGGTAAGTGCTCAACCCGAAGTTTTATACCATTTCCCCCCTGAGGCGCGTGGCTGAGCCAGGAGACGGGAAGCACACGGGCAGAAACCTGCATGACCTTCAAGTTCTGCTCCCCAACCAGCTGCGCTGCAACTAGACAGTCTGTGGGTACCTTCAGGCAAGGAAACGAAAGAACACTCACACACATGTTTGCCGGTAGGGCTATCAGCACCCCGAGATTTCTGGGAGCAAACCACAGGCCTGGGCACACTCTAAAACCCATTAACAGGTAAAAAAACAAAAACAAAAACAAAAAACGTATCACGATCAAATCAACAAGGGTTACTGCAGAGAGCTCTGAACAAGTCTTCTTTAAGATAATGCAGAGTACACACATTCCAGTCATTTTAATTTCAGCCATGGAGTGTCACATTTACACACTGTCTTCTAATTTCTTGGAGGCAAAAATATCCTTCTTTAATCTGAGCCCTTTCTGTTTGTTCTCCCCTGGCTGCCCTGGCTGCCGGGATGTCTGACTTTTCACTTGCTGATTTAGATGCTCGTATGACACATCCAACCTTTTAAATAAATCATTCATTTTTCTTAAAGGTTGGCCATGTCACAGTGTGGTGATGCGCCCAATTTTTTAAATAACTGTTTATTTGATGTCAGGTACGTCAGACATAAAAATAAATGTGACTTGGTAGAATGTAATAAAAATTTTGATATCTGATTTGGAATTTTCACAGCCAGGTGTTTAATGATTTGGGAAGATTCCGGCCAGGCTCAGGGGAAAGTGGGAAATTACGTAGCACGTGGCTTCTGTCTGGCGCCCCCAGACTCTCCTTTCTGTGGCTTCCCCGCCTCTCTGAGGCTCCCACTTTCTCATGGGCTCCTGGTCACCCAGCCTCTTCCCTCATCTCTGCTCTTGAAATGGCCTCTTAGGAAAGAATACAAAGCAGTCATTCACAGGAGGTGATATGTCCCCCCACGGAATCCTGCCTTGTGGAGGCCAGACTGTGCCCGGAATGTGGCACATCCAGTACATGTTTACTCCAGGGATGAAAGGCTGGGGGTATTTGTGCCTTAAGTTGTAGCCTCGAGCTAAGAAAGGAAAACTCAGAGGTTTTTGCAGCACATATACGGGGCAGGAGTTGGGGAGAACAAACTAAACGCCGACATAAAAAGGCAAATGAGGGCTTCCCTGGTGGCGCAGTGGTTGAGAGTCCGCCTGCCGATGCAGGGGACGCGGGTTCGTGCCCCGGTCCGGGAAGATCCCACATGCCGCGGAGCGGCTGGGCCCGTGAGCCATGGCCGCTGAGCCTGCGTGTCCGGAGCCTGTGCTCCGCAACCGGAGAGGCCACAGCAGTGAGAGGCCCGCGTACCGCAAAAAAAAAAAAAAAAAAAAAAGGCAAATGAGGTGGAGAGAAAATGGGAAAAGAACCCCACCCAGAGATGATGGCTTAATGTCCTCATAGCCCCAGTTTGCACTTGCTTTCATGCATGTGCATCGGGGTTTACGTTTTTATCCCCAGACTTACAAGTTCGGTACATGCATATCTATGCCTGTGCTGGCCTTACATGACACATCAGTAGAGCACCGCGATAAGGACTCTGCTACTTTTGTTGTAGAAAGCCTAATATGGGGACGGCCACTATTAGATTCTTAACCACCGTTTATAAATCAGGTGCATGTCAACATCACAACGCCAGTTATAGAGTCCGCTAGTGACACGGCACGTAATGATGCTCACAGAGAACCTCTAGTGCTGTTACGACAACTACTTCCATGTTTTTATCACCATTCCTAGGAAGCCCCTCCCACAGCTGTAGTATTAGGCCAGTTCTGTGGCTAAGAAGAAATAGCATGCCCATACACTGTTCGCATGCAGGACCATGTGACCATGAACTTTAACTTGGGGACTTTCCTTGCTCATATATGGTGGTGGCTGACGTACCACTGTTTCAGTCTCCATGAGCCAGTGGGTGGGCAGAAGCCAGAAAGACCCGTGTTTTCAGCTCTGGTCTCATGTTTTGAGATAAAGGCAAGTAGAAAAAGTCAGGAATACTAAAAATCAATGAGGTAAAGAGTAACACAGGTCAGTGGGCAAAGATCAGGAACGGTAACTCTGCCAAGTGGGAAACTCCGTTAAGTCCAAAAGGATGTGAAGAAACTCTCGGACCCGTGAGTAACCAGAGAGCAAACAGAAAGATGGACACAAGACACGTGAACGTGGTGGTTTATCAGGAAACAGGAGGAAATGAGATCAAAGGGAAGAACGGACAAACCAAACCAGAGAGGGCCTTGCAGAGACCAGTAACAGCAATGTCCTGTGAGGAGTGCGACAAACACAACCCTTTTCACCAGAAGTAGATAAACAGACTGAAAATAATAACTAAAACGATTGAGGGAAGGGAGAGATTTTTGAATACCAGATGGAATACCAGCAATAAACAGAAAATGGAAATTTAAGATGATATTATTTACAGTAGTATTAAGGTCATCAACTAGCTAGAAATAATCTAATAAACATCTAAAAATAATCTAATAAATATCAAGAAATAATCTAATAAAACATATGCAAATCCTTTGCACCAAACAGTATAAAACACTTTTAAAAGAAAAAAAAAAACCTTAGAGATAAAAATAAAGGGACATACTGTGTTCATGGATTGGAAGACTCAATATTTTAATGATGCTAATTTTCCTCAAATTGATTTATAGGGTAAATACAATCCCAATCAAACTCCCAGCTGTTTTTCTTTCCCTGTGGAAATTGAGAAGCTAATTCCAAAACTCATATGTATATGCACAAGAGGCTGAGAATAACCAAAGCAATCTTGAAAAAATGATAAGCTAGAGAACTTATACTACCTGATATTAAGAACTTTTATGAAGCTATAGTAAATAAGACAGTGTGGTATTGGGGAAAAGTTAGACAAATTTTCCAGGGGAACAGGACAAAATGTCGAGAAGCAGGCCTACACAAATACAATCTGATTTGGATAAAGGTGGTACTGTGGTGTGGTGAAGAAAGGATGGTATTTTCAATAACAATGCTAGGCCAATTGAATATACACATGAGAAAATAAGGAATCTGACTGCCTAATCAAAAATCAGCTCCAGAGGGCTTCAGATCTATATGTGAAAGATAAAAGAACTTTTAGAAGAAAGCACAGGAGAATATCTTTTTGAGCTTTGAGAGGGAGAAGACTTTTTTTAAACAGAATAGAAAATATTTTCTAAAAAGCAGTCATCAAAGAAAGCATTACTATATTGACTATATTAAAATTTAGAACTTCCATTCATCAAAGACATCATTAAGACATAAAAAATGCAACCGACAAAGAGAATGTTTTGCAATAGATATTTTCAACAAAGTGCATTTACAGAATATACACATCGCCTCCTGCAAGTCAATAAGAAAAACAGCCCAATAGAAATATGTGTGAAAGCAATGAACAAATACTTCACAAAAAGAGAAGAGCCAGCGGGCTTCCCCGGTGGCGCAGTGGTTGAGAGTCCGCCTGCCGATGCAGGGGACACGGGTTCGTGTCGGTCCGGGAAGATCCCACATGCCGCGGAGCGGCTGGGCCCGTGAGCCATGGCCGCTGAGCCTGCGCGTCCGGAGCCTGTGCTCCGCGATGGGAGAGGCCACAACAGTGAGAGGCCCGCGTACCGCAAAAACAAAAAAAAAAAAAAAAAAGAGAGAGAGAAGAGCCAGAGGCAGAACTTCCCGAATGTGATATGAAGAGATTAAGGAAGCTTCTTCCCCAGAAAGACATCTATAAAACTGGTCAAAATTAGCAAAGACAGTCATTCAAAGTCTCTAGAGATTGATCAAAAGGCTTAAAATAACTTGAGAACCATACATTGAACAAAATGTATGGAAACTTGGTAAGAACAATAGAGGGCGTGGCATTCAAGCTATGGGCTGCACCCAGCACCCCCCTCCCCAGTTCCTTACCGGGGAAGAGCTATTCCAGAAGTCTCGGAAGACAAGCCAGTTTCCACTCCCTCCGCTACTTGGGGTGAAAAGAGCTATTCTAGGTCAATAAAGTAGTGGCTGAACACGGGCAGATCCAGCTCCGTGCTGCAAAAGCCTTACACTGAGAAGGTGGCAGAAGCCAGGCAGCCCCCCTTCCCACGTGCCCAGCCCCTGTTATAGGAAGGGTCACATGGGGCCGAGGGCGGAGAGGGTGTCCCCCATCCCCCATGGCCCCGTGTTGCAGAAGCACAGCTCTGGTGGGCACAGCAGCTGAGCGACAGCACCTGTATCCCCCCCGTTCCTGGGGTGGAAGAGGGATTCCGCGTGGATCCGGCAGCCAGTGTACCTAGGCCAGTCCCCACCACCCGCGGCTCTGCACCGAGGAGGAGCTGCACTAGGCAGTGGTCACAGCTGGGCCGTGGCACGAGTGCCCATGCTTCCTCCCCCCACGCCCCACACCCCAGCTTCTGCTCCAGAGCACAGAGGTTCTGCCCAGGGGAGGGTCAGAGCAAAGCCCCAAAGCTCAGCAAGTCCCTGCTCCTGCCAACAGGCCCAACTGCATTTGGATCAGACTGTGGAGGAACTCTTGCCAGAGGGCATTGTTGGAAACAGTAGTGCCATCAGTTAGCAGTCGGTGAAGGCTGACAGGAAGGTGGGACACCAGTGGGGCCAGCAGTTGAACAGGAAAATCAGAGCAGGAGACAGTCAGAGAGAGAGCTCTGCTAAAATCAGACCATCCACTGACGCTCAAGAAGGCTGTGTATAAGCCCAAGCAGTGGCCTCTGAGATCCAGGAGAGGAAACTGCTTAGCCATGAGTCCCTGGCTGAGCAGGGGACAGACCAGCAAACCTGCTATCTGTCCCCAGGCCACACACAGATCCAAAGGTAAAGAGTGAAAAACTTAATGGCTCAGGGGCTTAGGCACAACCTCTGCCCAATCAGGGGCTGACCCCAAATCTGTGTTGACCAAGGGTAACAACTAACAAGCCAGGCTCTAAAATAAAAAAATGAAGAAAAAACATGAGCAGGAACATCAGAGGCTGCACAATTCAGGGGAAATAGGTTTCACTGAATTAGTCCAGCCATATTAGTATACAAATAAACTAAGAAACAATAAAAAATGAAGACAACTAGAAATTTCAGAGGCTGGTATCACTACCCAGAGTTGCTACAATCTATTATCTCAAATATCAAGTTTTTAACAAAAAGGTACAAGACACGGGGAAAAAAACCAAGAAAGTGTGACTCATACACAATAAAAATAAATAAATAATTTTTTAAAAGCAAGCAATAGAAATTGCCTGTGAGAGGACCCAGATGTTGGACTTCACAGACTTCAAAGAAGCATAATAAATATGTTCAAAGAATTAAAGGAAACCATCTTTAAAGAATGAAAGTAAGGTATTATGACAATTACTCACCAAACAGAGAATTTCATGAAGAGATAGAAATGATAGAAAAGAATCAATTGAAAATTCTGAAGTTGAAAAGTACAAAAGAAGTGAAAAGTTCACTAACATCTATTAACAGTAGATTTGACCTAGCAGAAGAAAGGGGAAACTTGAAGAGAGATCAATAGACATTAAGCAATCTGAAGAACAGAGGAAAGGAGGAAAAATGAACAGGGTCTCAGAGAAATGCGGAACACCATTAAGCTGACCTACACTGCACATCGAAGAAGAACAATACATTCCAAGTAGGAAAAATGAAAGGAGATCCACACTCAGACATACATCATAGTCAAACATCCAAAGACAAAGAGGAAACCTTGAAAGTTGCAAGAGAAAAACTGCTCATCATGTACAAGGGAACCCCAGTAATATTAACAACATTAGAAACAGTGGCGGCCAGAGGCAGTGAGATGAAGTATTCAAAGTGAGAAAAGGAAAAACTGCCAACCAAGATTCTTACACCCAGCAAAACTATCTTCTTTACAAGGGAATGTAAAATAAAGACATTCCCAGATAAACAAAAACAGAGAATTTGTTGGGGGTGTGGGTAGGGAGAGATGAACAGGCGGAACACAGAGGCTTTTAGGCAGTGAAACTACTCTGTATGATATTATAATGATGGACACATGTCATTATACATTTGTGCAAACTCAAAGGATGAACAACACCAAGAGTGAACCCTAAGGTAAACTATGGACTTTGGGTGATTATGATGTGTCAATGTAGGTTCATCCTTGGTTAAAAAAAGAAAAAAAGTACTGTACTGGTGAGTGATGTTGATAACGTGGGAGGCTAGCGTGTGTGTGGGCAGGGGTTATATAGGAAAACTGTACCTTCCTCTCAAGTTTTTAAACCTGAAACTGCTCTAAAAAAATCTATAAATTTAAAAAAATGATTTCAACATTAAAAAAAGATTGTAATCTTTAAAAAAAAGGGGGGGGGATAGCTGAATATTCAATAAACAAATGAAAAGCTGGTCAGCTTTAGTTTTGAGGTGAATGCAAATTAAAACCACATTGCGATTGTACCACACACCTACCTGAGCAGCTAAAATGAAAAAGACACAACACCAAGTGCTGGCAGAGACGCAGAGTAGATGTAACCCTCGCCACTGGTGGAGGAGGAGATCAGTAGGACCACACCAACGATCCGATCCCAGCTTCCTACTCAAGAGAAGCACGTGCATGTGCTCACCAAAAGACACGTCCAAGACTGTTCACAGAAGCAGTCTTTGTGTTTGTATTTGGTCTCTAAGTAGAGACCAAACTTAGGGATGCTGTCAGTTACTAATCAAATCCTGGGCGTTTGGTGCCGACTGTCACAGAAGTTACTGAACAGCTTCCGGGACTGCCCCTGGAGACAGCGGTCTGGCTTCCTGGGATGTTTATTTCAGATAAGGGAGTTGGCTTCCTGGGCAGGGTGCTGCAGGTGTGGGTCAGAGCTCTACTCTGTAAGTGGCCTGGCCACTGTCCTTTTGCACATGCAGCCTCTCAGACACATCAATATAACGATGTGAGCAACGTGCACACACGACGTGGATGAGCCTCACAGATGTAATACACACCGTCTGCCCTGCGTGGTTCCACCACACGAAGCATAGAACAGGCAAGATGAACCCATGGTATTGGGGGCAAGGTGAGTGAGGCCATGGGGACTGTGCCTCATGAGGACAGGAGAGGTCATGTCCTGTTTTTAGGTTACGTAGCTGGCCTGAGTCTGTGAAAAGGCACGGAGCTATCCACTTGCAGTGTGTGCACTTTGCTGTGTACAACTGTACTTCAACAAAACATCAGAAAAAGTCAGTGGGGAGAGAAAGCCATGGAGCTCCAGTGGCAAGGTTCCCAAGACGTTACAAAGGAAATCCATGGGTTGCTTCTTTTATGTAGTATTTTGCTAAACATGGGTGGTGTGTAAAGTGTCCAGCTGACCTAGGAGAGTTATCTTCCCTGGATAGTCAAAACTGTTAATAGCAGTGACTCTAACTCCAGTAGTTTTGGTGATGGTGGGATTTGCATCCCACTGGGGCTGTGTACACATGAGCAAACGACGGCATGGTGGGCAGAGGCCGTGACAGGAGCCCCCAGGAAGAGAGAGGAGAGCCCTGGGTGGGCCTCCTGGGATGGCCGTGCTTTCAGATGGAATTCTTTTTGAGAGAAACAGGTACCCTCCCAAAGATCCTCAAGGAGGGGCGGACAGCATCGGAGCCTGCGTCCTCTGTGTGCGTTCAGGTTTGAGGAGTGCTGTTGCACACGGTCCCGCTCCTTGTCACCAGCTTCCCACACTTGGACGTGCTCCTGTCCCACCTACTGAATCAGAACCATCCTTCAAGTCCACCTGAAGTGCCCCGCCCCTCTGACATTCCTCGTTTTTGAGCTCACGGCCCACGATGTTGACACCCTGTCTTTTCCCACGATGTCTCCCACCTCGGCAATGTTCCCACCCTGACTGAGGATGGAGTCTGGTCCTGGTCCCTCCTGCGTGCCCCCAGGGGCCAGAACAGAAAGCACATTCTGGGTCGGGCAGCGTGACTCCACCTGCTGTGTCTCCAGTGGGACATACGGGTTCCTCTTTCCGATGGGGGGCAGTGGGGAGGCCACAGGGCCCTCTCAAGACTCCACCAAACCCTCACGGGAGACCACGGACCAGGTGCGCATACTTCAACCTGGGAGGCCCCTAAAAGCGATTTCTGGCTGATTCAGTGTATGTTTACAGTTGTTACTGTCCTTTTCAACTTCCTAATAGCATCCCACAGCGATGGGTACAACATAAAATATAATTTTCAAACTTTGTAGAACATTTTCCCTCCAAGGAACACAACATGTTTCCTATTTATCCTCAAAACCACCCATTCACAGAGAAGTAGGGCTGGAGAGCTATCAAAGCACAGAGGAAGCGCCTTGCTGAGAACCGTCCAGAACGGCCAGTACAAAGGCTGGAGGACCGGGTCAGAACCTGTCTGTGAGGTCCATGTCTTCTGCCCGAGGCTGCCCTGACCTCAAACACTCCAGGTTTGCCTATTTTGGGTGTGTGTGTGGGGTCTTGCTGGCCTGGTCAGGATGAACATGGCAACAGGATCAGGCCCCCAGCTTCCTTTTGAAAGACCTGCCACTGCTCAGAAGGCCCAGGACATGCCGTCCCTCCCTGAAGACTGACCAAGGGCTGACTTCCCAGCTCTGGGACAGCACTCACTCTGCTCCAGGAAGAAGCTGGTGGCAACACCTTCTGGAAAGAGCCAGTCAGATGGGTGATGTCTCAGGAGCTGAGAGGCAGACCCACCAAAGCCAGAAAGCTCACTGGCTCGCTGCTTCTCCCAACACACATGCACTTACACACACTCGTGCACACATACACACGCACGCACGCACACTCGTGCACACACACTCACACATGCGCGCACACTTGTGCACACTCACAGTCATGCACACTTACACTCATGCACACACAGGCACACATGCCCTGAGGCCCCGTGGGGTTGAGCTCATCTTGATGCACCTCCTCCACCCTTGTACACCCTTTGGTTCTGAAAGTTGTCCTGTTTAGAATTCGGCATCACTGCCTCCATTCCTAATACTGGGAGAAGACGCTGGATTTCATATTTGGCCTCAGTTGCTTTCACTTTATCCTAGAAATATGCTCCCCTGCCCCCAGCCTCCATGGCCAAGCCATGAACATATAAATCTTATCCTTTAAAACAGCAGATCTGAGGACTCACTTTCATCCAGTTCCACGGGGAGCTGTTAAGAAGCGAGAGGGCCCTTGAAGTCGGGTTTGCTGGTGGTGGGGGAGGTCTGGGGCGGGGAGGAGACCTGGAGGAGGGAGGGACCTTGAGGGAGAAAAAACGTGTCCATCAGAAAATAAAGTGATTTAAGCTGAATTACACTTAAAATGACCTTTGCAATCGGTAATAGGCAATCCAAGGCCGGAAGAAGGAGCTGAAATTCAACAGACTGAAGTCTGCTTTGTGGCTTGACAAGTGAGAAACGACAGGCAGGGAGGGACGAGTGAGATGGGAGAGGGAAGCCGGGCCTGGAGAAGGCTTCCTGCAGGAGGTGAGGACCAGCAGCAGAGGGAAGGAGACGTTCCTCTCTTGATAGTATGAGAATATCAGGGACGTTCTCATATTAAAGACGCCCCTTAAAGGAGAGGAAGGAGGCTGTGCTGAACCTGACGATAATAGAAGTGATTTATGTGTGTGTTGCCGGAAACGTCTGGAACGAACACGCATGTAGATGCGCGTGTAGACACAGTGTGATAGGGTCTCCAGGAGGGAAGCTCAGGGCTTTGTAAACTAGACGTTGCTCTGGCCCAGCTGCCCTGGTCTACTCTGGATAAACTTTTCAAGGAAATGCGAATCTTTTCAGCCAAAGCGGCTCCTCTGGAAAAGAATGTATTTCTACCTCTTTCAGTTCATTATAAAAACAACCGTCATGATTTCCTGCCCTTACATTACTCTGGCAATGTCCAGAATTTTCAACAGGGTTTTAATTCCTTGCTTTGGGGGTCATGAGGCATTTTCTAAAATCTTTTTGGTAAATTTAAAGAAAAGTTGAAAAACATAACTTTGGACTCAAATTGAGAAATGGAAAAGTGCACACGTCTGTTCTGTGGGATTCGTGTGAGTTCCTTTATCATACAGTAAAGACCATAAGATGTCATGGTGGTGCGACTCTAAGCCACGATGAAAGGAGAGTTTCCTGCCGCAGCTTCTTTGTTAGAAAGACAGCACCTTCCTAATTCACCTCTCCCAGACTTCCAGTGAAGCAAGACTGGCTGAAGATTCCACATATTAATTTTCAGGTTGCCACGGTAACTCGTGACAGTCCTGGAGGAGACCCTCCAGTCCACTCTGGGAAGGCAGTGTTCACTCACAGCCTGGTGGCCTGGTGGTGATGGTGTGAGCGGCCTGCTCTCAAGGAGATCAGTCCAGGGTGGACACACAGCTGACCAGCAACAAGCAGCAAGTTACTGCCTGACCCTCAGAGATGAGGCGGCTGCTTTCCAGTCAATGGTTAGGAAACACGTCGAAGCAAGAGGGACTGGGGCTGAGACTGATAGGTGAGGAGGGATTGGCCCTGCTTGAGGGTACCTTCCGAACCTTCCAGCGCACAGGCCTTGAGTAACCTGGGGGTAGGACTGCTCAGGGAGCTTGCTGCTGTGTTCGGGAATCAGACAAAATGCCTCCAGCCAGGAGGTGGGTGTGGCCCTCGGGACTTCTAAGCAGGGTGGTGGGGTGGCTTAGAATGTGTCCACGAATTCTTTGACATTCACTCCAAAAGGTGCAGCCAAATTCCCCTCCCCGAGTGGACTTAGTGAGTCACTCCCGCCAAGCAGAATACGGTGGAAGTGCTGGTGTGTAGCTGGCGAAGACACTGCACCTTCAGCCTCTCTTGGATCACATGCTCTGGGGAAAGATGCTGCCATGTCATGAGGACGCCCAGATAGCCCATGGGGTGAAGCTGGGCAAGTGTGCCATCTTGGAAGTGGGTACCCCAGCCTCAGTCAAGCCTTCCAGTGACGGCAGCCCCTGCCCACCCACTGACCTCAAGCTCATCAGAGACCCTGAGACAGGACCACCAGCTTAAGCTGCTCCAGAATTCCTGACCCACAGCAACTGGGAGAGGATAAATATTTGTTGGGTTAAGCCACTACATTTGAGGGTAATTTGTTATGCAGCAATAAATAATTGATGCAGATGGGAGGTGACATGGCCCGACTGATTTTTGTAGAAGGCCATCCTGGACTGTGGAAAAGAAACAGCTGAAGCAGAGAGGCTGCTGCAGTGGTTCAGGCAAGAAATGGTGGCTGGAACAAGGTAGGTAGAGAAGAGGGCCATCTGGGATCGGAAGCCTGAGTCACCAGATGAGTGTAGGGAAAAGAGGTCAAGGATGGCTACTAGCTTTTGGATTGAGCAACTGAGGGAACATGGTTCCATTTACTGGGGTGGGATGTGGAAACTTCTGGAAAGAGCAGGTTGCATGTGGATCAACAGTTTTGTTTAGAAGGGGACATGATGATGGGGATGAGGATGATGATGGGGATGATGATGTTGGAGATGATGATGGGGATGATGATGATGGAGATGGGGATGATGATGTTGATGATGGCGTTGATGATGATGATGGAGATGATGCCAGTGATGGGGTTGATGATGATGATGGAGATGATGATGGCTCACAGTATGGAGTGCTTATTCTTTGCCAGGCACTCTTACAAGTGCTTTACTTGCAACCTTACCAGCATTGTAAGGATGAACGTAGGAAAGAGAAGTTAGAAGACACATCTAAATAAACAAAATCCCATTGAAGCTAATGAATGGTTTCCAGTGCAAAGACTTCAGTATTACCCAAAACATCAGTTTTCAAACAAACAAAAAAATTCCCCTGCACCATGGCACCAACTAAAATGTGGATTCCTGGGTCCTTCTGGGGTGAGTCCCAGAAATCTGTATTTTAACAATCCCCCACCAAGTACTTCTGAGGCTAACGGTACAAGGCAGTGACTTCCAAATGCAGGCTGGTGACTTACTGGGGTGTCTTGAAATCAGTTGAGAGGGTATGACAAGCAATTTTATAAAAATACAATGGAATAGATTAGGAAACATCAGGGCGCATCACAGCAGTAAGGGTAAGACCTGCTTTGTGAGGCTTTTCTCTCAGCTACATCTACATTCATGTATGTGGGCATGAGGGTGCCCTAAGGAACACGTTTTCCTCTGTAGCTCACTGTCAAAAGTTTTGAAATTGCTGGCCAAGGGGACACACTTTGATAAAGGTGCCCGAGAGCTGTGCAGCACAATTGGTTGGACACAAAGGCGCTGCAGGAGGGCTGCGGCCACCTGGCTGATGGCAGGGACAAAGGAGCCGGTACAGGGGAGCCCCTCTGACCCAGAGTCCCCGGTCTGCCTCTGAGCCCATGTGGCTGCACCACTGTGTCCTCCTCCTCCCCTGACACGCACCCTCCCTGCTCTGCGCCGGCCCAGCCGCAAGCAGCTCTTGTCTGTGCGCACGTGCCCTCCACCGAGGAGGCTCTGTGGTCTCCATCCTGAAAGACGCGTGCCTGGCTCTCCTGGCTGGCCTTCCGCCGCCCCCCACCCCTCCATCCAACACATCCCCTGCATCCCTCAGATGGTTCCGCCCACAGCCCCGGCTCTGACTCTCACATCTTTCTTCCTCCATCGAATGGTCCAGCACTGAGTATTTACAAGTAGCGGGCTTCCCGCAGGCACAATGGCTTCAAAAGTCAGATGACGCACACAGTCCCTGCCCTGGAGGGACCTGCAGGCTGCCGTGGAGCCATCACCACCCAGGGAGAGAGGGCAGCTTCCCTGCGAAGACAGCGCCGGACCAGCAGGGTGGGAGGGCGCTGAGGGTCGCCAGGGCCCTGGGCAGAGGGAAGGGAGGGACACAGGCAGGTGGCGGATGGAGGTGCCACTCCTCCCAAGGCTTGACGCAGGGACACAGAGAGGAGGCTGGCCAGGTGGACACGGTCCCGGGATGTGTGAAGTGCATTAAGGAATTCACGTTTTCTCAGGGAGGTAACGGGATCCCGCGCAGGGCTTGAGCAGGGGAGTCAGGTCACCTACGTTAAGAAGACCGTCTTCACGCAGTGCAGCCGGCGGGACGGAGCAGGGTGAGAAGAGGTGCCGCCACTGGCCGGGCGGTGATTCCACTGATCCAGGCAAGAGATGGTGACAGCTTCCTGCCACTAAACGCTCTCCCCGTCTCCTCAACTAGACTGAACCAACTCCCGGACCCTACAGGGCGACCTTAGCAGCCATCCGAGTGGAAGAGCTCACCCACCTCATCCCTGGGCTGAACAGGCTCCCAGCCGCCCTCCAGACCACAGGCCTAACAGAAAACCCGGGCGGCGTGCTCTCTCCAGCAGCTGAGTCCGAGGGTGTCTCCTCCCCGCCGCATGTACCTCTGATCCCACCGTCTCAGGCAGGCCTCTTCCTGGCCTTGCCTCCGGGTTCACTGTTACGCGTGACTTCATTCAACTGTTTTCCCTCTGACCTGGTTCCTGAGCCTCCCGCCACGGGACAACCTCGTCTACCCCGGCAGGTGCCCTGTGGTCAGTCTTGTTCCCAGGAGGGAAGTGGATGCTGGGGCCACCTCCAAGCCCGTGCACTGTGGGTGGGGGGGGGTGTGCACCCCTGCTAATGGGTGAGCTTCTCGTAGTCAGCACCCATGGGGGCGGGGATCGCAGTGAGGCGCGACCTTTCTCCACGGGTGAACCGCCATCAGGCCAGATGCCCCCCTTCTCCTTCAAGGACCCAGGAAGGTCGGAGCCGGAGGGGCCTTCAGGGCCTCGCCACACGGCCCAGGCCATCGCTGAGAGATGGGAAATGCAAACCTCGAGGTCCCACGTGGTTCCTTCCTGACTCAGTTGGAGTGACGGTCCATTTGCGCATGTGAAGCTGCTGAAAGCAAATGTCAGCATCTGCGTGTATCTCTGTTCAA
Organism: Mesoplodon densirostris; assembly: GCF_025265405.1. NCBI lineage: Eukaryota > Metazoa > Chordata > Mammalia > Artiodactyla > Ziphiidae > Mesoplodon > Mesoplodon densirostris. Next base: position 86,524,904 of record NC_082675.1, on the reverse strand, counting down.
CGTAATCTTACCCGGGGCTCAGGACAGGACGAGGCCTCAATCCCCTCTGAATTCATAAGGGCACCCGGCCCAGTCTCAGTCTTGTGGTAAAAGCTAGGAAACGCGGGGACAGCTGGCCAAGTTGGTTGTTAAGGCTGACCGTGGATATGACTCATCGGTGGAGGGTTTTAAATATTCAGCCTTCGGGTCTCATTTCAGACAGACGGAATCCGACGCTGGTGGGCAGAGCCGGGAGTCTAAGCTCTGGATCTGCTGTCGGGACGCAAGTTTCCTTTGCTGCCACCCCACTGAGGCTGTGCCACTGGCTCTCGGCATGTGTTCTCTGAAGACAGGGTAATGCCGCTCAGAGACGCTCCCTGAGCCTGCTCCGAGCCCCAGCAGGCCCAGCCGGTCCGCTCTCACGTGGCGCGTCTGGGTGGCACTGGGATTCTCTCCATCTCTCTCAACTCTTCTCAGCGTTGGGACCCAGGGCTTTCGGGTGGAAATCGGAGGACTGTCCCTGTCACTTACTGCTGTTACCATGGGGAGGAAATCAAATGCTCAGGTCCATAATAGAAGTCTATGCTCTGGGGACTCAAAGCGTCAAAAATTAATGCCCTGGGCTTCCCTGGTGGCGCAGTGGTTGAGAGTCCGCCTGCCGATGCAGGGGACACGGGTTCGTGCCCTGGTCCGGGAAGATCCCATATGCCGCGGAGCGGCTGGGCCTGTGAGCCATGGCCACTGGGCCTGCGCGTCCAGAGCCTGTGCTCCACAACGGGAGAGGCTACAACAGTGAGAGCCCCACGTACCGAAAAAAAAAAAAAAAAGTAATGCCCTTTTCTTTTTCTTCCGAGTTCAGAACCAGCTGAGAAGCAAGATGCCAAAGACGAGTCCGCTTTATCACTAACACGCTGATTGAAGGGCTGGGCTTTGGATCCAAGGCTGACAAGGGATACTAGCCTGCCCGACGGCCTGCCCCCTGCCCCCCCCCCAAGCAGTGTAGACCTTGGGCAGCCCACCCACGTGGGGAAAGTCTGGCCCAGCAGAGCAGACAGTTACTCAGGATAGAAGAGGCTCAAGAAGAAAGTGAATTGCCAGTTCTTCCGAACTTTCCACAGACTTGCGCCGCAACACTGTGGCAGAAGGGAGACCAGGATCTTATGCCAGTACAGGTCCCCTCCCATGAAGCACGACGCCAAGGAAACAGAGCCTCCCACCCACACCCTGACCCTGCTGGCCCATCAGCAGGGCCGTCGCCCCAACTCCGCCAGGTCCGCCAGGTGCTGGAAGCTGCTGGAAGCACATTGCATCTAAAGAAGGAGACTATGACCCGAAAGGCCACACGCCTGATACGACATGTTTCTGCGGATCCAGAACCCGAATCAGAGTCCTGGGGACTCCCAAAGGTCAACAGCATGGCCACCGGCTACTGAACAAAATTCAGAGGTGGGTCACACATGAAGCCAGTTTACACTCAGCCCTGGTTTTCTTTGCGTTGGAAGAGCCATCCACCCTCAACTGCCAAGAACAAGCAACAATAACAACACTGTCAGAAGCCAAAACATTCGGAAGACTTAAGACCGAGCCTAACACCATTTTGCTACCTGAGCGCTGCTGACCAACATTAGGACATTGATGAAATCTTCCATTCCACGTAGCTCTCCCCTCCTGAGAATCATTCATTCCTTTCTTGGTTACAGCACATATACATTTTCCATCTTCCCCCTTTTTTTTTTTTTTTTTGCGGTATGCGGGCCTCTCACTGTTGTGGCCTCCCCCGTTGCGGAGCACAGGCTCCGGACGCGCAGGCTCAGCGGCCATGGCTTACGGGCCCAGCCGCTCCGCGGCATATGGGATCCTCCCAGACCGGGGCACGAACCCGTATCCCCTGCATCGGCAGGCGGACTCTCAACCACTTGCGCCACCAGGGAGGCCCGTCTTCCCCCTTTTTTACACCCTCTAATTGAGTTGTGTAAATAGACTCAAGATGGCAGAGTATGCCAGTAAAACCATTTGAGATGTGAATAGTCTACTGGTGGCTTCTGGCCGTTTCTGACTATTTAAATATATATTCTAAAAGTTCGTTGGTGTGCAATAGTATGTAATTTAGTCTCTTGCTCAGATAACTAGACGTGGCCAAGATGATTATTATACAGTTAATTGGTAGGAATTATCATCAGTCCATCTGAAGCAACAGACTCAATTGCTTTCCAATAGCCAAGGCGGGTGGGAGGGCAAGATTTCCAACATGTACTCCAGAAACTGGGGAAACGAAATGCTTTCATCCCACAGACTGTGGACCGAAAAGCTCTCTTTGCTTGGACGTGCTGCTCCATGGCCGGTGACCTGGCACTTTCCCGATGCCATCGGGCCTCGCTGGGCTCATCCTGCGGGGCGGCAGGACAGACGGGCACGTCACGTCACGTCAAACGGGGATCAATTCAGTGCGCTTGGCTTCTTGGATGGATGAAGTGGCATTGTTTCTTTTTTTTTTTTTTTTTGCAGTATGCGGGCCTCTCACTGTTGTGGCCTCCCCCGTTGCAGAGCACAGGCTCCGGACGCGCAGGCCCAGCGGCCATGGCTCACGGGCCCAGCCGCTCCGCGGCATATGGGATCCTCCCAGACCGGGGCACGAACCCGTATCCCCTGCATCGGCAGGCGGACTCTCAACCACTGCGCCACCAGGGAGGCCCTCTTTTTTTTTTTTTTTTTAACACAGAACTATTCCCTTCCTACATCATCATTAAGTGTATTTACTTATTATGTTTTGTAATATTCAGACAACGACAGCTCTTCAAATACTAAAGGAAGCAGCAGCCCTGAAGCAGGAAGTGCCGGGTTTAAGCCGCAGGGCCCTGAGGCTGGGCCCTCCGTCCTGAGCACCTCTGCGCCCACAGTGTGAGGTCAGCCCCGGGGTTCGCGTGCAGCGCAAGAGACGGCTTTCACTGCTTCTCCAAGTTTTCCTCAAGCGACGGCGGTGGCTGCCCTGTGACCCTGAGCTCAGCCCTCTCCACCCAAACAGCCAGCTCAAGAGAAAGACAAATACCGTATGCTAACACATATGTATGGAATCTAAGGGGGAAAAAAAAAGGTCATGAAGAACCTAGGGGTAAGACGGGAATAAAGACACAGACCTAGTAGAGAATGGACTTGAGGATATGGGGAGGGAGAAGGGTAAGCTGGGACAAAGTGAGAGAGAGGCATGGACATATATACACTACCACACGTAAAATAGATAGCTAGTGGGAAGCAGCCGCATAGCACAGGGAGATCAGCTCGGTGCTTTGTGACCACCTACAGGGGTGGGATAGGGAGGGTGGGAGGGAGGGAGACGCAAGAGGGAGGGGATATGGGGATATATGTATACGTATAGCTGATTCACTTTGTTATAAAGCAGAAACTAACACACCATTGTAAAGCAATTATACTCCAATAAAGATGTAAAAAAAACCACAACAGCCCAACGAAGGGCCGCTGCCACCGCCTCAGGCCCTTCCCCGCTTCTCCAGGGCTGATCTTGAGGAGGGAGCCAGTAACTGTGCTCGTTTGCCGTCTGGGGGAGAAGTCTGGTGCAGCCTGTTGACAGTCAAACTGACGCGCAGACTGGAGACCCCGTCTGTTAACTTCCCGTCAGGGCAGAGGATTTCGTACCCTCATCTTAAGCACCTCCTTCCCTCTACCCTCCCAGCTTAATTAGAGTACCATCTTTACTAAACTCATCTTCAGTATCAGCATCATGACTATGTAAATATTGTTCGTTCATGAACCAGGTGATTTGATTTTCTTTCTTATACACTTGTTTAGTTTTTACCGGCATTAATAGTACCTCATCGTTTTTACCAGCTTAGACTTTGTAATACGCTGTCGCTCATTCTTTCCAAACTATCCAAACTTTCTTAACATGTTTTCGATACAAATGAATATACCAAGTCATCCAGCACTCCTGTTCTTTTTTTCTTAGAGGTCTCCCTTTATCTGCTCTAATAAGAATCCTGGAAATTCCCTCTGTTGCTCCTAGGTTGATCTTCCGTCCCTGAACCTCAAGACGAATCTGCCTTCTGCAAGAGCATATGTTTCAGCAGCTTCATGCAGAAAGGCACACGGGAGGCAAACCTTTGGAGAGATTACACGTCTGACACGTCTTTATTGTACCATTATACTTGATTGATAGTTCAGCTGGATATACAATTCTTGGATAATAAAATTTTCCCTAAAGAGTTTGAAGATATCCCTTTTTTGATTTCTAGTATTCAGGATTGTTTTCAGAAGTCTGATGACATTATTTTGACTTCCTCTGTGTGATCTTTCATTTTTTTCTGACAGCTTTCAGTATTGCATATTCTGGGCTTCTGAAATTCCATGTTGATATGCCCAGTATGGTTCTCTTCATTCATTTTGCTAAGCACTTAATGGGTCTTTCAAGCTGAAAGCTCCTATCCCTCAGTCTGGTAAATTTTCTTGGATTAATTCTTTGATAATTTCTTTCTTTTCGTTTCCCCCATTTTCCCTTTCTAGAGCTTCTCTTTGTTTCAGATTCCCCCGTATTGATATTTCAATTTTCTGATTTGTTGGATCTCCTATATATTCAATTTCTTTGTCTTTTGGTCTCACTTCCTGAGAGCTTTCCTTGATGTTACCTTCCAACCTTTTGACGAATCTTTAAAAATGGCATCTACTTTGCTTTTAAGTTCCTGGAGTTCTTTCTTGTTCTCTTATTGTTACTTTTTAAAAATACAGACATTTGTTATTATTTCATGGAAACATGCATTCTCTTATTAACAAATTGCAGCTTTGGAAGTGTCCTTTAAATATGTTTCTGCTGAATTTCTTTCTTTTCCCCCTTCTTATATTTTTTCTTTTTGATTCATGTTGCTCCTTGGCCTTCCGCCGATATTTGAGTGCAGCATGAAGGCTGCAGAGTGATCTGACAGTGGTTGGTTTTTTCACTGGGAAATCCTTCAACATCTATCCATGGAGGTCTTCTCTCTGGGGTGATTCTGTTTCTCCAGAAAAGAATCCTCTGGTCTTCTAGCAGAGGTCAGTTATTTGGTTTCCACTGCACCGGAGCCCAGCAGGGGCGAAACTGGGAAGGTGGTTCTCAGTATACAGAATGTGCCCTGATCCCACTTTTCACACGACACCCCCAGTCCTTGCTGTGTGCCCAGCTCCACAGCTTTCCCGGTTGGATTCCTTTGGCAGAAAAAGCTTCCAGTCGACCCTTGGATTAGGAAGTGCGGGGCTGTGGAGGTCAGGCCACACCACCTGCAGCACGGATGCCCAAGCATCTCCTGATTCTGGAACACAAGTGGCCCCCTGCTGACTGGGACCCCCGCCTGCTGGCACACAGGATCTGCTTTCTCCATTTCCCTCCGTTAGCTCCACCCTCCCATCCCCACCTTCCTCAAGCCCATCTTTACCTCTGCTCTTGCCCGCCGCCCTTACTCCCTGCGTCTTTGGAGGATCTCACTTTGCTATTCCTCGGCTTTCTTTTGTGGGTCTGGGGCAGGGGACACACGCAGGTCTGTGTTCAGTCCTCATGCCCACCTGAGTCCAAGAAGTCCAGGCTGTCGGGTCCCCTCATGGAGTCCGCATGCACTGCGACCCCTGCCAATGAGCCCCGCTCGGCTGCCTGGCGGCGGGGTGGCGCGGTGGGGGGGCCAGGGGAGGCCACAGGACGCCCGTCCCGGCTCCTCTCCTGCCCGCGAACGTTCAGCACGACTGAACTCAGCTCCTGGCTCAGAACCTTCTGAGGGTCAAAGGGCGGCGAGAGCGGAAGGGGAGGCGCTGGACCTGGGGGCGCTCTGGCGGGGGGGGGGTCACCAGGGTGGGTGCCCACGATCCAGTGGGTACAGAAAAAAAAACCCCGAACGTCTACTGATACGTGTTATTAAAAAATCAAAGAGAACCCGTGGACGGGGTCGCCGTCTCACCGGGGCAGCTTGTCACCTGCGGTCACAGGTGCTGAGGGCAGAGCCAGGCCCACAAAGCAGAGGGCGCAGTGCCTCACGCTGCAGCTCCCCCGTGCCCGGCCCGGTGGCCTCCAGATCAGGGGTCGTGGTCTTCACCGAGCTAAGCCTCACAAGCTGTGCTGCAGACCAGGGGCTGGAGACGGTCCCAGAGACGCGGGCCCAGGGGCTAAGCCCACCCTCTTCCTCGTCGCGCTGTGAGCTCCGTGCCGGCCGACACCACTGTAGCTCGAGGTCTGGCCAATTTATCGAATATCCGTTGACACACCACATTCCTCTTTTTGAAAAGGGGAATTGTGCCCTAATATGTAACGATAGTATATAGCCTTTTCCGTCCGCCAAGCAATAAAACACAGTTTACCTTCATTCCTTGAATGGCTCTATTTTCGTGTTTGTGCAGTTACACTACTGGTGCATATGTAGATAATGTGTGTACTTGCACACGTCGGGTGTGAACAGCTTGAGACACACAGCCCGACGCCCCGGGCCTCTGCCTGCGCCTGCCCGCGAGGCTGTCCCTCCGAGGGGTGCTGGCGCCTGGGGAGCCCCCCTCCCACAGGTCCCGCACGCTGGGGCTTGGTGTAGGGTTGGCTGTGCCTCCGAAGGCGCGGGGGCCCAGCTTTCTGTGCAGGAGAATGAGGAAGGGAGCAGGCGGCAGGACGGGGCACAACAGCCACCCACAGGCCACGTGGGGGCCCCAGAACTGCTCCTGGGCCGTTGCTGCATCTTCCCAGGGAAGATGGACGGGACAACTTCCCTGGGATGACTCCTCCGTCAGAACCCAAGACCCCCAAGCGTGCTCTTCCACTTTCAGAGGCACAGCTGCTGAGCCTGAAAACCGACGACGACCTTTGCAAAGATGGTTTGCGCAGAACCCAGCCTTCAAGGGGCATGTGGGTTAGGGGGCACCTCCTCCCAGCAGGGTCCTCAGGGGAGGGGTCGGGGAGAGGAGGCCGTTTCGGGAGAGACGCTGGTGTCTGGGCCGCTTCTCCAGCTGCCCTCCCCAGGCCTGAGCCTGGACAGCCCTCACCGCCATCCCAGGGGCCCGGGCCTCCGGCCGGACTGGCTCCGCCTGCATCTCCCTTGGGAGAGTCCCCACCACGGCATCCCGGGGCTGGCCTTCTTCTGGGATTGAGGGGCCCAGGGTGGGCTCGGGGCCTGGAAAACCCAAACCACATTCACGAGAAGAAGACACAGAAACACGCATCAGTGAGCAGATTCCAGCTGTCACAAGTAGAGAAGTAAATGGAGGAGAGAAGCATCCAGGGAAAGCCGAGATGAACCAGCAGTCCCCTGCCTCCCGTCCCTTCAGAGGAAACCTGCCTGGATCAGCGTCTGGATCACACAGCACCTGAGAGCCGCTCACTGCTGCCACGTGCCAAGAGGGACACCAGTACGCTGACCTCAGGGACCAGGACACAGGGTTGTGCCTCTCGTCAGCATCCAGGATGCAGGGCAGGGAACCCTCGAAGACCTGCTGCCCTGGAGCTGCTCAGGGAAGAAGCAGCAAGTCACCGTCTGCCGTCAGATGGTGGGGCGGGAACCAGGGCTTCTGCTGCCTGCTCCCCGTCCGCCAGACCGTGGGCGGGGTGAGGGAGTCCTCTCTGCCAGGAGCCCGCTGCCGGGGGCCTGGACGTGCGCAGGTGCACAAGGCAGGGAAGGCCGGGGAACGCTCCAGAGGAACGGGAAATCACGGCAGGAGGAGGGAGAGGAGAGGCTGGCCCACGGGCGGTGGGGGGGTGTCGAGGGGTCCGACCCCAGGTCTCCTGTCCCCGCGGAGGACTCAGGCCAGCCTGTGAACACGCTCACCCAGCAGGCCGGCGAGCTGGGCACAGGCCTTCCTGCTGCAGGCAAGGCTACCCCAAGGTCCACGCCAAGGGCCTGGCGGGCAGAGAGCGGCAGAGAGCACGTGCACACAGAGTAGGGTCGCCCTCCCAGCCACGGCAGCGCCCTGCCGGCGGTCTGAGGGGGCCTGTCCCGGCACTGCAGCGCTCCGGCAGCATCCCTGGCCTCCACTCACTAGATGCCAGTAGCACCCCGTACCCCTAGTTGTGACACCACCCACACTGGAGCTGTTCCACTTAGGACTGCACTGTGGGACCCCTCGGGTCCCTGGCAAAGGGACAGCCTGTGTCCCGCCCCATCCGGATGCATCCGCGGCTGTGAGCACAAGCCTTCTTCCTTAGACCATGAAAAGTGACAAGAAATTCAGTGTCAGGGGTTGCTGGATACCTGTTGTTCTTTCCACGGGATCCCCCAAGACTTCTCCCCCTAAGACCTACTCCATAGAGACGCGTGGTTGGATCTAAGCCACTATCGAAGCTTCCCTATTTCAGAGGTACTGAGGCGCGAGCATGTGCCTTTTTGGAATCACAGAAACCTGGTATTATTTTCCCCCTGTTGGCGCTTCTCTCTGGTCTCTAATGGACCAGCTTCATCTCGGGCCGCATCAGGGGTGCAGCTGTGTGTAACAGTAGGTTCACGGTCGGGGCTGCATGTCCTGCTGGCGCAAAGATCCCCCTCCAGAAAAGGAAAAGTCATGATCATTCAAGACCACCAAGAACACCAGGACTTCTTCTCCTGGCGTCAAGGAAGGAATAATGGGTGGAGTAAACAGCACTGGCCCAGGACCTCAGGGCTAGCAAGAAATGGGGATAAGCGCACGGAATTCTAATTTTAAAAGATCAGAGCAGGGCTTCCCTGGTGGCGCAGTGGTTGAGAATCTGCCTGCCGATGCAGGGGACATGGGTTCGAGCCCTGGTCTGGGAAGATCCCACATGCCGCGGAGCAACAACGACCGTGAGCCACAACTACTGAGCCTGTGCGTCTGGAGCCTGTGCTCCGCAACGGGAGAGGCCGTGACAGTGAGAGGCCCGCGCAAACGCGATGAAGAGTGGCCTCCTCTCTCCACAACTGGAGAAAGCCCTCGCACAGAAACGAAGACCCAACACAGCCAAAAATAAATAAATAAATTTATAAAAAAAAAAAAAAAAAAAAAAGAACAGAGCACAGTTAGCCGGGGCTACACGGGCACAGACTGTTATGCTTCCCTTAAGATTATGGTAATCATGAACCAAGAGGAAATCTTCTGCCATCTACGCCCGTTGGCAAAAAGCTCAAAAGTCACCTTGACATGTACGACACGACCATGAGTGAACTCAACTCAGTATATGTCGTGAGGTTTGGTCTCAGGACCTTCGTCATCAAGGAATCCCAGCAAAAGGTGGAAACAAGTAGAGAAATGTGTGTTGAGCCTCTTGACCAATAAGAATTCTGTTCACACTGCGTCTACTGCTCAATTCACGCCAAAGATTTTTGTTATTTGAGAAAATTATGACTAAAAATCCAGAAAGGAAGGCTTAGATGAAAATGAGGAAAACTGCAGAACAGAGAACTCGCGTATTGACCCACTCACTCACCATGACCAGCTGAGGGCCCACGGTGTCCCAGGCTGCGCTCATAGCTGAGGGCAAAAGTGACACTGCCCTTGAACTGACACTCTGTTGGGGAAGCAGAGACAAAGGATAAGCCATCTGAGCTCCGTGAAGTGCACAGAGCAGGGAGCAGGTGGACAGCCCTCACCTCCCACCTGCCCAGACATCACATCCTCGGGGACGGGCTGCGCTCAGTTAACATCTCATGTCGCGGCCAGAGCCCAGCCTCACCTCTCGGGGCCTTCTCCTCCATGAGGGCGAGAAACCGGCTTGCAGGATGCTGTGACTGCACCACTGTTAGCAGGAAAGTGCCTCGCTGTAAAGCCAGGCTCCATAACAGGCCACATCGGGCAGATCTGACGCGAAAGCATCCTCACTTCGGTGACCTGCAACAGGGGCAGAGGCGGAAGGTGGACCCAGCCAGGTGGCTGCATTTCCTTTAGGGCTCTGGCCCCATTTTCAGATGGGTCAGGGTGGCTCTGAAGGTCCGCTGAGGCTTTGGGGAGCAGCAGGGCCAGAGGACAAAGGCCATCCTGCTAAGGGGACCCCTTCCCAGCCAACACTGCCCTGACCGCTTCCCACGCCTGGAGCAGCTGGCAGCCCCAGATAAGCCCGAATAAAGCTCCTCATCTCTAAACACGAACCCAGTTTGGAAATTAAAACACAAACGTTGACTTCGTGTTGCTTTTATCCCTCTACTTAAAAAGTTATTTGAAGAGTAACACGAGCCATTCTGGAGCGAACTGGAAATGCAGTGACAGTGTGGAGTGTTCCATGTGCTCCTGTTTATCCCGGTGATAAATTACCTTCTCATGATGCTGAAAGTCATGTTGAAATTAGGTCATTTTAAAAGAATTTATTAAAAGGTATTGCAAACGCAGAGCCGTGGAGTAAGTAAAAGATTCCTTGACTGAGAGATTTATAATGGATTTACTTAATTCTCCTAATGGGCCTTTGTGACCACGTGATTGAACAGGTGGTTCTGGCCGTCTCCTGGCCGGGCTTGCGCTGTCCCACACCCTCCGCGTCCAACTGCGCTGGAGAAACCAGAATCCTGGGCTGAGCTGGAGCCACCAGGTTCTCTATCTCATGCGTATTTCTCGAGACGAAGGTTCCTCACGAGGCCGCTGCTTCACTGATTTTACAGACCAGGATCCAGGAAGGCAACAGGGATTAAGTGACTTCCCCTTATTTCCATAACGTTGTGCACTTGTCGCTTTGCTGGCACGCAGACGGGCGCAGGTGCCAACAGCTCTGGTCCCCATTCTAGAATCCTGCATGCGAATTCTTCATCAAGTACCTGCCTCCACGAAGACCATGCGCGTCCCTCCTGGTGACACAGGTCTTATACTGAGTTCTCTGTTCCTGATTTCCATCTTCCCTGTATTAGAAAACGTTTGGGGTTTTCTCCCCACTTGTTGGCCGGAAATGGGGCCCCTGCGTAAGTGCAGTTCAAGAGCAGGACTGGAGGGAGGCCGGGTCCCGGGTTCACTGACCGCGAGCCACCTGGGCCGCCCGCTGCCACCTCACCTTCACTCCCTCCTCCCGAGTCTCCACAATATTTATTTCACGGGGATACTTTTCATGGCGACAAACCATTATCCCACGGTTGAAAGCCCGACCTCCAATTATGAAAACTGCCAAGGGGACCACCAAGAGGAGACCGTCCCGCTCTCCCCTCTGCGTGAAAACGTCCGGCGCCGGGTCCTTCCGCGGGCTCGCGGGCGCACGCGTGAACCGCCCCCGGGTGAGGGCGCAGGGCGCCTGCGCACTGGCCACACTCGGACCGCGCGCCGCCGCCCCCGCCGCCCCCCCCCCCCCCGCCCCCGCTGCCCCCGCCCCCGCCGCCGCCGCCGCCCTGGCCCTGCTTTCTCTCTCCAATTGGAAAGCGGCGCCAGGTTTTCCCGTCAGCCGCTGCCACGTCTCCAAATGGCTTTTCAGTGTCAGGCCTATCAGGAAATTAACTCATCACGCAGTGACAGCTGCTAATTTTTTCCCCTTACATGTCAGATGGATCGCCCGCTGAAGCTAATAATGAATCACCAAACCCTGATTAGAAGGTGCTTCCGAAACGTATAACTGCCATCTGAGCGAACTTTTTTCTTCATGTAAAATGATATCACCCTAGAGGAGCAGAAAACGGATTGTATTCTTCAGCGAGATGGAATAGGAGGCGGCTGCTTACGTGCGCTGCGCGCTCTCTTAAATGATGGGCGAATCTTAAACAGTAAAAGGAGAGAGAACTTAACAGCTCTTTTTGTCGTTTGCTCAGCAAAGGGCCTTTCGTCTTTCCTAATTTGCTTCCCAGAACCTCCTCTGGGTTAGGAGTCTCAGCTGGTACTTCTTATGCCATTGTTTCATGTTCGGGATAACAAAAGATTTGATAGAACCGAGAGATACAAATTCTGCCCGTTGGTCACAGGATTTCCTAGACGCGGTGCTACTAGGCAGCGGGGCCCTTGCTGCTCAGAGGGGTGGTGGGTCCGAGCGGCGCAGGTGGACGTGGCCAGGGCCGGGCCTGGACCTCCGTGGGGTCTTCTGCATGACCTGTTAGGTGACTGAGCAAAGATCCACTGAAGCTCCTCCGGGCTGTCTTCTAGGATTGGGGTCCACGTATCTGGGTTGAGTTGATAAATGAATGGAACTTTCAGTGCTACGCTGACAGCATCTCATCACATTTACTGGGTTCTTCAAAGCAAATCAAGAAGCAAGAGGAGTGTTCTTTGCCTCTCTCAGGTGATGTGGGTCTGTCTGCTTGGGTGTTGTGTGGGGTCGGACTTGATTTGGAGAAGCCTCCCCAGCTCGGCTCCAACTGTTCAGTGAGGCCAGAGGCATCCGGAAGGATGCCTGTCTGAGCCACGCACTTCCTTTGTGACCTTATGCGGCTAGAACTTTCTTTGTATGGAGACGGTGCTGCGGCGACTCTCCACCATGCACGCGGCATTGTCCACGTCCGTAGGCTGATTCATTTGGGTAGGGAGTCCTGGCTTCCTCGCCACGGGTCCTGGAGGCACAATCATTTAATTGGCTGTAGTTTAATAAAAAGGTGTTCCTTCTGGATTACAGTCTCCAAGTGAATATTTCTGTTGCTTTGCTTTTTACTTCTTTAAGGTTCTACTGTCTTCTCCAGCCCAACCTCCAGGAAGGCTAAGGCTCGCCGTGTGTCCCTTGCAGATGATTGAGCTGCGGGGAGAGCGCCCGCATCGCCCTCGGCGGCGCCTCAGTATTCCGAGGCCCACGCTTGTGTTTGTGCTTCTTCAGCGCCCTCACATTCCAGTAGCTGTGTCGGGAGACAGAAAAGGGAGCCCACGTTAACCCGGCTCTACAGGTAATTACAGGACACAAGAGCTTAGTGAATCCTCTGCAGTCCTTCGGAGCCTTGAAACACCTTCGGTCCAATTTTTCTTTGCAAAGGCCTGCTCCTTTCATTGTGCATACAACGTGATTGCTGGTTTGACACTGCAGGCTACACTGGTTTCATGAAGGATTAAATGCCACCCGAGACATATTTATCCTAAATAAATCACAAACGGTAAACTGCAGCATGTCAGTGTCAACACGCAGGACTGCAGCAGAAAGGTTAGCCGTACAGCACTCAGCGTGGCGAGGGATTAGCATCCGAGCCGAGGGCCGCAGGCTACAGCTAAGGGAGGAATGATCAAGAAGAAATATTCTCACTGAAAAACATACCCCCCCCCCCCCCGTTTTTTAACGTGTATGAGAAGCTTGGCGAGGGGCATCACTTGGTAAAGGTCACCTTCATCCCGACAGCACGCGGGAGTCGCTGCTGTCACCGTTTGCCTAGGACGGTGGTGAAGAGGAGTGGAGCTGCCCCGCCGTTCCTTAAGCATCAGGGGCCAGTCATACCCAGCCAGTTCTGAATCACCGTGTCAGACCTGAAATTGTCCCGTTTATTTCTGTGGAGGGGCAGCTGTATCAAGGGAGGTGCCCTCGGATGGGCGGGACTCAGGGCTCTGAGGACGAGGTCAGGGGAGGGGTAGCCGGCTGAGCAACTCCGCCAGGCTCATTTCCAAGCTCACCTCTCAGGGAAGGTGTAAAGGGGACTTTCGTTTAGACCCAAACGGTGCCATTTTCTCTTCCTTCTCTCCCTCCTGATCTTCTCAATTTTTAGATACTAACCATGATAGACTACGTGACTGTCACCAGAATCTAACTGGGCCACGTGGCAAACATTGAGAAAACGGCACTGGGCCGCAGAGATGGCCGGCGGAACCCAGCACACTCGACGTGGGCAGATGGGGAAGGGGAATGAGTGTCAGACGCAGGCCAGTTTTCTTCAGTTTTTACAGCTGCCTGTTGATGAGTTGGCTGCTGGAAAGAAAATGTCATCATTATCTTTTAATGCTATAAGTTTATTTCAAAGAAGAGAAACAGAACAAAAACAACCTTTGCATTTGCGGGAGGGGATGATTTTACAATTTTGGAAAAGGAAAAGGTGCAGTCGTATCAAGACCTGGCCATGAACTCGCATCCACAGTTGCGATGATCCCACAGCGAAGCACAGACAGTCCTGCCGGGGCCGAAGCTGCGGGGCACGGCTCTCTATCACTAATGTTTGATGTCGCTCTTTCACGTGGACAGAAGCCGCAGAGAAATCCTGCGAATATGATATCAATACTAAGAAACATTTGTTATAAAAGCAAAATATTGATACAAACAATATTTTCCAGAGTGCACATTTCGTATAGACTTTATTGTATGAAACTAAGTCAAAATTAGAAGCATTGGGTTTTCTTAACCAAGGTTTATTTTAACTGAATATAAACGCCAAGGCTTTTCTTAACCGTAGGCTTAAGAAGGAATCTTTTAAGCAGAAGCAACCAGGGCGATGACCACACCTACGATGCCTGATGGGAGGAAATTCATACATGAAATGAACAGGCTGCCTTTGGTTTGGGGACGCTGCAATCCTAAAATTTCCAGAAAAATGAAGAGGAGCCGACCGCTTCGACATGGTAATACGTGTAGCTGCAATTTTTAACCAAACGTGTAATGAAATGTTAAAACGGCGACATGCTGGACTGCAAGGGCAGCCGTGTCTCAAGCCACGAGACACACTGTTGTCACTCTTCTACTGCTGGGACACAGTCCTTCCACAACTGAAACGGGAAAACATTTGTGGGGGGAACGAAAGAGAAAAAGACTTAGCTTCTGGTCAGCACAGCGGACAGAACAGAGGGAAGAGCATCGAGAGAAGAACCAAACAGTAAACAGACCTGCCTCCGGCGGCCCCGCCCCCCACGCGCGGGGCTCCCGCCCTGCACGTCCACGTGCCCCGTGCGCGCGGTCGGCAGGGACGTCACCCGGCCCAGAGCCTGTGCGCGCTCCCTGGCAGCAGCCCTCACTGTAGCGAAGGCTTTGCCAACGGACCACAGGGAGCACGCGTCTTGGGTGCTGGTCGCTCCGCGTCCGCCCTTCGCCGGGGGTGGGGCAAAGCTCCGGGCTCAGGCCTCGTGGAGTTCGCTGCTCTCTCTTTGGCTCTGGATGACCGCGGCCGCCGGGGAGCCCTCCTGGGTGTATATGACCATGCTCGTCAGCTGTTCCGTTTCGCCCGGGACCACGGCCTCGGCGCTGAGCGCGGCCCCGGCCTGCAGGATCTCCTGAGAGCCGGCCGTCTCTATCACGGTGTGCGAGTACACGCCCGTCTCGTCCTGCGCCCCTGGGGGCAGTTCTGTCACGATGTAATGAGTCGCCCCCTCGGGAAAGCTGCCGCCGGACTCCTGGACCATGGCCTGGACCAGCTCCTCGGTCACGATGATCTGTGAGATCTCGCCGTCCGACTCGGCCAGGTGCACGTGCTGGCCATGGGCCTGGGCCTCCTGCATGATGATCTGGGAGCCCTCCCGGGCCAGCATGTGCACGGTGCCCTCCTCGTTCACGATGACCTGTGTGACTCCGTCCTTCATGAGCTGGCCGGCCGCGGCCGGGTCGCAGACTGTGAACTGCAGCACGCCCTGCACCACCTTCCTGAGGGCCAGCTGGGCACGCTCCTGCGACGCGACCAGGGCCGCGGGCCGGACCACCCGGCTCAGCGCCCCCACGGGCTCCAGGGCGGTGCCACCGTCCTGCACGTCGTGGCACACGTGGATCTCGCGGGCCTCGTCCGGGGCTGCGGCGGGGTCCGCCGCCTGCCCTGGCAGCGGGACCAGCACGTCTCTGGGGCCGGCCCTGCCCCTCTCCTCGGCCGCGGCCCGGCCCTCCGCCCCTCCCAGCTCGGTGACCGCGCACAGCAGGGCGTCCAAGGCCGAGGCCGTGTCCGGTGGGGGGATTCCGGTCTCGGCCAGGTCTAGAATCCCCTGCTTGGCCACCTGCTGAATCGCAGCCCCGCTGGGGCTGAGGGGCGCATCCATGCCATGGCCTTCCATAGGGGCCCCCACGACCACCACCTGCGTGGCTCCGTCTGCCAGCTGCTCCGGCACCCCCGGCCCGGGCGCCACGCTGCCCACGGGTGTCCCACTCTGCCCCGTGGCGATGACCTGCCCGTCCTCCGTGATGTGCACCACCCGGGCCACCTGGCCGGCCAGTGCCAGTGTCTGCAGCGTGGCCGCGGCCGTCTCCTCCACGGAGGCGTCCAGGGCGAAGTCCCCGTCGTAGCCCTGGATGATGATGACCTGCTGCACCGGCTCCGCCGGCGCCGCTGGCCTCCTGCTGCCCCGCAGGGGCCTGTCCTTGACCGGAGACTCTTCGGCCAGCGCGGCCGCCGTGAAGGGGCTGTCCGTCTCCACGAACGTGGCCCCCTGGCCCTTCAGACGGCATTCGTAGGACTTGGACACAATGCCTAGGGGAGACAGGGACCAGTTAGAGCCCAGAAAAATGACTTTCAGGCTTAAAAGTAAGACAGCTCTTCCGTAGAAGCTTTAGAACCTCAGCTGCTCAGAGCAGCCGGCTCCCAGCCTCAGGGCCTCGGGCCGGCGCTGGGCGCTCGGAGGACTCTGACACGGGTGCTCCCGGCTAAGAGCGGACACACAGGACGGCTGTGCTGTGAGGGGGCGATGACCGCACCCCTGGTCTACTGTCCGGATACAATCTCATCGGCCTCCCTTCGCTTTTCAGCTCCTGGGGAAGGGATACGGTCGAGTCCTGTCAGTTACGGTCATTTCTAACAAGGTACCCAGTCGGTGGTGGTGAGTGCAGACCAGTAACCGTCAGTAGCAGAATCTCCTAACCCAAAGGAAAAATCTTTTTTTTAATGTCCAAATATTAGCTACAGTATATTTGTTTCTTCGACAAAAAGAATGAAAGCTCTGCATATTAAATTTATAAATAAGCCCTGGATAAACACAGCTCTACGAATTTCACCTTCTGTGTCGGGCGCTAAGCTGGGGGCAAAGGCGGATGGCCCGCCAGGCGTGCCCCCCATCCCCCGCCGGGAGGCCTGTGGGCGAAGCCCCGGGCGCCCAGCCCAGATGCAGGGTCTCTGCCGCCGGGGCTCAGGGGCGGCAGACAGGCCAGAACTGAGTGCGCAGCCGCGTCAGCCACGAGAGCGGATGCCACTCTGTCGCTGTGATGTTTGGCCAAGCGCCTGGCATGCAGCCACCATTCAGCAAAGATGCGTTTGTTGAATGACTTAAATATCGTGTAAGGTGAGAAGCACTACAGCAGAGAATAAACACACTCAGGCTCACAGCCAGCCGGAGGGAAAGGAATATTCAAGCTCTCCCGTGGGGCTGGGAAGGGGAAGGGCCTGGAGACAGAGGAGCCCAGGGCCAAGCAGGGGTGAGCCTGGGGGGCCGGGGGCTTGGGCTGGGCTGGCTTTTAGGGGATTAGGTAGCTCGGCCCCCGCCAGGCTCTCCGGGCCTCTTCTAACAGGAGGCACTAAGACATCTGGACCACAGTCTGCGGAGAGAACACACCTGTTGAATGTTTTTAAGCAGGAAAGTAAAACGAGTGCATGTGTTTTAG
The DNA here is from genome assembly GCF_025265405.1 of Mesoplodon densirostris. Lineage (NCBI taxonomy): Eukaryota > Metazoa > Chordata > Mammalia > Artiodactyla > Ziphiidae > Mesoplodon > Mesoplodon densirostris. The sequence goes on along the minus strand of NC_082675.1, from coordinate 86,507,602 downwards.
AACTGTGACAGAGGGTACAGCATTTATTATCATCAATACTAGCCCAAGTCCTCTTAGTGAAAACACTGTGACTGTTTCAGAAAATGCAGAGATAAGCCCTTGGGACAAGGGCATATGCAAAATGCAGGGGTCAGGAGAGCCCAGAGGAGGGCAGGACTGGGGAGAGAGCGCCTGCAGGCTGCTGGCCTCAGCCCGACGGTCGGTCCCATCAGACAGCAACTGTCCCTCTCAGTCTGCATCTGTAGTCTGGACATCTGCCCGCCCAGGAAGGCAGAGCAGCCCTGAGAGGCCTGTGGCTGCCGCCAGACTGAGAGTTTCAAGCCCATCTTACAGATCCCGGGGCTGCAGGCCTGAGCTGGTCTCCCATTACAAAAAGGAGGCTCTGACCGCAGAACCGAGGGTGGAAGAGGAAGGATGTGGGGAGGGTGAGAGGAAGGGGCGGGTGCTGAGGACGGCAGGGTGTGTGCACACCTGGCCCCCAGTGCCACGTGTGACACAGGCGATGCTTGTTTAGTAACTCGATGGAGAAAGTATGAGTGAAAATTGTTGTCTGTCCTCATAAAAAAGACAGGGTTTAAACAGAGTTCCTAGTTTCTCCCTTAAGCCCTTAATTTTCTATCAGTTTCTTATTACCGCCTCCTTCCCTCCTAAGAGAATGACCTCTAAATGATCTGCAGTATTTCTTTATCTCAATGGCAACCACTTTTTAAAAATATTCCACTTTAGTCTCCCTCATGTAGGTCCTCTTTTTTAAAAAAGCACACTTTACCCTTACCAAAGGAGAAAAAAGGATTAAGAATTATTAGATTATTATGGCTAACATCCCTTAAACATAAGACAATTTTGCTTACTGTGTTGGTGCCAGTCCATATGAAAGCATTTCTTTCAATACAGAGTCCACTTTAAGCAAAGACCCAGACAAGGCCTGCCTTTCAGCGGGTATAGCATCTCAGGCAGGAACCACAGAAGCTGTTAAATCATATTTACCAAGAGGACACCGCGGGCTCACATCCAGACTGTAGGCAATGGTCCCGGATTGCAAATCATGTGTGTGAAGTTATCAAAATGCAAACTCCCGGCCCATTCAGTGTGTGCTGGGACGTTTCATGTTCTGCGTCCACAGGTTCACAGGTCAGAAGTCTCAGGAAGTCAAGCCACCGTATCCCCCTTAACTCTTGAGGCCAGAGGGAACCTCCCACTCAGTCGGGGTGAGGGAGCCATGGGGTCTCCTGGGGCCCTGTGCTGCGGGGTCAGCGGGGGCAAAGCTTGGGGTGCGTCCTCGGGACTGATTTTCTGTACACCATGTACTTTCAGCCTCCGAGGCTCTGATTCCCAGTGAGGAAGTGAAATGTATAAGTAATCCATTTTTGTAAGCAAACATTAGGAACGATTAACATTTATTCTTTCTCAGAGAACTCTCTATAGGGCGAATCTTAGAAAGCTCATGGAACCACAGACCCTGTGGTCAGGAAAAGACCTGTGGGTCAATGGGACCATCTCCAGAAGCAGAAAATCCTGTTTGCTCATTCAGAGAATGCGGAACACCGGGCCCAGCAGACGCTGCTCGGGGCTGGGCAGACAGCGGCGGGTGAACCAGGCCCAGCTGTGCCCTCACCAACCAGGCCAACATAAACCATCTTTTATTTTTTTTTGGCTGCAGCATGTGGGATCTTAGTTCCCCATCCAGGGATCGAACCCACGCGCCCTGCAGTGGAAGCGCAGAGTCTTAACCACTGGATCACCAGGGAAGTCCCTACCATCACATCTTAAAAGCTGTTCAAACCTTCCCAGAGGACGGTCCCAAATGTCGCTGATTCCAGCTAAATGATCTCCCTAACTATGGCTTTCTCTTGTTTACCCTCCTAGGAAAGGGGGAGGGGGGACAACGGGGACCATGCAAGCAGGCTCCCAGCCAGCTCTGACTGAGGTGTTCAGTGGCAAGCAGCCACCGAGCACCCACTGCGGGGTGCCAGGCGGTCATGGCACAGGGCAGCAGCCCCCACACTGGGAATCCTACCACAGGGGCTCTGCAAACTGGCCCAAGGTTATGTGAGCGGATGGAGAGTTTTAGGGAATCAGCCCAGTGTGTCTAAACTCACCTGCCCGGGGATGTGCCTGCCTTAGAGATATCCCCTCCACCTCCCCGTGACCCTCTGCTTTACAAAAGGAAAACACACCCTTCACCATGGGACCCTCAGGAGGATTAGAGTTCAGAAGATAAGCATGAGATCAGGTTAAACCACTCAGACCCTAGAAGAAAAGGGCTGAATCACCTGTGGTCCGTATGCTTTAACCTAATCATGTGGTCACTTTCTGAACTTTAATCTTCCTGAACTCTCTCTCGTCAGGGAGGTCAGAACGGGGCTCAGCGTAGGAGCAGAAGGCCTGCCCGATGGGTGAGGCACCCCACGGGCTCTGAGTTCACCCCTCCACGTAGGCGTGGGTCTCACCTGGAGGGTGTCGCCATCTCTGCTCAAGTTGCCACCTGCTAGGAGCCCAAGATCTCCCGTCTACCACACCTGCCAACGTCTTCCTCTGCTAGGCCTGCAACTCCTCCCCTTGCCTCTGCGTTTCTACGGTGGATGGAACATTCCTCATGCCTTCACTACGCTCTGAACCTGATCCAGTTAGTTTCTGCCCATTCTCTACATCCAAGGTCATTTCCAGTTTAGAGTTTGGGAGAAAACAAGAAATATGGACACAAAACATAAAGAAGGCAGCCTTCCAATCACCCTCCCCTACCCCTCACTGATCACTGCCCTTACATTACAAGAGGAGGAACCACTGTAGCTGGGATAGAACCAACACCCTGCTCTTTGGTATTCTCTGAGGGAAACGCTACAGGCTGGAGTCCAGGCAAGTCCCTTCCTCAGTCTGCAGCTGGACGCGGAACCTCCTGGGTGTAGAATTATCCTCTGAATCCCGTGCAGCACTGATACTTATGCCATCCTGAACTACTTACTGACTGAATTTGAATCCGGAGGTGGGTTAAGCCACTTCCAGACCATTAAGTGAGCTACGTGGGTAAATGCTGCCGTCACTATGGGGTGTGACCAAGCTCATCGACAACATCTTCACCTCGGCTCAGCCGGAGCCCAGTGAGCCCATCACAGTTCATAAATGTGAGTGCAGGTCTATATTTGATTCAGCAATTTAATAACTTCGAGTGCTGTCAGTACTTCTTTGAAAAATAGCACCTATAAAATGTAACAGCCTCAATCAGATTGAAAAAGATTCACCCACTGAAGACTCTTCCATTTCGCCCATAATGAATTAATGTTGAGCTATGTAGACGTTCAAGTGTCATTTAAACGAATGTGAATCTCTTCTGTAACTTTACATTCTGACCGGGCTATGACCAAGAATTTACTGGGCACTTCAATTTTTGAGATCTTTCTAGTAAATATGAACTGTAATGCTCACTAATGCAAATGGCCAAATGGATACAATATCTGGAACACAGCAAGTTTGTACAGATTTCATCCTTAACTGCTTAGTCTCTGTTATTGCTCCAAAACTGCGCAAATCTTTGATGGAAGCACGATAATCAACATATTATTTACATTACACTTGACAGTTTTCAAAGACAACGTAGGATTTCAGTATACTGATAGTAGCTAATCAAATAATGTGTCTAAATCAGTCTTTTTGGGATCTGTTTCCAATAGGACAATAAGTAGCTTTGTGTAGAACGTGCAAATGCGGGTGAAATGCAGCCTTATGCCTGTGTATGAAATCCCAACTCACTGCTTGTTTGCTTTCCTTCATGAGTACAGAGGTATTTTACTGCCTTCCCATAGCTCAACGCATTGAAAGTTTACAACTCGGTTGAAATGAAGAGTTCTTTTCGGGGCGGGGGGTGCGCGGTTTGAGGAGCTGTTTTCAGGGAGGTGCTTTCTCATTAGGCTCGCTTCTCCAGAAGGTTTTTGTGGAGCTCAGTTCCTTCTCACCTGTCCCCTTTGAAGAGGACATCTCCAGAGCTGAAAACACAAGCTCCGTCACGCAGGAGCGGAGGGGTTACGCTGCAGACTCACGCTCCCCGGAACCATGCTGATGGCTCTGTTCTGCTGTCTGCCGAGCTGCTGGGAAGCTACAAATAGGGTTTAGTACCTGACTACTTCCTTTGTGTGTGTGTGTGTTATTCTTTCGTTACTGTCATCATTTTTTCTCACAGAATAAATACCTTATGCTTTTGTTAAGCTTACATTTAATTAAAACGTACGGAATTTGTGCGGTAAACTCAAATGAAACAAATAAAACAAGGCCCCCTCTCTTGAAGGCATACGTTGTGAATGAAAAATGTCATTACAGACTAAAAAATTTTGCAGTAAACAGGGCCTACAGAGAGAAGTTTCCCCTGTAATGACATCCATAAAATACACAAATGGCACTTTTAGCACCATCCTGAATATGGCATTTTCTGTGCTCTATACACAATCTAAATGGTTTGCTCATAGAGCATAATACTCCATTGGGTTTATAGAACAATCAATGTTCCATAAAATGATGTATTTATCCAGTCGTAGGCTCAGCAGTTACTGGCGTGTGGCACCGCAGGACAGAGGCCGCGCTCACACGCGGGCTGCAAACCTTGGCTCACCTCAAAGGCTTCATCTCATCTGTGTCAAGTAATTTGTTGAAGACTCAGCTTGGCTTAAAAAAAAAACTTGTAATAAAAATTCATAGAGTTTTCAGGAGAATGAAAGCTGATGACAATAGAAAGGTCACATTGTGTCTCCACTAAAGGGGTCAAAGGTCATGAGCAGTTCTAAAACCGAAAGTAGATTTCATGCATCGCCTAGCAGATAAAGATGGCATTAAAAGGACTTGTGTGGCTGAAATGTCGACTGCGCCAGGGAAGCCTGTGCTAATATCCGATGTGAGCCACTTTGCTGCCACCAGCCAGCATTTATTTTACATTTCTAAGCTACTCCTGAAACGGTATTACGTGTTTCTACACTGCTAGGTTACGTCTCAGACACCGTGTGTGTTTTAGATTTTATATTTAGGGAGCGCCCTAAGCTTGAAAACGCTAGGCTGCCTCACCGTCGTAATTAAAGCACCTCAGATATGACGCAAGTAAAAAAGTAATGCCTTTTATATAAAAATTTGGAGCACACATGACACTGTGAGTCTTAAGCCACATACAATTTTCCTCAACTTCAGTTTTAAGATGTAATTTTAACAAGAATGTTACGAAGTCACACTGAATGTCTATTAAAATGAAACAATATTAACAGATTAGGCTCATCAATTAGAGCCGTATTTTAACGTCACAAAAGCTTCTAAGTTTCTCAAGTGAAAGCAGGAAAAATGACAAATTAAAATTCAATGAAATATAACCTTTTAGACATTTCAAAGCAGGGAATAAATTACTCTTATAATGGCAGTCACCAATAGTATAGCCAGTCAAATTGATATCAATAACTGCTCTATAATGTATTCATTTTTTTGGACAATAATAATAACCGGTATTCCTGTATTCCTGCAGGAAGCGCCCCCTGCAGCCCAGGCTTGAATAAGTGTCCGATGCTCCCCACACAGAGAATGCTCTGCGCCCTGGCATCCCTGCAGAAAACCCCGACCCAGTCGTTCAGGAAAGACGATCACAGCCAGTGTGGTCCAGGACCGTAGTGGGCTGTGGACCAAAAGGACAATTTCACCATCTTTTTCTTTTTTTGAGAGAGATAACAAAGGACGGTTAGTACCTTATGTCTATTATTTTCAAGGGTTAGAAATGCATTCTGGTCAATGTTAATAAAATTCACACACAATTTTGTGGAGACACAAAATTAAAATTATCTTCAGATTTTGGCATGCTTGTTAAATGTGATCGCTATACAAGTGAGATTTATTTCAGAGCACAGGCTTGTGCTGGTCATTCTGAAACCTACACTGCTGTGCACTGGCCTAAGGATGTGTTAAATACACGACAACCCGATAAATAATTTTGGTAAGTATCTGCTTTATGCCACAAATAAGCACAACGGTCTGTGTTAGAGAGTTATAGTCAAAGTCATTGCTTTGGCCTTCATTTCATGAAGGCCATTATGTTGTAAGAGATGAGGAAAATTATTTTTCTGTGAAAAATTAACCGAAGTCCACATCATTTCTGAGAAGCTTTCACATAGGTTCAAACATACAGTTTTATAAGACACGCCATGCGATTTTTACTGAAGGAAGATGTACAATAAGGCAGGACCCAGATTTAGGTAACAAAAGTCTTAGTCCTTTTTTCCTCAATTATCACTAGTAGTACACTTAGGACTGGCAGCGATCAAAGATAACCAGATAAGACCCCTGAAAGAAATTCTAAGATATCCAGGAAAAACCAAGAATAAATTTAATGTCAAGTTGGAAATGCAGAACCGGCCAGGTTTCTAACTTTGCGTGGAGGGTCTCCACGGGCATTTCCATGGGCACTGAAGAGTGACAAAGAGTAAAAGACAATATTTTACCTTTAAACTCACAAACCCTAAGAAATTTTGTATTATATCAGACCCTTAGGTATATATTATCACTCCCCTGCATGAAGATCTAATGGGAATCACACACACAAATCTCACTCAGGAAGATGAGTCCTTTAAGGTCATCTTGACAGGCTTCTGGGGACGGATGCTGCGGGGAGGGCATGTTAACTGTTTCTCTGCTCCTGCCGAGGCCTGTCCATCAGGATGTGACCATAGAACTTTGGAAATTTGACTCGTGACAGAAATAGTGTCATCATGCTTCACAAATGTAACAAAAGGGGACTAAAGTTAGAAGGTAAGTTGCCCTGATCTCATCATTCACCCACAAAGAGCACTTCTTAAAACAGCCAGTTGGTTTACTAGCAGAAAGCACTCAGATGCCTTGAACAAGCTAGGGAGGGTGGGGGCTGTGTGTGTCAGTGTACTTGGCATCCTGCATTCATTCTGGGGGTCACGGTGGGCCCTGGCCACCATGGGGGAGCCCATCTGGGACACTCGTGCACTTCCCCAGTGCGGCTCTCACCCTGTGCCTCCGACCTCACCTGTCTCGGGCTCGTGGTACCAGCTGATGAAAGGCAAACTGCGCCCCACACGCTTGCATTTGAGGAGCTTGGGGGCTTGAACAAGCAGTGGAGTTTTAGGCCAGCAGCCTTTCTGAAGGCCTTCGAAGACTCTAGATAAACAGCAGCCCTGTCTGTTTACTGCAAGGCTGCCTCAGTTTGACTTAAAGATGTTAACTTAGACTAGCACTGACATTCTTTGTGGAGTTGCGGAATCAGAAAGTTAGGAAGCCCGGCGATCTCTTCCTAAGTGTCCTCTGACCGCTTATAAAACTCCGCATACAGATAACACAGTATTAGGAGACAAGGCCTAGTTTTCGGAAGTTGTAACTGTTACGCGCACTTAAAAGGTAAAATTATGCAACTAAGAAGCCCAGCCAAGCCGTTAGTGGGCCTCCGCTAACAAGGCTGACTTCACAGGCCAACAGCAGATTAAACTGGCCTCCCTTGTTTCTCTGGCAAACCCTATAAAAAGTCACATTCACTTTTGCAGGCAGGCTCAGATTTCCCTTGTTTCATAGACACCTTCCTATCTTTGCTGAGGAAAGGAGAGCAGGCTGACGTCTTGTCTCCATCGTAGACACTTTTGTAGGAAGGTGAAAAGCAAACCACTCCTCAGTCACAGCACAGAGGCACCATTAAAATCAAATTTACAGTACGCGGGGCCTGCAGCCGGGCAGAGCTCACTGTTAGTACTTTAATCATCGGCAGGGCTTTCCGAGGTCCCACATCTGCCCACGGCCGAGCGGCGGCAGCGCTGCTACACTCAGAACGACGCGCGCTTCTCCACGCACTACACGAATCGTCTGCTCTGGGCACGCGGCTGCTGCCTTCCCGTTAGGCTGCTGTGCGTGAGGGCTTCCTGAGCATCTTGTGGCTGGGACCTGCCCCCGAGGATGGGCTCTGATGACAGCAGACACCCTGAGTCTGGAGAGTGAGAACACGGGGCACCGGCGCCCAGGTGTGGGCGGCAGGTGCCAAGGAAGGTCCGGCCGTGAGGACCTGACCACTGAGCTCTGAGACAAGCAGAGTCAACGCTGACTCGAGTCCGTGAAAGTTCGAGTGAGCAGTGGTTGTCGGCCTGTCCTTCCCGGGGTCCACCAGGCTGACTCGGCGGGGTGGGGGGGGCTGAGTGCTGTCCTGATCTAAGGCTGGCCCGCCTGGCACGCGGCCTTCTCTGCAGTGAGGGCAGGACAGAGGCAGGGTAGGGGCTGGGGAGACTACTGGTCAAGGTGGAAGACAATGATCTATTTTCTTCTGAGCCAGTGAATTCCACCATCTTTATTTTGAACATCTTCCTAAATACCTAAGTTAAACTCCTCTGTTAAAACTGCAGAGCAGGGGCTTCCCTGGTGGCGCAGTGGTTGAGAGTCCGCCTGCCGATGCAGGGGACACGGGTTCGTGCCCCGGTCCAGGAAGATTCCACATGCCGCAGAGCGGCTGGGACCGTGAGCCATGGCCGCTGAGCCTGCGCGTCCGGAGCCTGTGCTCCGCAACGGGAGAGGCCACGACAGTGAGAGGCCCGCACACCGCAAAAAAAAAAAAAAATCCTTTGGGCCTCCCTGGTGGCGCAGTGGTTAAGAGTCCGCCTGCCGATGCAGGGGATACGGGTTCGTGCCCCGGTCTGGGAGGATCCCATATGCCGCGGAGCGGCTGGGCCCGTGAGCCATGGCCGCTGGGCCTGCGCATCCGGAGCCTGTGCTCCGCAACGGGAGAGGCCACAACAGTGAGAGGCCCGCATACCGCAAAAAAAAAGAAAAGAAAAAAAAAAAACAAAAACAAAAACAAAAAACTGCAGAGCATTTATATGCCTTGGATAAGAAACATTAAAACTGATTTAAAAATATCAAACAAAAGACAAATTTTGAGGCTTGAACCCTCGCTTTGAAATGAGTGGAATGAATGAAAATAAACTTACAAATCGAAACACTGGCTGAAACGCCAGCAGTTGAAATCTCAGGTCCGTGACATGGACATGCCAGGCGCCAGCAGCTGCCCCGCTCCTGCCGGGCGGTGCTCCCGAGGGGCAGGGAGGGGTCAGGGACCCTTTGAAAGCACAGGACAGCTGAGCGGATGCGTGCACGGTGGGACGCCAGCACCGCAGCAGGACACGTAGCTGCTGTCACGTGTCTAGAGGTAGCGCTTTGTGCCCTGGGGTCTCAGCAGTGGCGCACGCCACCTGTAAAGTCCTCCCGCAAATCTCCGTGGTGCAGGTTCTGAACCAGGATTCTATATCCAGTGAGGCGAGAGTCCAGCCAGGGGGACAGGGATGCGCACAGCATCACACGATTCCTTTGGGCTGCATCCAGAGGAGAACCTGAAAACCATCTCTCTGAAATATTACTGGTTCGCTAAGGCGTTGAAAGGCTTTGTTAAGTGGGCAGCCCTGTTTAAGGAGAGTTCAAGGTTGCTCTCCGATGGGCAGACACACAGCCACCAGACAAACAATGTCGGGGACCTAACACCAATCCCTAACAGACATTTCTCAAAAAGCTCTAGAGTGAGCATACTTTCAGCACAATTTCCACATCATTACGAACTGAATTGGACAGCGAGAAATCATCTCCCAAATAACAGACCTGGGCATTGAAAGATGTTGAGTCATCAAAGGAAGATGGGTGATTACTTAACCCTTGATTTTACCAGGACAGAAAGGCACAGCAGAGCAAGTGAAACCCTTCAAGAGAATTCAAAACCAGCGAAGAAACAAAGTGTTTCGTGGTTAAATTCTCACTTATCCAGTAAGACTAATCCTTAAATCTCTAGGTATTCTAAGGTTTTAGTTCCACTTATATTACTAACTTAAATTTGCTGGATGTTCCAATTCAGGAACTTGGGTATTTCAGATCATTTTCTTAATTATTTATTCAACAATACTCTTAATATAAATATTAACGTTGAGGCTAAATTCCTGTATTGAATCCCTTACATCAGTAAGGCAAGCGTGAACTTTTTAAGGAATGAAAAATCTAGTTGAAGATACTGGTATGGCAGATAATTACAATAATAATAATTACAATAAATAAAATATAATGTAACTAGATAACAAACAAATAGCTATGTCTTCAAAGAAAGAACTCACTTGGTCTAGGCTAGGGATCAGGAAAGTACTCACTGACACCTGGGTCTTGGAGGCTGAGTAGGAATTTGTCAGAAAGTGAAGAAAAGAGTGGTGAGAACCCCAAGCCATTCTAAGCATACGTCAAAGCCAGCAAGTGGTGTGGCTCGGCTACAAAATCTTAGCGTGGCAGGACGACATAGGGACACAGTGAAAAGGCGGGCTGGTCAGCTCCTGCGAGGCCCAAGCGTGTGAATTTGGGTGTCTGATAGGGACGGGAAGGCACTGAAGAAAGTGAAGCACGGAAATGACACGATCACATTTGTGTTCTTGGGAACGAACCGTGGTGAGACGGCAGGGCTGTCTCCGGCAAAGGTATTCAACGCAAGGGGCCTCGCCTGGAGGCCTCGCAGGGGCTGAGCCGCAGGAGGCCAAGAGGTGAGGGCAGGGCACCTGTGTAGTTCCAGTGGGGACAGAAAATGGGGAGGGCCTGGGGGATGCTGCGGGGGCCTGGACAGACCTGTCAAAGGGAGCTGCGGCTTGCACACCCCTGCTGCTCGTTCCCGCACGCGCACCCTGCACGCCCCTGCCGCTCGTTCCCGCACACACGCGCTCTGCACGCTTCTGCTGCTCGTTCCCGCACATGCGCGCTCTGTACACCCCTGCCGCTCGTTCCCGCACGTGCCCTCTGCACGCCTCTGCCGCTCGTTCCGCACATGCACGCTCTGCACGCCTCTGCTGCACGTTCCGCACATGCACGCTCTGCACGCCTCTGCTGCTCGTTCCGCACATGCACACTCTGCACGCCTCTGCTGCTCGTTCCGCACACGCGTGAGCTCTGCACGCCCCTGCCGCTCGTTCCCGCACGTGCCCTCTGCACACCTCTGCCGCTCGTTCCGCACATGCACGCTCTGCATGCCTCTGCTGCACGTTCCGCACATGCACGCTCTGCACGCCTCTGCTGCTCATTCCGCACATGCACGCTCTGCACGCCCCTGCCGCTCGTTCCCGCACGCGCTCTCTGCACGCCCCTGCCGGTCGTTCCCGCACACGCGCTCTGCACACCTCTGCCGCTCGTTCCCGCACGCGCACTCTGCACGCCTCTGCCGCTCGTTCCCGCACACGTGCTCGCTGCACGCCTCTGCCGCTCGTTCCCGCACGCGCTCTCTGCACGCCCCTGCCGTTCGTTCCCGCACGCGCTCTCTGCACGCCCCTGCCGCTCGTTCCCGCACGCGCGCTCTGCACGTCTCTGCCGTTCTTTCCCGCAAGCGCGCTCTGCACGCCCCTGCCGCTCGTTCCCGCACACGCACGCTCTGCACGCCTCTGCCGCTCGTTCCTGCATGCGCTCTCTGCACGCCCCTGCCGCTCGTTCCCGCACGCGCGCTCTGCACGCCTCTGCCGCTCGTTCCTGCACGCGTGCTCTGCCCGCCCCTGCCGCTCGTTCCCGCACACGTGCTCGCTGCACGCCTCTGCCGCTCGTTCCCGCACGCGCTCTCTGCACGCCTCTGCCGCTCGTTCCCGCATGCGCGCTCTGCACGCCCCTGCCGCTCGTTCCCGCACACGTGCTCGCTGCACGCCTCTGCCGCTCGTTCCCGCACGTGCCCTCTGCACGCCTCTGCCGCTCGTTCCCGCACGCGCGCTCTGCACGCCTCTGCCGCTCGTTCCCGCACGCGCGCTCTGCACGCCTCTGCCGCTCGTTCCGCACATGCACGCTCTGCACGCCTCTGCTGCTCGTTCTGCCCATGCACGCTCTGCACGCCTCTGCTGCTCGTTCCGCACATGCACGCTCTGCATGCCTCTGCTGCTCGTTCCGCACACGCGTGAGCTCTGCACGCCCCTGTCGCTCGTTCCCGCACGCGCTCTCTGCATGCCCCTGCCGGTCGTTCCCGCACACGCGCTCTGCACACCTCTGCCGCTCGTTCCCGCACGCGCGCTCTGCACGCCTCTGCCGCTCGTTCCTGCACACGTGCTCGCTGCACGCCCCTGCCGCTCGTTCCCGCACACGCACGCTCTGCACGCCTCTGCCGCTCGTTCCTGCACGCGTGCTCTGCCCGCCCCTGCCGCTCGTTCCCGCACACGTGCTCGCTGCACGCCTCTGCCGCTCGTTCCCGCACGCGCTCTCTGCACGCCCCTGCCGCTCGTTCCCGCATGCGCTCTCTGCACGCCCCTGCCGCTCGTTCCCGTACGCGCTCTCGGCACGCCCCTGCCGCTCGTTCCCGCACGCGCGCTCTGCACGTCTCTGCCGTTCGTTCCCGCAAGCGCGCTCTGCACGCCTCTGCCGCTCGTTCCCGCACACGCACGCTCTGCACACCTCTGCCGCTCGTTCCCGCACGCGCGCTCTGCACGCCTCTGCCACTCGTTCCCGCACGCGCGCTCTGCACGCCTCTGCCGCTCGTTCCGCACATGCACGCTCTGCACGCCTCTGCTGCTCGTTCTGCACATGCACGCTCTGCACGCCTCTGCTGCTCGTTCCGCACATGCACGCTCTGCATGCCTCTGCTGCTCGTTCCGCACACGCGTGAGCTCTGCACGCCCCTGCCGCTCGTTCCCGCACGCGCTCTCTGCATGCCCCTGCCGGTCGTTCCCGCACACGCGCTCTGCACACCTCTGCCGCTCGTTCCCGCACGCGCGCTCTGCACGCCTCTGCCGCTCGTTCCTGCACACGCGCTCTCTGCATGCCCCTGCCGGTCGTTCCCGCACACGCGCTCTGCACACCTCTGCCGCTCGTTCCCGCACGCGCTCTCTGCACGCCCCTGCCGCTCGTTCCCGCACGGGCGCTCTGCACGTCTCTGCCGTTCGTTCCCGCAAGCGCGCTCTGCACGCCTCTGCCGCTCGTTCCCGCACACGCACGCTCTGCACGCCTCTGCCGCTCGTTCCCGCACGCGTGCTCTGCACGCCTCTGCCGCTCGTTCCCGCACGCGCGCTCTGCACGCCTCTGCCGCTCGTTCCGCACATGCACGCTCTGCACGCCTCTGCCGCTCGTTACGCACATGCACGCTCTGCACGCCCCTGCAACTCGTTCCCGCACGCGCTCTCTGCACGCCCCTGCCGGTCGTTCCCGCACACGCGCTCTGCACGCCTCTGCCGCTCGTTCCCGCACATGCACGCTCTGCACGCCTCTGCCACTCGTTCCGCACATGCACGCTCTGCACGCCTCTGCCGCTCGTTCCGCACATGCACGCTCTGCACGCCTCTGCCGCTCGTTCCGCACATGCACGCTCTGCACGCCTCTGCCGCTCATTCCCGCACACGCGCTCTGCACGCCTCTGCCGCTCGTTCCCGCACGTGCGCTCTGCATGCCTCTGCCGCTCGTTCCGCACATGCACGCTCTGCACGCCTCTGCTGCTCGTTCAGCACATGCATGCTCTGCACGCCTCTGCTGCTCGTTCGGCACATGCACGCTCTGCACGCCTCGGCTGCTCGTTCCGCACACACGTGAGCTCTGCACGCCCCTGCCGCTCGTTCCCGCACGCGCTCTCTGCAAGCCCCTGCCGTTCGTTCCCGCACGTGCGCTCTACACGCCCCTGCCGCTCGTTCCCACACATGCGCGCTCTGCACGCCCCTGCCGCTCGTTCCCGCACGCGCCCTCTGCACGCCCCTGCCGCTCATTCCCGCACATGCCCTCTGCACGCCCCTGCCGCTCGTTCCCGCACGCGCCCTCTGCACGCCCCTGCCGCTCGTTCCCGCACGTGCCCTCTGCACGCCCCTGCCGCTCGTTCCCGCACGCGCGCTCTGCATGCCTCTGCCGCTCGTTCCCGCACGCGCGCTCTGTACGCCTCTGCCGCTCGTTCCCGCACGCGTGCTGTGATCCTGTGCTCGCTCCCCCGTTCCTTTCCTGTTCATCTCTGCTTCCTCCCCCCGAACATCCACCTAGCGTGGGAAGGGACCTCGAGGCTCCGTGTTGCGCCAGCGCCTCGCCCGACAGCACCAGGGGTTTCCACACCTGCTGGTGGAGTAGATAAAGCAGATGAGGGCCGGGAGGGCAGGGCCCTCCGTGGGGGCAGGAGGGCAGGCAGGCGCTGGGCTGCAGGACGGGAGCCCCTTTGTGATGCTGCCGGCCCCGGCCCCCGACATGATCAAACTGTGCGCATCTTTGTGGGCCAGGGATCACACGGGTGGGCCAGGCTTGGAATGGACTGAAGGAGGTGGGAAGGAAGAGAAGGAAGCGGTGCCCGTGGGGCAGAGGTCCCGGGCTCAGGCGGAGGCGGAGGTGAAAGGTTCACGTGGAACAGCCCCGGGCTTTCCCTGTGGACTCTGCCCTTGTGCGGAGCACAGCACCCCTCTGCTTTAGTTCCCGTCCTGAGCCGCTCCCCCTCCCCTGGCCACTGTCTGGGCTGCAAGGTCCCCAGACAAGAACGAGGTCCCGGGTGCCTTCTGACCCTCCAGCAAGTGGTGCACTGCGGTGCTATGGGGGACGCGGGGCATTTGGGACAGCAGGGGCAACTGTTTCCACTCTGACTTCAAGGAAATCAGTCAAGCAAGAATTTAAACATTTTCTCCTGTTACAGCAGAAAAGCCTGAGACTTCAGTTCCTGCTCCATGAGCCTGGACGGAGGCTGCTCAGGACACACAGCCACGGGGCTGTCAGTGTGACACTGGCCTGGAGGCTCTGCCCATTGTAGAATTTTAACGTGTTTCTATCCTCGGCCATGTACTAGTTAACTTACCCCCTTAGACTGCAGCTTAATGACTGGGAGCGTCAGAGCAGCTATCAGTAAAATGTAAGTCGAGGGGGAAAGTGCTATGATATGAATTCTGCAAATCTGCCTCAGATGGACTTCCAGAATGATTCTTGTATTCATTTGATCAAGATTCTTATATAGCACATAAAGATATGTCTACTACTTTAAAAGCCAATTAAAAAGGGGCAATATTACACCCATATACGTACAATATCATATCCCAAAGGGAAAGAAAACATATCAATTTAATTTTTCAAGAATAATGACTCTGCAAAGGCAAAATATGTTATTTGCAAATAAGTGCTTGCAAATAGCAGGCTCTCTTATCTTGTCATTTCAAAGCAAAGCAAACATTTTAAACGTAATTATAAAAATGTATGAAAATACTCCAGTTGATTTTTTTTTAAGGCAGAAAATGTCAAGGATTCCAGCATCAGCTCAAGAGTGCAGCTCTCAGTTTAGAAGTCAAGCTGAGAACCAGATTCCCGTGGGAGAACCAAGTACCTAGTTGCTTATTTTTTGGCATCGTGCTTTGGGCCAAGGGAAAGGTTGGGCCTGGCTGGCAACTGCACCAGCTGGCTGCTACCAGCATCGAGATGGGGACCCCAAATAATGAGGGGTGACCTCCCCCAGGCAGTGCGTGGGAGGCTGAAAGGAGATCTCAGTTAGGGAAAGAGACCAAGGGCACACTGGTGACTGGAGAAGAGTCAGAGCCAGAGAGACGACCAGGCAGTCAAGACCCTGGGTCTCGGAAGGCGAGAAAGAAGAGGGTGATCAACCGTGTGAAAGGTCAGAAAGAAACGCCATCAAGACTGGAAGTAGGTCTCCGATAGGTAATGTGTTACCAGGAAGACCACGGCATTTATCCCCCAACCTGAATACTGTTGAGAGAAACAAGGGCAGTGATTGGTCAGAACACGAAACAGGGGGCGCAGACCTCACACCGTTGTAGATAAACAAGGACATATGTTGGCCTAGGTTCCACGACTAACATGGTACAACGATCCTGGCGTTTTTCCTTTAGAGCACATTGGTACTGAGTTATGAATACCCACACAAGGCATTAATCAGAATACAACACTACCTGATTAGTGGCTTCATTAATAGAAAGGAGAAAAGGAAGGTATTCAAAACTTGGAATACCATTTACAGAAATATGGAAATTCATATGTTTTCCTTCACCTCTATTCACTATTAAATGTCATCAAGTGTTTTTCTGAACAAAAATGTCCCACTCTTTCTTGGAGTAGCAAGACAATCAGAATGACAGTACTGAATTAATTCCTCATTTGCTGGCTGAAAGAAACCCGAAGCTGAATTGCCAAAGGGCAGACTACAGAGAGTGACACCATACATCTCAGCTTTTATATATGTCCATTTGATTACTGCGCTTGTATGTCTGTATTATCTTGCTGGTCTAACAGCTGTTGTCTTACTTCATTTACAGAGTGCCAAGGTATCTCTTAGTAGTAAGTAAGCTGTGAAAAGTATTACTAAATAACTGGAATTCTTAATAGAAATTCCAGGAAGTCCAGTGGATAAATCACAGACATAAAATGAAGGAAAAAATACCTCCTAGGAAAGGTTCCATTAAATGCGCCTTAGAAAAGCTGGCCTGGGACTGCAGCCCGCCCAGGGGCCAGGGTGCTCCCACAGGAGCCGCCCCTGGGCCTCCTGCGCTGTGCCTCCAGCGTTGGAAAATCCTGCCTCACCTGCTTTTTTTTCAGGTGCTTTGAGTAACGTCTGTTGTCTGGGCCTCCCTCTTACTAGTGACTCCTACTGGCTGGAATAAACACTGTTTGCTTTTTCTTTTATTTTTGACACTGTCCTGGCTAGTGATTAAACAACCACAGATCACCCTTGTATGCCAGTTTTCCGTATCCAACAGACAAACAACTCTGAAAATTATAACTTAGCCAGCCCACCTCACTGAGCTTGGTTCTTTCTTAAAAATACACTTTTATTATTCAATTTTGGGTTTTATTGTCCCACTTTTTGAATTTATTTATGTGTAGAATCAGAATACTAAACATTCTAACTGATATACTCAAAATTAGCTTGAATTTTGGATACAGCCTTATTAACAGAGAAGGCTTCATTCCTTTTCAATCTACAAAGAAAATGTCATGAACATAACTTATCTGGCCCAAACTTAGCTTGGACACACTGAAGGTCAGAGGGCAAGGGGCATTCGGGAGGAAAATACCAAATCCCGATAAGAGACTTTTTGGCTTGAACCTTCACAGAACATGTGGATCTAGAGAGAGGAAGTTTTTTTTATTATTATTAGGCTTAAGTTCAACACTATGAAAAGAAAATATCAAGGAAGAGAGGCCATCAGCGCACGGATTCTTTGCACGGCCATCCAAAGGGACTGAGCCCAAGGGGGTGCTCCTGATTCTGCCTGTGACACATCCCGAGACCTGACCGGTGCGGACAGGCCTCCGCCGTGCTGATGGCCACGGTCGGGCTGCGGACTGGCTCGGCTTTCTATCTATTGGATGATGAGTGCGTTTAACTCATGTATCAGAACGATGAAACCTTTCCCCCGGAACACCCAAATCTGAGACAGACGGGAAGTGAAGCAGTGCGGGCTGAGTTGGCAGAGAGCTCCGGAGCTGCCCGGCGTCCCATCCGCCTTTCTGAGAAGGCCCAGGCCTCTCGGTACCTCGTTTAAAACA
Organism: Mesoplodon densirostris; assembly: GCF_025265405.1. Lineage (NCBI taxonomy): Eukaryota > Metazoa > Chordata > Mammalia > Artiodactyla > Ziphiidae > Mesoplodon > Mesoplodon densirostris. The sequence goes on along the minus strand of NC_082675.1, from coordinate 86,490,151 downwards.
CATCGGGTCAGATGCTCTCAGCTTCTCCTCGCTGGAGAGTTCTGCGATTCCAGGATAATGCCGGTACTCTCGGGGACAGCCGATCACCCTGACCCCCACCACTGTCTAGTCTACAGAAGACATCATCTAATCATTGGTCTCATATTGCTACCTTTAAAAAATGAGGTGGTGTAGTCAGATCCTTTCCTGTTAAGATATGAATAATAAACATTCTCTTAAATATCTTAACACACCTCCACCTCCACAATACAGTAGCTGACTGTGTTAGTTAGATTTGGAAACTAATGGGCCGATGGTAGCATTACAGCTCAAGTGGATTTACAGTCATCATATTTGGCCCAGTGTGATTTCAAATAAGAATTACTTCTGATTGTTTGAGTGGAAATTCAGAAACATTAAAATAAGCCATGTTAAAACTGGCTGGTTCATCACATGCAAATACTGCACATTAAGATGGGAAATACCCATTCATGAAGATAATGAAAATGGACATCAATATAATAAAATACCAGGTTTACAGACTCTGAGACCTACATAAGCAGTAGATTTGCTCCTTCTACTTAAAAGCATGTTCATCCAACCCCACCCCAATTCATACTTGATCTGCAGTCCAAAAACAAAGCTCTGTGGTCTGTTAGCACAAAACCTTATAAAAATGACTCAAGATTCTCGACATTAAAGTTTCCATTTTTTAAAAAGAAGAGGGTACAGGGGTGACAAGTATTAGAGCCGAGAACAAACAGTGCAGCAAAGAAAGCAGCAGATCAATGGATGCCCCCCGACTCTGGCACTCATGAAACAGCCACATGAATAGCACCGCGGAGAACAAAAGACGATGATGATAAAATTGGTGCTTTTGTTTTATAAGGCTGGCACAGACAGGCCTGGCAGCCTTCATGTTTCATTTTCATGAAACTTCAGCCACATTTCCAGGGCAACATTTCCACTGTTTGCAGGCAAAGGGTCCCTGTGCAGGAGGCCAATGACTTGCCAATGATTTTGCTGAATGCCCCAGCTTAAGCCAGAAAAAGGAATTTAAACACTCAGATAGGCTGAGTACTGATAATCCTATATAACAATGTAAACTGAATGATTTAGTTATTAACATGCATTTTAATTAAAATGAGTAACTTTTAATTCCCAGTTAGACACAAAACTTTCTGTTGAGATGATCATAGCTATACATTTTACATGCATACATACTTTTTTCCTAATCTAGCTGAAAAAAACAGTCAGTCCTCATTCAGACACATATTGCTGATACTGCATTCTTTTACTTTACAATAATATCCTAGAAGAAAGTCTTTGCTACAGTGGAATTTGCACCAGTATGTTTAGCCTGAGCTGACTGCAGGAGTAACTAGGGTAAGAACCCAGAAGACTCTGATATACAAAAACGTCTTTAAGAACAGTATGGAGGTTCCTTAAAAAACTACAAATAGAGCTACCATATGACCCAGCAATCCCACTACTGGGCATATACCCTGAGAAAACCATAATTCAAAAAGAGTCATGTACCACAATTTTCATGGCAGGTCTATTTACAGTAGCCAGGTATGGAAGCAACCTAAGTGTCCATCAACGGATGAATGGATAAAGAAGACGTGGCACATATATACAATGGAATATTACTCAGCCATAAAATGAAACGAAACTGAGCTATTTGTAATGAGGTGGATAGACCTAGAGTCTGTCATACAGAGTGAAGTAAGTCAGAAAGAGAAAGACAAATACCGTATGCTAATACATATATATGGAATTAAAAAAAAAATGTCATGAAGAACCTAGGGGTAAAACGGGAATAAAGACACAGACCTACTTGAGAATGGACTTGAGGATATGGGGAGGGGGAAGGGTAAGCTGTGACAAAGCGAAAGAGAGGCATGGACATATATACACTACCAAACGTAAGGTAGATAGATAGTGGGAAGCAGCCGCAGAGCACAGGGAGATCAGCTCGGTGCTTTGTGACCGCCTGGAGGGGTGGGATGGGGAGGGTGGGAGGGAGGGAGATGCATGAGGGAAGGGATGTGGGAACAGATGTATATGTATGACTGATTCACTTTGTTATAAAGCAGAAACTAATAAAAAAAATGGGAAAAAAAAAGAAAAAAAGAAAAGAAAAAAAAAACATCTTTAGTCTTGGCCCAAAACATTAGGTATGTGGTGAGCTTTAGTAGGAAGTAAGAAATTTTAAACAACACCACAGGTACAATAAGTGATAGCTTCCCCCCCCAAAACCAATCAAATATCACATGGTTTTAGTCATATCTGGCATATTTATATAATTTACTCACAATAAAATTAATATACAACTAATATATTTACTTCATGCCACCTAGCTTAAACATATCAACGAAAATCTCATTTGTCACTACCAATTGTCACGTTTTAGAAAATGGCCATATATATGAGATAAGAACAAGGGTATTTTAAACTCAGACCCACTTCCTCATCAGAAGGATTACTGAGGGTTGTTCCTAATACTGGAAGAATAGGAAAGGAAGACACAACACCAGCAAACTCGAAGCCAAACAAACCAAACCAGTCTGAACAAAGCCTAAGGTAACAGGATCCATGAACAATATGGAATCTTCTAGTGGCTTCTTGAAGTCAAAGCCAGAGCTATCAAGGAATCTAGTTGTAGAGGCTTTGTCTCCTTATAAAAACAAAACAAAAAACCCTTTCATGAAATTTTATGTAAACAAGTTAATTTTGTGCGCTTGTTCAAAGGGCAAGACGTATTTTCCCTAAAATGCTACTATATATTCCTAAAAACTGATCTAATGCCACTTCCGTGAATTATGAAAACTTTCTGTAAAGGTTCTAAGGATGTCAGAAAAGGCCAACTGCTCTCATTGACTAGAACATTTTCAGTAGTGTTTTATATTTTGGCCCCAAAGATCAAAATCTTATGCTGACCATATTTCCATATCTCTCAGTACCTTTTTACAGAAGCATAGAGTAGACACCAAAGGTTGAAAGTAGTCAAAATAATTCACAACTGCTTAGCACCTCTTAATGTCCAAAATAAACCTAGCAGTTTAGCAAATTTAAAAATTCTGTCATTGATTATTAAATCAGCTGGCTTCCTGCAACTATTTCTCTGTAGTAATCTTCAAGTCTATATACTTAGTTGGAGGTTGGACTCACATCAAGATGCAGGGCACTTGACCTGGCAAGTTACTCATTTTAACCAACAGCTTAGATAGAGCCACAGGGGCAGCTTATCAAACCTGACCACAATAGAATGTTATGGCTGCCACTGAAGAGAACCCCATCTTTGGCCACTTTAAGAAAACACAGTACTTGCAAAGGAGAGCACTGCATTCAGTGCCAGGAACTGTGTTTTAATGGAGGGGCACAGACTGCAACACATCCACATGGAGGTGATGCAGGAGGCAAAGGCTCCCTGTCTGGAAACCTCACCATAGGAACAAAGGAGGGAGGGAGGGAGGGAGGGACTGAGCAGGCTGCCTTGGCAAATCTAGATTTGGTGGATGGAATTAGGGACATAAAAACAGTCTGCAAGTATCTGGCAAGCTGCCAAGTACAAGAGGGATTGCACATCCCCGTGTAGCTCTCTCATCATGAGACTTTTCTAAAAATTAGAGCAATTCACTCATGGATACATACGTGGAAAGATGCTCAACATCATTAGTCACTAGGAAAATGCCAATTAAAACCACACGAGATACCACTACACACTGACTAGAAGGGCTAAAGTTAAAGACTGATAACACCAAGTGCTGGTGAGGATGTGGAGCAGTGGGAACTCTCACACGTTGTTAGTGGGACTGCGAAATGGTACAGACACTATGGGAACCAGTTAGGCAATTTCTCAACATATGACCTCGAAATCCTGTTCCTAAGGAAATGAAAGCGTATGTCCACACAAAGACCTGTGCCCAAATGTTTACAGTACCTGTACTCATTATCACCCACAACTGGAAACAATCCAAATGTCCATCAACAGGAGAACCGAAAAGCACACTGTGGTATATCCATACAATGGAATAATGCTCAGTAATAAAACAAATGGCTGCTGGGTGCAACAACAGGAATGAATCTCGAAAGCACTAAGTGGAAAAAAAGGCTACCTACTGTACAATCTCACTTATGTGACATTCTGGAAAAGACACTAATACAGGGACAGCCAAGAACTGGGTGTTGGGTGAAGACAGTTACCATAAAGGGACACCAGGAGACATCAGGGGTGATGGAAATGCTCTATAACTTGACTGTGGCAATGGTTACATGACTGCACAAATTGGTCAAAATCATCCAGCTGCAAACCTAAAAAGGATTAAATTTACTGTTTGTAAATTGAACCTCAGTTTTTTTTTTCTTTAAGTCAATGCTCTACATACAGACACTTGAGTTCCTTGTCACGAAAAGTTCTTGAGTAGCATCTAGATGATTTCCTGTCACAGGGGTTATTGGTCATGTTCCTGCATTCAGTGGCCAATTGATCATTTTGTATCTAAGGAACTTAGGAGTTGATAGTTATACAACACCATGACTTCCTTTTCCTTTCTTTTCTTTTCACCATGACTTTTCTTTTCCTCAAACATCTCCAGTTGTTCAGAGCAACTCAAAGACTTACTTTTAGCAGCTGAAAACAAATCTGCTCTGTCCAGTGTCATATTTATTTTCTATAGACAATGCAGATCCTATGGTTCATATAACCTTTTGAAGTCTAACAATTACAAAAATCATTAGGCTGAATTATCATTTATTTTTTTTTCATCTTATCGATGATACAGAAATGGGCAAGGCTAATTCAAAGGGCAATGAATATTCACAGAAGCCAAATATGTATACATTAGATACCTAAAAAGAGGAGATGCAAATTATCTAAGGCTGAAGATGGACTCTTATCAGGAAGGCTTAGTGTTATGTCTGTAGGAGATACCAGGAAGTTTTCCCTGCTATTTGTATTGACATTTGTGTATGTATGTTACACTCTATTTAATTAAGGAAAGGCCATGTCTTAAGTGAATGTGGCTTTATATAAAAATGGGGATGTGACTATCTACCATATGGCTGTCACTGTGGTCAATTAACATTGTTTTTTATTTTCCATTTATCCTTTATTTAGTTACACTAGTACTGAATACTGGCTTTCTGCTTCGTTCCGTTGTCGTTTTGTTTGTTTGTTTTCGGTTTGCTCCAGTGGAAGCCATGTGTGAGAGACCCACGTGCTCCCTCACCAGCCCTGAGTGATCTCATGGTTACAGCGACAGTGTGAGAAGCATGTCCAGCTGTTGCTGGTTTAGATGGGTCTGTGTGTGCGTAGAAAGCATGAGAGTGAGTGGGCTCCAATACTGCTAAAGAAAGGGGGGGGGCCTCCCTGGTGGTGCAAGTGGTTGAGAGTCCGCCTGCCGATGCAGGGGATACGGGTTCGTGCCCCGGTCTGGGAGGATCCCATATGCCGCGGAGCGGCTGGGCCCGTGAGCCATGGCCGCTGAGCCTGCGCGTCCGGAGCCTGCGCATCCGGAGCCTGTGCTCCGCAACGGGGGAGGCCACAACAGTGAGAGACCCGCATACCGCAAAAAAAAAAAAAAAAAAAAAAAAAAAAAAAAGAAAGGGGGGAAATCCCACAGCTGTTCCAATGGTCATTAGGGGCTTCTCTTTTATACTAAAAATACTGATGACCACTTACAAACATGATGAGGCTATTTTTAATCTGGCCACACTGCTATCTTTTCCTTAACAATGTGATTTTAGGTAGAGTTCAAGACTCATGTAGCTCCAGGTTAAAATCCAAGCTTGGCTACTAACTAGCTGTATGTGCTGAGACAGCTTATCTAACCTTTCTAAGCTTTAGTTTCTGTCTTTAGAATGGGGTAACGGCAGCTTGCAGGGTATTGTAAGTACTGGGAACAGTGTGCAAAGCACCAGGTAGCACATGCTGGGCCTGTAGTGCTTCATGCATGGCGGACACCCTTGTTCCTGATTCCTTCCAGAACTGCTGACTTCAGAAGTCATTACCGCTTCTGAAAAAAACCTCCTATACCATGAGTCTGACCCAATATTTATAACAGTGCTTGGTGGTATCACACAGAGAGCTATGTTGCTCCCCATGTGCTCTGCCATGGCAGCTTTCAAAGCTGCTTTTCACAAGTTAGGATGGTGCTCAGAAGGCTGTGTATTAGAAAGAGTGTAAAAAATTTAATGAATTTACAGTTAATTGCAGCAGCATCAATACTGGTTGATTTAAATAGTGCCTATTTTGGGAGAAGCATTATGTAGAACTTTGTGTTCTGACTGGCAAAGAGGGTCTATTTGCAGACTATTAAATGCACGTACTCAGCTACAAGTTACTGATGAGTTTCTGATATTTAATGGTTTATCTTGTGGTTGAAACCAAGTACAGGCAACTCCTGACCCCAAAACTAAGGTAATATGTGGTACTGTGGACTCAGAACAACTGACAAGGTAGGAAGGATATACCTACCTTGGATGTAAACCCAACCGATGAGGCTTAAAGGAAGGTAGTCTTTCACCCCATTTTGAATACAGATCAATACCTATAATCTTTTTTTCTTAACATATTAAACATGGGGAATCAATTCATAACCATTCAGTCTAAATAAGTTTTTTTTTAAAAATGTGATTGTTCCCTACCAATGAATATCCAATGTCCAGGATCCAGGATCCAACACCCTACTCCCACTCCAGCCTGGACTTCAGGTTTTGAGGAAGGCAACACACGGCACGGTGCTCAGGCCTCCTCTGGTTGATAAGGGCAGCCCCCCGGTACAACAGCTGCTTCACCCCAGTTCACGTGAGCTACCTGAGGGATGAAACACAGTATGGAATTTGGGGAGCAGAGGTCAATGAATGACAAGTGTGGAAAAGGGGCCACTGCTTACAGGAAGTTAAAGGCCAAACGTTCCAATTGAAGTAACCACAGAGACGAGGCCAACTGGATGGCTGTGAACACACAGAACCGTGACTGTGCCTCCGAGTCGTGGCCCCCAAATTTAATTGTACACAACTCATTCACTGTGGCCTGAAACAACAGATTCAGTTTATGAGAAAACTGAGATTTAACCCAAAAAATTTCCCTGGGGAAATGTAGGAAATCGAGCCTTTTCTTTATGACTATGATTTTGAAACTGTAACCTGCATCAACTCAAACTACCATCAAATGCCTGAAATCAATTGTCAAGAAAGACTCTCTCCATAATGCATTAAAAAAAAAAAAAAAAAGAAAAGAAAAGAAACAGGAAGAAACCTTGGCACCTCTGTTTGGAAACTGGTTAAGAGATAATGTGCAAAACTCAAAACTTCAAGTATTCATAAGATTAAAAAAAACATTTACAACAAATGATTTGACAGCTGCAAATGCAGGATAACACCTAGCTGAATTATAGAAACAGTGTGGATAATTACTTTTTTCAAACGTTGGGCTCTGTGGACCAAGGTCCTGTCGGAAGGTCCCTGCAGCACAGTTCCTGTGCAGTAATACAAATCCTGTCGTCACACCGCCCTAAGTCTCTTCATCATCTGCACAGCAGCAAGAGTGATGAGAGGCGTCCCATGATTCCAGCAGTCTTCCTTTGAAGGATCCACACGTTAATTACTGTGCTAATTATGGTTTTTTGAATAACTAACTGAAGTAAGCAGCCTATGGGAGGTAACGACATAAACCTAAGACTGAGAAAATACTAGTTACTGAATCATCAGTGTAAACTGACACATTGAAGAGGTTTAAAAGAAGTAGAAGCAGTAGATTTTAAAAGACAAGCATCTTCAATAATTAGGGCTCCGTAAAGCAAAAAGAAATGTTATTTCTTAATGGCAAGTGTATTTAAACTGTTATCTAAAGATCTGAAGGTAAGTCTGCTTAATTCACTGCTTCTTCTTTTGTTATTAGAAAAACATAATTGTTCCAAATAATTAGCACTAGAGTACATCACAAGCTGACAACAAAATTATAGAAATCTTCATATTCAGAACCCTCTAGCTGGCTATTAGGAACAGTTTCTGATCATAACCCATTAGTTGAAGCGCTGTGAGTTTCTGATTGCCACCAAATAACCTCAGATATCTGCCTAAGTGAACAGCCCCTATTTATCCAGAGTTTTCTTGACAGTAAAAATTGCATAGGGTTTTACAGCTGCCACACAAAAGAACGGTATTCGATGTGTGTACTTGGAAGATCAGGTGATACAATAATTGAAACATGGATTTTAAATACACTTTTAGCTCCTAAGTACCTAAGTGAAAACCTGAAAAGACACTTCTCAGTTTTTAACGGCGGTGCTACTCTGTTTCTTAGAAAGGAGAATGGCCCCATTTCAGTTCCTGCAATGTCCATGTTAATTGTTTTCCTTTGTCTTGCATAGTACTTCCTTCTTTTACGCAATAGCCCTTTAATTCTTAAGTTCTCTTTAACACTTAACTGACAGAGACAACATTTCAATTTTTTATTATTGAAAAAAAATTCCCCATTTGTGAACAATGTTGGGTGTATACTTTGGCTTGTTACTAATCATTTTAAACCAGCTAACTAGCGTTCTGGGGGGCAGAGGAAAAGAAATAAAGGGGCACAGTGCAGTTGGGGTGACAGTCAACCAGATTACCCGCTTGCCAGAAAAGGCTGAACCAACCTCCTGGGGGGAAACCCAGACACTCTGGAGAAGCTTCTGCTCTGCTGGCTGCCCAGTCAGCTGCCGGGCGGCTTACTGGTGATGGAGCATGCAGCCAGTGAAGATGTGCTGGGATGACCTGGTAGTTGTCATCGGTAATGCCATTTGAAGTTACTCTGGAAATGCTTCTACGCTAACAGTTTAGCTGATAAACCCACAAAGCTTTATGTTTTATCCCACGAGGGATAACTTTGATTACTCTGGTAATTAATGATGTTGGAGAGTAATATGGATTTTCTGTTAAGATTTGATGGAAGTTAATTAGTCTTCACGTTATGATTTGCTGATTAATTATGGATATTTAGTTATAAAGACAGATGTTAATTATTAATCTCAAAAAAATCATCTAGTGTAATTAACTAAAACTTTGACATCAGTTAAAATTCCCAATGAGTCTAACTTCTAAGATGATCAATTACCGGGAAGGGCAACCGGCACGTGCCCTGCGGAGGGACACGTCCTCTGCTCCCGGAGAACGTGCTGGGCCCGCACCGTCGCGGACAGCTTTGCCAGGCCCCAGCGCAGAGCTGAATTGTGTGTGTCAGGCTGCAGATCTCCGTCTTCATGGTAGGTTCTCACGGTGTGAAAGACCTTGTCTCGGAACGTGCTACAAGAGAAATCCAGCCCGAGCACTGCCTTGATGCACGGTCCGATCATGCCTTAGCCTTAGAGCAGCAGCAACGTGCCCTTGAGATGGACGGGCTCCGTCAGCTCTCTCAAACCCTGAGTGAACCTCACCGTTGCTGCAGATAGCTTTACTTTCCGCAGCAGCAGCAGCAGCAGCTTTTGCAACTATCAAGAAAATATTGCGGTGCAAGCGCTAATTAGTGTTCTAATTCACATAACTTTAAATCACCTTGATGGTTAAAAAAAATTTTTCTCCTCTTCATCTTTTCCCCCTCATCTGTCAGCAACACAATCTCTGTTACCAAAAAGGGGAGGGCAATGTGATCAAGGAAAAGGGTTAAACCAGAAAGCATCATTGGCACATCCCTGTCCTAGAATTTCCCCCGAAACACATTCTCTGAACAGGGATCTGTTTACATTATCTCCAGACCATCTTGACAATATTTATTCTCTATTTACCTAAATGAGGCAATACGATGATATTTATTGCTCAGAAGGGCTAAATATAGACTTTTCTTGAGCACTCAGTACCATAGTGGGAGGTTTTGCTCTAATCTACATCTTTAAACTGACAAGCTGGAGAATTCCTAATGAATGCCTCCTTTCATGTGGATGTCTGTGTGTATTTGACAGTATAAATATTTAGCAATATCGGAGTCAGCTTGTGATTTTACCCAGATGGACTGATTGATGCTTTGGCTCCACGTTGCCAAAGACAATCCATGTAGTTATATAAGCAATTTCCCTCTTACTTCCTAAGAAGCAATTAGGTGGCCAAAGGCAGCAACCCCAAAATAGTAGGAATACTTCTGCTATCAGCTGACAAGTCTGAGGGATAAATAAAATATGGTACTTAAATTATTACCACTTTACTTTCATGAATCATGGGATTAAAGCTTTCACTTCTAAAGTACATATAAATTGCAGGGTTTCTGATGTCTGTAATTTGCAAGAATCTAAGTTAAAATACCAGCTAATCAGTCAACTCACATTCACCTTGGGAAAAGTACCACCCTTTCTTGTCATTTTTGTAAATTGCATGCCTAAGCACCAATGTTATTTCGAGAAGAAGAGTCGCTTGTTGTCAATAACATATATCGCAGTCTAGTTAAAACAACATTTGTTACGGTTTCATCGCAAATGTAATCCTCTTTTAAAGTTTAGACAGAATGCTCAGAGAAATTCAAGGGACAGACAGTAAATCATTTTCCTCATCTCGGGCGGGAACAAGGTAGATCCGATTCATTCAGGTATGTCGTTTTAACGGCAAGTGGGATAAGTTCTCTCGGTGGAACAATAAAGGCCCCTCACTCGGAAAGGAAGTGCTACGTGACACTACCTCCTCTCATATCACATGTCTTTATTCATCCTTATTAACATTGTGTTCTTCTACGTAAATCACAATGAAAGTGAAATCCAAGAATTACAGTATTTTTCTCATCACCACTGTAATCCAGCTGCAAAGGTGGATACGCTCTTGCTGAAACTTAGAATGGGTTTTTGGAACTCTCATCATCACCTCTGCATTAGGTGTGGTCTGTTTAGCCTCACTTTTACATAGTGTAAGATGCCTATAATGATTATGTCAGGCACTTCCACGCAAGCTGCTGCTTTGGGAGAAAAAAGGGCCACGTTACTTTCGGCAGCAGCGAAAGTCATGTATTTCTGCGGTGCTGTTGCTACTTACCCCGCCCCTCACCCCCTCCTGCCGCCTCTAGTTTCTTTGTTTTCTATTAACTCATCCCAATCTTTGTATAACCCATGCAATAACCCAGGAGAAAGGGCAGGGAAGACATTCTTCTTCTTGACACTCATACCTATAGATGCTATTCTGGTGTGATACCTCTCCCTATCACAAGATATCTCAGCTAACAGAATCCTCAGAAGTCAAGAGCTGGCACTTGTAATGTATTCCAGAGGTGAGTGGGATGCGGTGCCCATTGGTAATCAGATACGCGCAAGATTTCCCTGGGAAGGGCTGTCTGGCTACAACGCACAGCACAGCAGCTGTACGTGCAGGACGCATCAGTCATGTACCTTCTTGTGCATGGTTTATTTCTAAAAAAAATTGTTCCATGCCTGCTGGCTGCCAGATGAAAACAAATGTCGACAGTATTCTATCTGTTGGTTGTGATTAGTAATAAATTGGTTACTGATCAGATATAGAGGGCTGGGGTCTGAGGTGCTATCTACTGGTTTCTATCTGTTCTATCGGCCGCATCGTACTTCAGTCAAAATAGCTAAACCATTATTAGCTTTGTTTCCTTATCTGAGGGCCGGAAGTATTATAATAAAATGATGGCGGAATGCAAGATGCCACTTAATATAACAGATGTCTGCCTTTTCCATAACTGTCGAAAGAACTTCTGTGTTCAAAGATGAATCCCGTATTTGATTGAACTGGATAACAACAACAGGGCACCAGAAAGAAAGTTTTGATTGAAGAGCACCGTCTTTTTTTTTTTTACCAAATTTGTCACTGACATGGGGGTGGGGGGCAGGCGGATGCAAAACACATTAACACCAATCAGCCCAAATGGTGCGACTCGTTGCTTAATTTCATGGCACTAGGCTATAAATTACACAAAGGTGGCCACAACTAATTTTTGTGCTGCTGTACTAGATGACAAATGAAATGTCCAAGCAGCCACAAGTGAAAAGCTTCCATCTTTCTTCCGTGGCTGTGTATCACTTACTTTAATGATGTATAACAGCCTGCAACTACACTTAACCTGTGCATTAAATGGCAGCACGAACTGTATACCTAGAGTTATGAGGAAGAAAACAGCAAATCAAGCAAAGAAATCTACAGTGTGTACATTAACCTCCCACATGTCAACATAATTTTCCCCTAGAGATGATATACAACTGAGTCTCTAAATTGTTTTTCCTTCTACACAATAGCATTATGATCCGAGGGTCCAGGTGCCAAAGTCTGTGTGATGTAGTGATGACAAAATGTACCTAATTAATACATCTGAAAGTATTTAGGACCAAAGGAATTTTGGTTTTGTTGTTAATGAAACTGTATCTACAAAAAATAACTAATATATTCTACTGATGAGGCTAATTTTAAAAAATCCAACACAGGGCAAAAGACAAATGAAATTACTTCCCTAGCTTTTAACATATATTAAAGATCAAGGACATTAAGCGCACTCTCTGAGTGGATGCTTCGCAAGTGCACTTAGAATATGCTGAATGATCAGTCGACGTCTAAAGAGACCCACAAACCTTTCCACACAGGATCAGAGAACGCGCAACCGTGTGGGTGACACGGCTTGGTTTCTTGATGCACAAGGCCATTTAAAATCACTTCTAGGGCTTCCCTGGTGGCGCAGTGAGAGTCCGCCTGCCGATGCAGGGGACACGGGTTCGTGCCCCAGTCCGGGAAGACCCCACATGCTGCGGAGCGGCTGGGCCCGTGAGCCATGGCCGCTGGGCCTGCGCGTCCAGAGCCTGTGCTCCGCAACGGGAGAGGCCACAGCAGTGAGAGGCCTGCGTACCGCAAAAAAAAAAAAAAAAAAAAAAAAAAAAAATCACTTCTAAGGAAGTACAGCTAAACTCTGATTATCAGGATTATGGAAAATATGACTCAACTGGTCATTACAGCTCCTGCCATCTTATCACATTAGATAAGTATGAAGAAGACATAAAAATAATATGGTTTCACTATAAATATTAATCATCAAGTTTAATGTGATTATCTCCAAGGGGGTCAGGGAAAGGAAAAGGGAAGAGGGCACAATTTCTTATCCCTCTGCTTCTTTTAAGGATGATATCTCCCATGGGAAGCCACTGACAGAAAAACTAAAGGCAGAAAATTCTCTCCTTCTGAAGCAAGTTTTAGAGAATCTGATTAGGTCTCCTGCTGCAATGCGAGGTATTCCGTTTTTGCCAAAGGGCCGGCTATTATGATTAACGTCATTTGTCTGAATCATTACTCTCCACCTTGGTTCAGCAAACACTGTGAAGATGGCATGGTAATAAATGACCGCCGGATTCTCTCCTGCTTTGGCCTCTTTTTATCTGCCACCTCTCCACCGTCAGCTCCATCTTTCGGAACCTCTCTGAATCCCCAGAAGGGACGGGGTGTCTATTTGTTTTCCACTAGGTTACCACTCTGTCTATTGTTGTTTGCACTAAAGGGTACAAATTCAATTCATTCTTGTGACACAAAAGCACTGATACAGTAAATTTTTTGCCCAAGAGAAAACGAAAACAAAGTAGCTGAATATCAGATAAGATTTGAGGCCCTAGCATATGGGTGAAGAAGCTTTCTGAGCAGCCTTAGGTACCTGCTACCATTTTCTTCCTGTGTGTGCAGTCTCACGAGGACACCCAGCATGTAAATGCACGTGAAGCTGTCCAATTAGTGTCTGGGGTAAATCCGAGACTGTGGAAACCATAGGTTGGGACACCTGCACCTATGTTAATGGCGAGAGGAGAGAAGGTTGGAAGGCTATAGAGTTACGATGAGCTCAGATTTCAACTTGTGAACAAAACAAAAGCATGGCTCCGTGGAGAATGAGACTGGAGAGGCGACAACAGTAGGTAGCCAATACGGAAAAACAAGTAAAAGTAGAACAAGGGGGTTGAGAGCAACCGTCCGATGCAGTTCTCTACACATCAAATGCTGTACTATTCAGTTCCTCGTTGCCAATTCTGGGAATGAGCATGCTGTCTAAATAAGTCAATACATCTGAACACGACCCCTGGATTGTCGTTTGCTCGCAAGCGACAGGTGCCATGTGAGAAAGCCCTTGTTTGACAAGACAGCCTTTGGAAGCTCGGAAAGTGGCCTGTGAACAGGAAGATGACCCGTTGGTCTGGCACGGCTTTCGAGGCAGGCGTTAGTGTGATTCTGTCCGTATCTACCTCTCTTCCGGCTTCCGTGTCCAATAGAAACTTTCATGTCCTAAAATATGTAAACACTCCATGTTTGGGGAAACTTAAATTATGTAAAGATCATTACAGACCTTGCTTGCCAGTAGCTTTTCTCTGCCAAGGGTAACATGTTTTGCTAGATAGGCTGCTAAAAAGCGCCAAATGCTGTAAACCCTAAAGAATATTGCCAAGTACCTTCTCACTCTGGGTCCAAGATTAAAAAACACTTAATAAAAAATGAATCTGAAATCCCATAATCGTCCACCATCCCTGGCACGTTACCTTATGTACAACTTCAGTTATTATGAAAATGTTCTAGATTCCTGCCAGAAGTTAAGAAGTTATCACTTGAAAATCACTGGCTAATCTAGCCTGTGCTAAGATGGATTTTTAATGAAAGTTTAATGAATGATAAATACTCGTTTCTTGATAAATGTTTAATTACGCCAATAATTACCAACTGCTGAAAACTACTGTTGTGTTAATAATGGCATTTGAGTACACAAGCAGTTTCATAAGTCACGGTGCTGTTAAAGATCGGAACCCCATCTGTCTGATGCAAACCAGCAAGAAGAAAGTCTAATTAATATCTTGATCAATTTTCTCCACATTCCAAAGACTATCAATATCCTTAAAATTTTTTTTTGATCTATTTTCTATTCTATGGGAAATAGGTAAGGAAGAGAAAAGTATGGAATCATTGTAAAATTAGGTTATGCAAAAATAGAAAATATTATTAGAATCCATTGATTTTTATCACCTCACTGCACTATTCAATATAATGATTGTTTTCATATTACTTAAAGCTATTTTTAAAAATAATGACCATTACATTTAATAGCATGGAAAACTGAACTTCCTTTATTAATTGGTCCAAGCTGGCCCTTAACAGGTGATATATGAGACCTACAATCTGTGTTGTTAGGACACGGGCTGGGGCCTCGCAGCTGAGTGAACTGCTATCTGTATGGAGGAATGACAGCTTTCAGGTCGGCAAACCTGATTCTAGAAGGTCAAGCTGACCTTGGATTAATGAGTGTTTATTGATGATGGCAAATGGCTAAAGAGAAGACAAGTCCCTGTGGCTTAGTGGGAGCAGCGGCACACACGGGAGGACAGGGCAGAGGACAGAGCGGGGTGGCCGGGTCTCCCCGGGAGCAGCAGCGCAAGGCCTGGGGCTCACTGGGCGGCTCGCGTGCCCTCCCCACACTGTCTTCTGAGAGGCCCCTCCCCAGCCCCCTCACCAGGAGAAGGGCGAGGCCTGGGGCTCCTCCACGCAGACCCTCTTCTGGGGTCACCACCCCCACGGGAGCTCCTGGCTCGCACTCACTTCACTGTTAACTTGGCATCTAGTACGTCCCCCGGCCAGAAGGACACACGTATGAAGGCGTGCAGACTTCAATCTATTTCTAAAGCATTTCCTTTCAATAGCTCATCAGGCTACAGAAGTTAGAGAGATGTGGCGTCTATTCTAAATGCCAAGCTAACAATTCTTATTTTCAATAATTCACATTTTGAAAGCAATCCAAATTATGCAGATAATTCCCAATTATATTTCAGATAGAATCTGTGAAAGCCTTAATTTAATCCGCAATGTGATGTGTGGAGATATAATCTCAATCCTTTAGATAATAATGTATAATAATAATGTATAATACTTTCCCAAGGACAGAAGCATGTAAGCTCTGATGGCTGTTGCTGGCAGCTATTGAATCCAATGGGGCTCACAGTTAAAACTTTTACATTTCCAACTCGGAGAGTCACAGTTCAGGTATGCTAATGAACCTGGCATGCTCACATTCAGACCATTTCCCTTTCAAGTCTATGACTGACCCCCGCAAAGATCACATGACTTTCAAAATTAACTTTTCCCCCAGAAATACTTGTTTTGCGTAACTAGCTGACATACATACTGACATACATACTTTTAGAAATACTTTCAATATTTCATTGCTGCGTTTTGTTTACACTGACACTATGTACTTTTTAACGTTCTCCTCACAACTTGGACGTCACATATATTCTTCCTGTTTCTGAAGCAGTCTTTGTGGCAAGAATTCATCCTTAACTTTTACATTTTGCCTACTTTGAGTTCGAAGCTATTTCTTGTTACGACAATTGCAGCTCTATGACATTTTAAAGTATCTGACAACAGTTCACACAAAAATGTAACAAATCACAGAACCAGGCAATAAACCACATGCTGAAACAGGAAAACACAGGCAGAGAACACGGAGATGATAGAAATATGAAGGATGGACACACACACACGCACACGCCCTCCACACACTCACACACGTACCCGCACACACAGATGCATGCACACACAATATCCTAAATTGAGGTGGCAAGTGTGTTCCCACACCCACCCTTAGCACAGCATGAAATCTGAGCAGTGAGAAGGGCCGCCACTCTGCCCTGATGAATGGTTACAAGCTCCTTGCGCTCCCCGACGCACAGAGAACAGACCCATTGAGTATAATAGTATGGGTACTGACAACATTTGCCCTCCACAACCAAACGGACGTGCCACTGCTTTTGGGCTAATTTAAAAGGAAGTTAACAAGGCTGTACAAAACATTAATAATACACTGTGTTTGAGATATAATGATATACTGTTTCAGAACTTTTATCTTTGCAGGGTAACAGTTTAATGCAACATCTTCTGAACTTTCCTCTACCTTATTCACATATGTGTCATACATGTGTCCATGGGAGCAAACCAGAACATGGCAAGAATAAAATTTTAGCAACGGATTTTATGAATCAAACTGAAAGGACGTCTATAGTATGCGTATTTAGATTAAAAGGGCCCATCTTTAGCCTGCTGTTTAAGGTGCGAACTGTGCTAATATTATTAGTCAAACTGCAACAAATACACTGGAGAATACAGCAGCAGAAACAAACTGACCGATTCATCTTTTTGTGGGCAAAACATCCTGATACAGATTTCCAGTTGTTCTACAGAACGAGCTGTTGAACTTTCTGCATGCACTTGTACTCACAGGTGTAGCACTTTCTGTTTTGCCCACTTTGGGTGATGGATACAAAGGTAAAGATATGACTTGACGATCTGAACACGTGACACAGAAGAATAAGTTCTCAAATGGATGCAGGGCCATGTCTCTCCATTTTCATCATTCTCCTGTGAAAACACCAGCCCCTTAAGGGCAGGGGTCAGTGGGTCCTGCCAGCTCAGTGCCTGGTGGAGTGTCCTGCGCAGCGCAGCTTAGCAGTGTTTCTGGAAGGGTGGTTTGAGGCCCAATGGCATCAGAGTCATTGGGGCATTTGCTAAAAATGCATATTTGGGGCCTGTTCTGGGCTGAGTATACCCAAATTCATGTTGAAATCCTAACTCCCAGGGTCTCAGAATGTGGCTGCATTTGGAAACAGGCCCTTTAAAGAGGTAATCAAGGTCAAATGAGGTCATCCAGGTGGGCCCTAATCCAATCTGACTGTGGTCCCTACAAGAAGAGACAACGGGGACACAGACACAGGCACTGGGAAAAGCACGTAAGGACACGGGGGAAGACGGCCATCTGTAAGCCGAGGAGAGAGGCCCGAGGAGAAAGCACCCTCCCGACACGCTGACCTCATCTTCTGGCCTCCGGAACTGTGCGCAACGTGTGTCCCACTGTGGGTCCCACAGGACAGGGCTGTGGGCAGGGTCCAAAGACAAGCCACATGAGGACACTCTTCCTCAATCTCCTGAGCAGTAGGTTCCTGCCCACTGTCTTCCTGGCTTCTGTCAACAGCTCCCTGTCACCCTTCCTGTTCGCTGACCACTCGACTTCCTGTGCCGGCTCACTGGTCTCCCAGAGTTCCACCCCGGCGCCATTTCTTGTCTCCCTGCACCCCACCCCGAGGTGGTCTCCTCCTAAATCTACTGTCCGCTCCGGATCAGAAAAATCCAAGCTGGAAAACTGCCCCACCTCCCATATTCGGTCCATGGGCAACTTCCTTCAGTTCTACGTCCAAAGGTATCTTCTGTCTCCATGGTTACAACCTTAAGCCACACTGTCCCCTAAACTACTCTCCTAATTCTACCCTTGGTCTCTCCAGCCACCCTCCACAAAGGAGGAAAGATGAATTCTTAAATCGAAATTTGATCCTGGGATTCCTGGGACGAAAATCCAAAGCTCTTCCCTGGAGCATCAGGTCTCCTCACCAGACACGCGCCCAGTCCTCAGCACACACAGCCCCAGTGGGCTGGTCTCTCGGTGCCCTGATGGGCCTGTGCTGCTCAGCTCGCTCCCTCGGCAGGCCTAGGATGCTTTCAGGCCCTCATCTCCCTGAAGAGCTCACCCCTTCTGTTCCCCAGTGAAGGCACAATGCAGCCCTGATCAAGTGTGTCTGTTACTCTGCATCACACACCACCCACTCTTTCACTCATGGCGTTTTATCCTACCCTGCGGTTATTTTGTTACTTATTTAGATCTAGAATGCGAGCCCCGGGTGCTTCCTGATGCAGCCCTGCACACAGCACAGTGCCTGACTCCCAGTAGATGCTCGATAAACACTTGTGAATTAATGAATGAAGCAATGTAGCCCCACTTAATCAGAGCTGCCAGTGAGGAACAGGAGTCTCTGCAGAGACAGCCATCTACCGAGGCGAGAGGATTCTTTTATCACCAGAGACGATCTGCACTCAAAATACTTCCCGGGGGGCGTGCATGTGGCCAGTCACGTATGACTGGGACACGCTGCAGTCACTTGGAAAACACAGCAGCGGAATCAACATCGCTCCCTCTTGAACTGCACTTCAAATTGGTTTGCAAGAGTTGCTCATCCTTAAACTATCTTAGATCAATGAGTTATTGAGTCAAGCGGTGGCAGTCTAGAAGAGATGCAAATTGACTCAAGTCAACAATTTACTCCTTTGTTTCACACGGCAAATTTTATTAAAATGGACACAATTAATGACCATCTCTCCTGATATGGCATTACTAATGGAGTCTTCCTTCACCAATGCAAGACTGTCATTTGATCTTCGTTAGGGATGGGGGATGTGTAATCAGGTAATAACCAGAAATACAAAAACCTGGACTGTGAACAATGACTCAGGAGACTTAGTTATAAAGCAGTAATCCTGTGGGATTATGGCGACCTTTGTCAAAAGTACTAGTAATGCTTTTCATTCTAATACTAGAGCACGTGCTGAATGCAAAGATTAGCAAGATTAAAGGGATTTTAGGTACAACACTTTAGACATCTGTCGCATATGACAACATATTAAAACGTGCCTTCACTGTCTCTTCACTTAACAGAATGTTGCTGCACTTTCCGTTTGGGCAAGACACAACTGCTCATCTCTCCTCGCGGCCCAGCTGGTTTTTGCCCAAGCTGCTTGTGACACAACACTGAAGAGAGAGACGTGCTACTTGTAGTAGATGTTAATACACTTAACGCAACAAACTGAAACCTTACACATCTCACCTACCATACAGGATCATCACTGTGCACTGAGCAACACGATCAAAAGAGGCAGTATCTGACGAGCATCCAGTTTTCACAACGACCTCGTTTAGGAGGCCAAAGGGAAGCAGGTATCCTTGGCAGTGTAACGACTGTTACGTTCAAAACATGGAAAAGTACCGAAGAAATACTGGGGAGTCTGTATCCTCAGGGTGCTCTGAGTAATTATCACAAGCCATATTGGATACTAGGAGAAGCCATTTTTAAAAGCCCCCCCACCCCCCCACCCCAAAGAAAACGTTCAAAGGAATTGTGTTATAGAACCAAACTCAAACCCCTTCCCAGAATGCCTCTGGGGAGGGGGAGGGGCAGTGGTGGGAAAGGGGAGGGAGACCAGTGGTCAGGGGCGCAGAACGAGCTGTGCTACGCGCTGCACAGGCTGCCCCTTCCAATCCACACGGAGCACGCCACACGGACGGCCACATTTATAACCCTGTGCTGATATTCAAATTTTCTGTCTTAAGCTAAAGAAAGATTGAATACCTTGCTGTTGTGTGGCCAAGATTGAAGAGGTGTCTCACTGACATTGTTCAAAGTTTATGAAAATATATGAATGCTCAAATGTCATTGGCTTTGTGCCTCCAACAGACTGTGGTTTTATGAGAAATCAGTCTTTTAATCAAAATGATTGAATACCTTAAGGTCGAATCCAAAGATATCAGTTAATATCTAGAAACGTGCTATTTCTGCAAATTTTGCCAAGCTGTACATATTGTGGTGCATTTTAAAGTGTTAATTTGTGCATTCCATACTGAAAATTGATCTTGAGTTTTAGCTTTTTGTCAAGCAAAAACATATGGTTACAAGCTTTATGCATTTTACGTGACGGCTGTTGAAGCTGTCACATGTGCAAACTTGATAACCGATGTGACACATACACAAATAATTTGCTTGTTTAGTAACAATTCAAAGATTCATTATTCATGCAAACACACAGTTTAAAAAATGATCAGATGGAAATAGTCTCCGTCTTGTACAACCTAGTCTGGTTGGTGTGCAAACCCAGATAAAATAAAGCTGGGAACTAAGTGGTATTAAACAAATCCAAGAATATGGGTAGTTTCAGATAATTATTGAACCAGATGGTGTTTTTTGTTAATTCTGCCATCAGTCTGAGAACTTGATGCCTTACATCTGCCCTTGGTAAAATAAATTTTACCACTGACATTATTTCAGTTTTCTTAAAATACTTCAATCAGTTTTAAACCAAGATTTGCAAACATCTGCTACAGTACATGCCTATGAAATGAAATTGAGATTATTCCTTTAAAAATACACACGATTACACAGCTTTTAACTTATCACCCTTTAAATTAAATCTTCAGAATTACTAGCCTGAACATTTAATGAAAAGCAAAACGAGGATGAGATGGCACATGTGAAAATGGACACGGTTAACAGTTCACAAGACGTGGTGGCTCCTTTGGAGATACCATAGTGGAATTCCACACTATACTTTCCAACAACTGCAACTTCACACAGAAAAATTAACTACATTTCTTTCTGTATCCTTCAGGTAAATTCTCTATGGGATGCAATTAAAGACACAAATACATGATGATTAATCAAAAGATGCAGGTGATAAAGGAATGTTACCTGCAAGAAAGTTGGTCATCCCTAATTGAATTCTTCCTACGCACTACTGCTCAAGTGCTTGGTCCCATCAACAAACGAGCAGAGCTTCAAACACACCTGAAACCAGCACACCAGTTTTAGGTCGTTTTTCAGAGACCAAAACAGGAGTGGTTGAGAACACAATTTAAACAGAAAAACCCTCCAAGTGGCTTAAGGTACTTCTTCAAGGTAACAATCTCACTAAAGCCCACAAACAAAACCTTATTTTCAAACTTAATCATAGATTCACACCTTCTTTTATAGAACGGACTGCATTTGGGTAACAGTCTTCAGTTCCAGGTTCGATAATAAATTTCGAGGGAAGGTTTGTGATTCCTAATCCCCCCCCCCACCCCGCTTTCTTTTCTTTTTCTTCCTCAAACCCAGACCTCTGAAACAACACTGGCTGAATAATTTAGCACAATGCTTTCCAAACTGGTGCTCAGCGTATGCTGCACACTGACCAAAACCAACCATCAAAACACTAGTGCTTCACAGTTGTTAACTAACCCCACCGCAACAGTAGTCCATCCAATGAGCTGAATAAGGTAACCCAATAGTTTCCCATTTGACAGTAGGTTCTATTGAATGTGGAGACTGATTAGATGAACTACTCGACCACCGATACCTGCATTCACAGGTGCTCAGGTAGCTAGAGCAGCTGATGACATTTCACGACGAGGATGCCTTGGCTGTGAGCACCTCGGAAGCTCCCCCATTGCAGACAGCTCTCAGACTAGAAGTGATTATTAATCTGAGAAAGTCGACTTCTGCTTGCTCTGGGGGGAAGAAGGTAAGCGGGAGCAAGTGGTCAGCTGTCAGAGGTTAAAGAGGTGGCTCTGAAGAGGCGGGCCCAAAGAATTCAGTTGGGTCACTCCACTGCTTTACTCCTTCAATTACTAGCCAAGGGGTTATTAAAATTTGCCACTTTTCATTATTAATTATACCTATATGATACATTATTATGTTATATACTATTATTAATGATAATGAAAAAATATAAATATAAGTTAAGCATAATAATTAATATCTGTTAATTATAATAATTAATGATAGCAAACTAACAGTTAACAATTCAAGGCTCGTTATGTGATGTAAGCTAACTTTTACAGGGATTATTTTATTCACCTGCTCATAGGTGGTACACCGAGTATTATCCCCATCTGACAGATGAGTAAATTCAAGTTTAGAGAGGTTAGGCTGCTGTCCTGGGTCATGTAGCTACTAATGATATATACGGACTGTAAACCCTGGCCTGACTCCAGAGAAGTGCTGCAAACTGCCCCATGGTACAGTCCCCAAAGTGACTGTATGAGGTTCACGTATCCTGACATTTAGGCTACGTTTAACAAATGCACTGCTGAAACGTTTCCCTCCCTCTTCCCCCACCTTCTTACATCAAAGGATAAGAAGAATTTTAAGGCACCTGTTTCATATCATCAAGTTATTTTCTAAAAAATCAGAACCAATTAATCTATTACCTGCAGTAGATGTACATTACACCAAACTATGTTTTTCTTTTGTTAATTTGATAAAGAAAAGGTATCTAATCGTTGCTTTCTTTTAAAAAAGAACTTTGGATTTGTTTAACTGCTAGCGAGGCAAACACCTTTCCCAATGCTTGTTCTGTCATCTTTTCTGCCTACCTATTTATTGAGTTTGCAGTGTTTTTCCCATTGATTTGTATGAGCTCTTTATATAAAGAGATATAAAACTTTGATGTGTTATTTGATGAAAGGATTTTTTTCTTAGTCCTCTAGTTGCCCTTTTCTTTTGGGAACTTTGGACATAAAAAATTTAGCTTATCAAATAGCTAAATCTGTCAATCTGTTCCTTTGTTATTTCTTTTATTTGCCAAAATTCTGAGAAAGTTTTCTCACCAAGATTTTGCTCTCTTCAATTCTATTCCTATATTAACTTTTATGATTTTATTTGCATCATATTTAACTTTTTAGTGCATCAACATTTGCCTTTGTGAACTGTGTCTAATAAAGCTCTACATTGGTCATCTGCTATCCTGATAAGTCTCACACAATTTATTAAATATTAAATATTAAATATATCCCTTCTACGTTGATTTGCGAGTCCTCCAAGAATGTATACACACACACACACAAATACATATATATTAATTGATTATATAAAATAGACTCAGCTTTTGATTAATCTATTTGATCTCTTGCTTTCTTATACTTTCTTAGAGCTTTGAAATCAGATGTACTTAGCTTTGAATTCTGGTTTTGTCATTCAACAGATCTCAGACAAAGCTCAGTGTTCTCATCTTAAAAGGGGATGGTATCCACCTCCAACGGCTGGTGTGAGGGTTGAATGAGGTGAATTTCTCAAGCCTCTGGACTCAGTGTCTGGGACACTCAGTATGACAGTCACATCAACTGCTAACCTCCATCCCCAACCAGTTTTTATTTGTTGTAACTTTGTTTCCATATCTTGTAACTTTAGTTCCCTTGCTCAGGGTTTATTAGGATTACAACTATAAATGACATTAGAAAGAACTGTCTTCCTGTTGAGAAACACAGTACATTTCACCCTCTATATACTTACAAATAAACACCTTGTTTTTCAAATAAAGGAATTAACTTTCAATGGGCATGGACAATGCTCTCGATTTGTGTGTGTGTGTTAGAACTGTGAATGGGATTATTCCTCTAGTATTTTTCTAATTGGTTATAGCTACAAATAGGAAGGTTCTTCATTTTTATATATTAATCTTGTATTCAGCCATTTTACTGAGCTATTAATTTCATAGTTTTAGAAAATCTCACAGGACTTTCTAGGCACAGAACAACTTACAAGCAGAATCATAACTTTCCTTTTTCTAAGAGCTCTACCTACTTACTTTAATTTTATTTTTTTGGTAACCAGACTGCCAGAGCTATTTAAAATAATGAGTGGTCAAATGCAACCTTGTTTTGCTCTTGCTTTCAAAGGGAATGTTTCATATTACAGAGTTTTGAGTGATGTTGGCAGTTTATACTAAGTAAAGGAAGTCATTTTCTTATCCCTGGCTGGGTTCCTTGTCTTTACAAAAATTTTACCTTTATTTTATATTATTGGATTTTATTTTAAGTATTCTGTGGTATTTATATATTTTATGTAAGCTACCTCAATTTTCTGTGGGATAAGAAAAATATACAAACACAATGTATTCATTTTGTTCAATTTTTATTCATTAGAAAATGATGTTATATTAAATGCCCCCTTTGGGCATCCTTTGAGATAATCATTTGATTTTCTAATATAATCTATGATATAACTGAGGGATTTTCTAATACTCTCAAGACTGTTAAATGTGCATGAAAGGATTATGATTATTTTATTTACTATGTTCTATTGACAACGTTCAGGTCTATATTCTAAGTGAGGTTTACGAGACTGGTAACTGAGAAGGGGATGGGGCGTGTTTAACGATGTTTAGACATGAGTGTGTTGTGCAAGACTGTGGGCTCCAAAAGTTACTCTCTAAGTTTTCAAACCTGTAAAACGTACAATTCCCATGTCATAAAACTTTCTAGAAAATTTTTAAAAAAAGTCTCCATTTATTCTTGTACCAACCAATTTGTTGACATTTTCAAAATCTGTCAACCTTACATTATTATATACCTTATTTTCTTTAAGGCATTGTCTTTTTATCAATTGTTATAATGAGTTTTTTCTTGGTTTTTCAGGCTTACCGAACTTCTACCTGAATTATCTTGATTTATTCATTTTTGTTTTTCTAGCTCACTTATTACTGCTTTTATTCAATTATTTTATTACTCCTTTTTTTGCTCTGACATTTTTGAATTGTTCTAAGTAATTTAATTTACATTTTTCTTTTGCATTTATAAAAGCATTTAAGACTGTGCATTTATTTCTGAGTTCAACATCAGTAGATTCTAATGACATTTTTTATTACCTTTTAAATAGTTTGTAACTGTATTTGATTTACTTGTTTTTTGTCCAAAAGTACTTTAATATTTATAGGTGATTGGCTGTGTTTCCATTTAAATTTTTATCATTTATCATACTGCAATCAGAGAATATGACTTGGTAATTCCTGGTTTTTAAAATTTACTGTAATTCCCTTTAAAGCTAATTATAAGTTCCATACATTTTCCACAGACACTTGATCATAAAGTTAATGCTGTGTTTAACAATTCCAAGTTAAATACATATATTTATTAATTCCATCTTATTCATTATATTCTTCAAATGTTCTGTTTGATTTTTCTTCTTTTTTGTTCTACCATAGACTGCTATGGACTAAATGCTCCCACCTCAACTGTTTATAGCATTTTATTTTTCAATTCAATTATACTTTGCCTAGTGGACCTTTTGCTAGATTATTCATAATGCCATATCTTCGTCTGTTCATTTAATCATCACAACTTTGTTAAACACATATGTGTCAGATACATTTCTGGGACCTGGGGATGCAGCTGTGAACAACCCCATCCTATGGGGCTTCTACTCTAGAAGGAGAGGAAAATAATACAAATTAAGTAAATAAGTAAAACAAAAAAGTGTTTTAGATGATTTCAGATGTTTCGAAGATTAGCTAAGAGTCTTTGCTGACAGCCTGATTATGGATCCAATGAAGTGTGTGCACTGATCTCTGAGGAATCACCTTAAGGAACAGCATCATCTGGAACATGTTGGCAATGCAGGGGTAGGGGAGGGCTGCAGTTTCAAATAGGACAGCCAGAAATGGCCTTGATGAAAAGCTGACATTGAGCAAAGATAGGAATTAGGGGAGGAACAGTAAGTGCAAAGGCCCTGAGGCTGGAGCACTCCTGTTAGGTCTGAGGAACAGCAAGGAGGCCAGTGTGGCTGGAGCAGAGTGGTCAAGGGGAAAACAGCTGCAGATGACGCTTAGGAGCTATGTTACATACTGTGAAAAATTTGGTTTTTATTGTGAGTGCAAAGTTACACCATAGACGGTTTTCAGCAGAAAAGAAACATGAATTGACTTATGTTTCAGGACTGCACTGTCCAATATGACAGCCACGAGTCACTTGTGGTTATTTTAATTTGAATTAATAAAAATTAAATTAAATTAAAATAAAAATGAAATTGAAAATTTAAAAAGTCCTCGGTTCCACAAGCCACATTTTAAGTGCTCAAAAGCCACATGTGGTGAGTGGCTGCTACTGAACGGCGCAAATACAGAGCATTTCCTCCATCACAGAGAACTCCCCTGGGCAGCCCTCTTTCACGAGGATGACTCTGGCTGTCATACTGGAAGCCGACGGTAGCAGAGCAAGGGGGGCTGCAGGGAGAACAACTGGGAGGCCACTGATGAGAGACGGTGGCCTCTTGGACCAGAGGGAATGGAGGAGGAAGGAGAAGTGACCTCATCTGAGATGGATGTTGAAGGCTGCCCTTGAGCATTTGCTGACAGTCTGGATGTGGAGCTATTGCTCAGTTCTTCAAATATCAAGTATTACGTATCAGCTGGATTCCATCAATCACCATGTAATCACCTCAAGGAATGGCATAAATTGAGTAGCTGTTGAACAGAACTGGCATGTTGGCTACTCAATACAAAAAATGGAAAATTTCAGCCCTATCATTTTTTTTCTCCCTCCCTAAAATAAGTGGATCTCTAATCCTTCTAACAAAGCAGGGTCATGTGGGAATGGGAAAAAACTTTCAAACTTTCCTTAAGTTGACGCATAGTACATGAATTATTAACCCTTAAAAAGCTGAGCAATTAACCTCCGGCAAGGTTATAAAGTATCCTTTTACCAGGTATAGAAAATCTAGGTGAAGTGATTACATTCACCTAATTGAGTGAGTCTGTAATTGAAAAGTACTTTGCCAACTGCAAAGTCCTTTACAACTGCTTGCTATTATTTGTCTTAACTAGTACTGTTAAATTACTTAACATATTATTTTACCAAGATTTCAGATAGAGCTATACATTTTCTTTTCTGTTCCTAAACATGGCAGATGCTCAATAAATACTTGTGGAAAGAAAAAGAAACTGAATGAATTGATTCCTACTACCCCTCAGTTTTATATTAGGAGTACTGTTGAGTCCCCAAGTCTCTAGGTGGTAAATATGTTGGAGAGAGGTGCTTTGACTGGAACCTGGTGAATGAATGGGTAAGCTAAAATAAAATCCTTCTTCATGACCTTCAGGGCAACTGTGCTAACACTGGCTACAAATGCCACTGCTTCTTCTCTATCTTCAACTCTTCTGACACACTTTGATAAAATACAGGGGTATTAACAGTAGTGGCACTAGATAAAAAAATGCTAGGATGAAATAAAGTTGATGCCATTCTAGGGCAAAAATTCATAAAGAGAAGATAAAAGTGTAATTTTACTATAGCTGGATCAAGAGAAAACTCATAGGATGAAAACTACTCACAATTATAACAGATTTGGTTGAACCTTAATTATTACCAATATCCTTATCCTAAATTCCTTATCTCTGGTGGGACAGGTTAATTACTGTAGTACAACATTGTTAACTTTACCATGCCATTAAACCTCACCTGCCACGTAAGAAAAGTCATCCCAAATACAAGTGAGAATCGGGGTAGTTCAGTTCAGTTTGGCATCAGTATAGTATAATACCTGGCCTCTGAAATGTACCCTATCATAAGCTCATTATACAGCAAGAGTAAGGTTCATAACAGAAGCAGTTGTAAAAATTGTGATGATTCTAATACTGAAATATGTTGAAACATAGTGCTTTCAGTTCAAAATAACATGTACTTGTTACCATGTATTTAAGTAAGTAATTTTTAGAAGTTAGAAATTAGTCGCTTATACCAGAAACTAACACGACATTGTAAATCAACTACCCTTCAATTAAAAAAAAATTAGTCCCAAATGAGGAAATGAGAAAACCAAGTTCCAGGTATCGAGTAGGTGAGCCAGGAAAAGATAAATTTTTGACTCACAGAACAGATCTCTAGCTTTGTATGTTGAAGCAAATCAACATTCACCACTTTAACATGCATAAATATATGACTTCTAATATTTGTCCTTACATGGGATTTCTGGCCCTACTCAAAATCATAATACCAAAAAAATCTGTTTATGCATAATATTACAATGGTTTAAATGTAGCTGCTGTCCATTTTCAGATTAGAAAAAAACTTTAAGCTGATTTTAAAAAAAAGCTTTTTAAAATACACATAGCCAAGATCATCAGTTTATGGTCTGTTTTATTTCTTGCCAGCAGTCACCGTTAAAAGTTATAAAACTATAACAATCGCTTTCCTTTACATCTCTCTCCAATTACCCTGATAACTGCAACGTCTGAAGAAGTTCAGGATCTGTAAAGCCTGTCACATTATAGAAACATGTTTCCTTAAACCAAATGTGAAATTCCAGTAATTGAAGTGATAAATCTAGTGTTTTTGCCAGGGTACTTTTGATGAGAACTACAGTAGTAAATTAGGAAATATTCTGTGCTGTTATATCACGGTAAAAGCCTTTCCATTACTTGTTGTCAGTCACTAGGGATGGGCAAATAACTCAGCGGTCAATCTAGCTGGAAAGCCCCAAGTTCTGTGAATGATCAATAAAGAAAATATATATAAACTCTCCATTATCTTCATATAATTCTTTCAACAACTCTCTGCTGTTTTCTTTCCTGTACTGGAGCACAGCTCATTTATTCAGAAGCAGATTGGAG
Organism: Mesoplodon densirostris; assembly: GCF_025265405.1. Lineage (NCBI taxonomy): Eukaryota > Metazoa > Chordata > Mammalia > Artiodactyla > Ziphiidae > Mesoplodon > Mesoplodon densirostris. Next base: position 86,461,234 of record NC_082675.1, on the reverse strand, counting down.
ATCTTGGAATATTTCATTTTTTTATTGCTCGTTATATGTCATCTTGTTTCCAAATGGTATATGAGTGTTACATTTCAGTAAGTACAAGCATCTATACCTTGGCCGCTGACGGTAATTTTACACATGATACAGACTTAATTAAATTACTAATAACTGTTACCTCCATTTTGTTATTGACTTTTCAGCTAAAATATTTATTGCCTTATATTTCTACTTTAAATGTCTATTCTTTTTTTTAAACATCTTTATTGGAGTATAATTGCTTTACAATGGTGTGTTAGTTTCTGCTTTATAACAAAGTGAATCCGCTGTACATATACATATATCCCCATATCCCCTCCCTCTTGTGTCTCCCTATCCCACCCCTCTAGGTGGTCACAAAGCACCGAGCTGATCTCCCTGTGCTGTGCAGCTGCTTCCCACTAGTTATTTGTTTTACATTTGGTAGTGTATATATGTCCATGCCACTCTCACTTCGTCCCAGCTTACCCTTCCCCCTCCCCGTGTCCTCAAGTCCATTCTCTACGTCTGTGTCTTTGTTCCTGTCCTGCCCTTAGGTTCTTCAGAACCTTTTTTTTTTCTTAAGATTCCATATATATGTGTTAGCATGTGGTATTAAATGTCTATTCTTTAGCATTTCTTCTGATCACACAGAAGTATTCCGGAAGTTATACTCCTTTCACATTAGCCTAACAGCAAAACATCAGCAATTCTCTCCCAACTCAGCTTGCTTATATATACAGGGGAAAGAAATCTGTATCTTACTATTTCAATTAAAACAATTAATCTATTTAGGCTCCATCATCTTCCATCGTTGACTTATATCAGTTCTTGAAACCAGGTAACAGGATGCATGTTTCTTAAATTACTATGAAATTTCCAACTCACTGGTGTGGAATAGCTACTACTGTTGGAACACAGCACCCTTAAACCAACTTTCTGTTCATCTGCACAGTCCTATTCAATTCTCACGGTTTAAAGGAAGAAAAAGTAGCAATACAGATAAACTATTTTCAAGTTTTACTTTCAGCTTGGATGAAAAAAACAAGTAAAAGTACTTGAAAAGTCAATGAAAAAGGTTAATGGAGATAAAGTAAGTCACATCCCTTACCCTCAACACACTAAACTTCTTTATCACATATTTTGTTTTGGCTGATGGTTTAAAAATAGTCAAAAGATATGTATAGCTGATTCACTTTTTTATAAAGCAGAAACTAACACACCATTATAAAGCAATTATACTCCAATAAAGATGTTAAAAAATGGTCAAAATAAATAAGAATTTGTGCTAACACATATATATGGAATCTAAAAAAAAAAAAGGTTCTGATGAATCTAGGGGCAGGACAGGAATAAAGATGCAGATGTAGAGAATGGACTTGAGGACACAGGGAGGGGGAAGGGTAAGCTGGGACGAAGTGAGAGAGTGGCATGGACACATATACACTACCAAATGTAAAACAGACAGCTAGTGGGAAGCAGCTGCACAGCACAGGGAGATCAGCTCAGTGCTTTGTGACCACCTAGAGGGGTGGGATAGGGAGACGCAAGAGGGAGGGGATATGGGGATATATGTATATGTACAGCTGATTCACTTTGTTATACAGCAGAAGTTAACACACCATTGTAAAGCAATTATACTCCAATAAAGATGTTAAAAAAAAAAAAAAGGACCTACTGTATAGCACAGGGAACTCTACTCAATACTCTGTAATGACCTGTATGGGAAAAGAATCTAAAAAAGAGTGGATATTTGCACATGTATAACTGATTCACTTTGCTGTACACCTGAAACTAACACAACATTGTAAATCAACTATACTCCAATAAAAATTATTTTAAAACATAAAAAAAAAGAAATAAGAATTTGACCACTTAACAGCATAAGTGGTGAGATTAGAGGAATCATTTATCTGGAATGAAAAGCCCTGATTTGGTTAAGGATGTGCAGTTGTGTGCATCTTTATTGAAAGCAAACTCAGAGTTACTTGGAGAAAGATAAAAGGACAAAAAAAGAAAGAAGCAAACGGCTTGACCTTTAAAAAGGTAGTAGAGATGACTTAGGTTCGAAGAAATTAAAATGGAGGCAGCACTTGGTGTCAGCCAGAAGCTGGGAAAAGGACAAAGGACCGTCTTGGAATGAAAGAAACACTAACAGCTTACGTATATCTGGAGCACCAAACGTTATAAAACTCAAATTGGTGACCAGGTGCTCAATGATAATGGAAGTTTTCACTTCTTAATCCCCCTGAATCTCAAAGGAAACATTTTAGCTACTTTCTTTAGAAAAGGTAAGTTTAAAAAGCTGAACGAGGAGAAACATCCGGTGAACATGCCAGTCAGTCTAAACTTGCTTTGTTCCCTCTGGCCTCCATCCTAACTAAGCAGGACCAGACGACCCAAACCAGCACTGCTGCTCATCTGGTAGCATTTACACGAAGTCCAGGGCTTTTTCTTAGAAAATACACAAGTCTCTATAGGATCTGGCCTGCGATCTGAAGTCTTTTTGGCAATACAAATGTCGAGAACTGAACACATTTCCTCAAGAACTTCAGCTAAAGAGAAACAGTGCTTCACACACTGGGGCACAGAGCCCAGCCGGCGACCTAACGTTCTGGGTGTCCTTTACCTGTGATTATAAAAGGCAAGAGTCAAGAAAACATGAAAAAAATATAAGGCAAACAATCCGCTTGCTCAATTTATTTTCAGAAAGTATACACACTTTAGAAACTGTTTCATCAGGGCTTATAGGGGTCCCTGGTGGTCCTGCAGAGAGCCTGAGCGCAGGCTGGCCAGGGCTACACTGCACCTCCAGCCTTCCCATTCAATGGGACGAAGACGCCCCCTTAAACCACGGCTCCGACACTCTCCAGTTAACACACATCGCACTACATGTGAACGCTTCTGTTCTCACCTTGCTTTACCGGCAAGAATCCAGAGAGCATGCCTGCTGGCTTTCTTTCCTCTGGTAACTAAGCCACATGTTTTTCCCTTTCAGACAAAGGCTTTTCGAGCTTTTTATTAGAGAGGGATAGAGGCGGAAGGAAGGGGTGTGCTCCAAAGAGTTGGGGGGGGTAGTTCTCTCCTCTGCTGCCGTCTGAATTTGTCATTAAAAGTGCAAAGGAAAAAAACAACTACTCATCACTTAATAAATATGGATCTACAATTCCTGCTGTGAAACATCACGGCTTCACTAAGAAAGAGAAAAACGAGTTTCTCCCAGACCTTTACTTGAATTCACAAGGAACACACTTTCCTAAAATTGCCCACATGCCACTGCATCTATTTTTCTTTTTAAATCAGGCATTAAATATGCATCTTGACTCCCACATAGGCAATCTGCAGCACAGCAAAATGACTGTGTATTCAATTATAGGATAAATAAATATAGCAAACATTAAGGAGAAAGTGTCCAACTTCAGGGCGCCGGGCTGGTGTCCTTCCCCCTCACAGAATCAGGTGCTCGGTCAACTACGGCAGTGGCACAGGCTGTGCCGAACCTTCTAGGAGCCGTGAAAGAACATGACCCCCTTCTGTCATTAGAGATACTGGGTTAATCTGGGGGGGAAATCTCCATGGAGCTAGCAGCTGAAGCTAGCATGTATCTAAAGTGAAAAAAGGTATATTTTAATGAAGAAAACTAGCCACTCATGAAACAAAGTATTTATATACCTCCTTTGCTATTATGAAATTAGGTTAACAATTCCATAACAAACTGAATTGCAAACCAGCAAATTCACAACAAAGTTAAGAGTTTTTTCCTTCATTCTTGTTTGACTGCAGAGGTTTTTAGGGCAAATTCTACCCAGATGCTTAATCAGTTGAGATTATGGGAGAGATCTGCTTCTAACCTTTCCTTAATAATTTCAATAATTTTGGAGAAATGCTTTCAGTTGAGGTTACTGCTAAGAGCCTGCTGCAAAGTGTAGTAACACTTGAAAACAAAATGTTGAGGGTTAAAATGATTACGGCTCATTTATGCATCATACACTCTAGACTCCCCCAGAGCCTGCCACTTCATCCAATTTGCTCTGATGGTGCTTTTAAAGCGCAACGACGTTCATCTCAGCCAACTCACGATGCAGGTGCCCAAAGACGCCATTCACAGAGGTACTGACAATGCTCCAGAACGTGAGGGCTCGACTGTCACAGCAAACAACTGTCAGCGTTAGCGTTATCGATTGACTTTAACATTTAAATATATCAAAAACCAGGTGGAAACTCGTGTTTGCAGGTTTAAGAGGATTTTAACATAGCATATAATAAATATTTAAACACTAAATGTGAATTTAAATTCCACTATTCTCAATGAGTATTTATGTAACTTTATTTGGCTATCATAAAAACTTTCCAAACACTGGCCAGAAAAAGTCAATTTTGTCGTCGGGCAAAATTCATACAGAAAGTATTTCAAACAGATATACTATGCCAGACCGCCCCATTATTTATACTTACCTCTTATAAGCCCTTTCAAAGGGGAAGTATGATGCAGTTTAAGATACATTCAGTTTATAAAAATGGTACCACTGAAGTAGATTCTATCTGACATTTAAAAAATATTGAAAGAATCCAATATTTATTCTTTCATTTAACAAAAATTCATTGACTACTAATTACAAGTATTTTCTGACTTTAGAGAAAATATTTAAATGGATCAGTATTTTCTTACTATTTTTCTCTGTTGTTTGGATTCACGTCGTTCATAAGCAAAGATGTTTTTCGTGTACAATAATAACTAACACAGCCCTGTCTACAGTAGCAAAGGAAAACTGCCGTATGTCCATGTGTAAGGGAAGGGTGATTAAGCCACGGTGCCCGCCCTATTATAAGTTATGTACTGATTCCGATGAATAATTAGATCTGTATTTATTGATCTGGAGGAAAAATGAAAATTACAGCATTACGTGTATCCCGTCTCCTTCCAAAATATTTGTAAGGGACACAACTTCTTATTCATAGAAGGCTGGTACATTCTGAGCTGTGAACAGTGATTTGTGGGTATATGAGGAGATGATCTTCTTCTTTATTGTAACAAGTTGTTTTACTTGTTACAAGTCAATTATTTCGTTAATTTAAAATAAAGAAAACCAAAACTAAGCACAAACCAAGAGTGGCTTAATAAGTGAGACTCAGATTTTAACCCTTGATTCCACACAGGTTTTCAGGGTGCTCACGTCCCACCCAGTTCCCTACTCACAGCCTGACGCGGATCAAATGAAGCTTCCTTTGGGCCATTTGGGGATGCCTAGTGCTCTGGCATTTTTATGAGGATTTGACTGCTCCTGACAGGGGACCATTCTTTGCTATATGAAAGAGCAGCGTTTCGTAGACGTTAAGACTTGTTTGCTATCCAAACGTGTGCTTTTCCTTAAGGAAAACATTCGTTTAGATGGCTCCATAAATGGGAGGCATGTGGAACCCAGATTAGCCCAGGGCCCAGGAGAGAGATGCAGGCAGCAACAGTGCTCCCTATATCTCAGGTGGAATGGGGGGGAGCAGCAAGAGTGTTCCTTCGGGTCCACCACGGCTGCACGCTGGAGCAGCGGGGCATCCACAGTGCTTTAAATACAGCTGTGTTCACGCAACTGCTGCTGATTCCAATGAGACTGAGACTTTCAGCAGGCAGGATTCATCACATCTGATCGTGTCAGCTGCCTGGACACAAAGAGCAAACGTTCCCCTCTAAGTAAACACAGCAAACTTTCTGGAAACGAGGTTCCCAACGCTATGAACATAGGCACTGAAGGGCTAGCAAGTCACCCCCAGGGACCCACTTCTTATTCTGGTGACACAGGACCATTGTAGGCTTTGTCAGTTTGGCTGTGCGCATGGCTCTCAGTGAGTTATCACCCTAACCTGTTCTACTAACAGCCCCCATGAGTCTCTGGTCCCCCACGACTGGAACGTGGCTACTGCAATTACTAGAGCCTCTAGACGAGGCCAAGAAACACTGCCACAAAGTGATTTAAGGTAATTTGGTCTATTCTAAGTCACTGTTTCTTCTCCAAGATTTCCACTCATTACATTTGTAATTTTATTGTAATTTTGTGTCAGTTTGCTAGATGAACTCATCAGGTATAGATTAAGGCTAATTTATACACTTAAATTAGAAAGGAATAAAAAAATGCAAGTAAGCCTCTATCTAACTGTTTGGTAACAAACAGGCTTGAGTTATAACTTTTAGTCACAGAGCTTAATTAGTTCAGGTAACTTAGAAGTGAGATCCAAGGAGACCGCTTTTCACCCATCACTTGCTTAAGCCATGTTGACCTGCTTGCCATCCTTTCCTTGCTTAAAATTTTCAGGCAGGCAAGAGTCTTGCCCCCTCACCTCCTACAAACCCCAACACAAGCACTGCATCCAGGCAGGTGTGCCTTCAGGTCGGCATCACTGCCCACCCCGCCCACACCGCCCACCCCCAATTTTCTTCCTGCTGATTCCTCGCTAGGGGGCTCTTTCTCAAGGGCCCAGTTCAGAGAAGTATCCTTCGGAAAGCCTTCCTGCCCCAGGAGTTCAGTTCTTCTCTAGACTCCCGGATTCTGCTGTCTATATTTCATTTAGGGCCTTTCTCTCAATTAAAGAGTAAATTTTTCACAGTTTTTTGGTTGTTTTGGCCAAAGTAAGCAAAGTGGATTGGGGTACCCTCCTTAGAGAGTGAGCTCTTTCTTCTGCAGGTTTGTGTCACAGTCCTGGTCACTGTCCCCCTCCCCTCGCTGGCCCCCACTGTTAACTATCTAAATTCCCATGTGTCTCCAGAAAGCGATTTTTAAGTAAAAAAAAAAAAGTCACGTTTGTAGAGTCCATCTGGATAAAAACTTTGGCTTCTTACTTTTGTTTCACCTAGTTTCACTCCGAAATCCACTTAACTTTTTTTTTTGGCCATGGGTCCTTATAAAAGGACCGCCCTGGCAGGGGTGAGGCCACTGGGAATCAGGCTCCAGGCTAACAACCTGCAAGTGAGTCTGTCGACCTTTGAGTATGATTCTCCATGACACAGCAAGCAGCTGAGGCCGGGGTTACCGGAGAACTTGAGCACTTGGTCATTCAACAGGTGGCTCTCAGGAAAAGGACACCCGGAGGACTCCCGTGATTAGGAAGTACGCATCGGCACCCGGGGATGGAGCTGGCACCCGGGGATGGAGCTGGCACCCAGGGATGGAGCCAGCGAGAGGACCATCTCTGAAGGCAGCATAAATCTACAAGCATGCAAAAGGCTTGAATCTGATCCGGGCATATAGCTACTCAATCAACAGAAATTATTTGTTTACATTATCTGGGCCTTATCACCCATGCCTTTCCCCACTAAGAAACAGATCAAACAGATCACTCACTTCACAAACCTAAGTTTGTGAAATACCCTGAGGTCCGTTTCAAGGCCAGCTTCTTTCATTTCCTCCTTCTTTCTTCAATGTAGAGATTCGAAACTCAGAGAAAGGGGACACTGGACAGAATGGAATGGGTTAGCTTTGATGCTGGTGCCAAGTTCACCTGGGAGAAGTGGTGAACTATGCAGCCCTACAAACTAGTCCCATTAATTTTCATTAAAACTTTTTTATTATAAAAAATTTCAAAGATATTAAACTAAACAAAATAATAAACTCTTGTGAAACATCACCCACTTTCCACAATTATCAACATTCTCATATTCTACTCTCACCTGAACTCCACTCAATTATTATCATTTATTTTTACAGTTTTATAAGGTAAAATTTGCACGCATGGAAATGTGCAAATCCGATCTGTCCAGTTTAGACAAGTGGACGCACCATGTAACCCACCTGCTGTCTCTGGACAGAACATTTCCATCACTGCAGACAGTTCCCTGGTTCCTGCCCCTCTCCTCTCCCCACTCAGAGGCAACCGTTGTCGTGGCTTTCTTTTTTTTAGCCTTTGATTAGTTTTGCCTATTCTAGAATTTCATACAAATTGATGAGTACAGGACTCACAGTTTTCTGGGTATGGTTTCACTTGTTCAGCCTAATGGCTGTGATTGTGCTGTGGAATATATTAGTAGTTCTTTTGACTAAGTTTTAAAGAAGAAACGGACAGCTACGATGGTGGTTTTCAGGGCAGAATGGCTGGCACAAAGGTCCCAGGCAAAACAACAACAAAATCTGCGAGATGTCCCCTCTAAAGGTTTCTCCCATGTCATGTCACTGTCTTGTGCTGTGCCTTTCCTGACTTTACAATTCAAGACGTTCTACTTCATTTCTTTAAGTTCAAGATATCACTGATGTAAGATGCAATTCTGATTAGAACAAATCACCTGGACAATGAAATACTACTCAGCCATAAAAAAGAACAAAATTTTGCCATTTGCAGCTACATGGACGGACCTGGAGGGCACTATGCTAAGTGAAGGCAGTCAGGCAGAGAAAGACAAATACTGTACGCTATCACTTATGTGTGGAATCTAAAAAATACAACAAACTAGTGACTATAACAAAAAGGGGCAGGCTCACAGACACAGAGAACAAAAAACTGGATACCAGTGGGGGGAGGGCACAAACTACTGTGTGTAAGACGGGCTCAAGGACGTGCTGTACAACATGGGGAACAGAGCCAATATTTGGTAATAACTGTAAGTAGAAAGTAAACTTTAAAAACTGCATAAAAATTTAAAAATTAAGAAATAAAAAGAACAAATTACCTGGGATTTCTCTTTTTAGAAAAAATATAAGGTAAAAACATTGTTGCAATGTTGAGTGTTGAAATACAACATGTCTCCTTTCTCCACAGTATGGCACAGTGCTTAAGAGCTGGGTTCTGACCTCAAATTGAAGGGTTCAAATCCAGGCTCTGCCACTTGTATCTTGAACAAGTTACTTAAACTATCTGTGTCTGGACTTGCTTTACTGTGAAACAAGGGTAATTCCACTCTTACAGGGTTTATGAAGATCAAGTGCTTTCATAGGTGTGAAAAGCTTAGCACAGTGTTAACAAGTGCTATTATTCCAGCTTGCCATTGGCACACAATTCCTTATTTCTTTTCCCTAATCCACCCTCACGGAACAGTTATTTCAATGTTATCAACACTTAACTAGGAATTGAGCCACTGAACAAGGGGATACACAGTTCAATTTTCCTTGGGCATTTACATTTAAAAATAACCTGGTGCAGCCAAATAAATTTTTTTTAAAAAGTTTGTTAACAAATATGTATCCTTAGGTAGTGGAATACATAGGGCTGATGCCTTTGAGCTGGGGGATTTTCGTTTACTTGACTACACCTACTAGACCTTACAGTTTGGTTACGTTCCCGTCTATCACTTATTGCCAGTGGATTAAAATATGTGCGACTACCTATAAGGTATAAGATAATCAGCTGTGAATCAAAAGGACAAGATATAGTGGCTTGATATAAGAAAAATAGACAAAAATAAAGAGCTTTTCTCTATACCAATAAAAAATGATAGATAAATAAAATATAATTGAAAAATTCTATACACAACTGCTACAAAAATATTAGCTATACAGGAAAAATAATTGGTTGAAGGACTAAAGACTTGAGTAACTGGTGAGAAATAGTGTTTCTGTAAAGGAAGTTTTAAAATTATAAAGATGACAATTTACTTACAGTTTACCCTGGAAGAATGTATGAAACAAAGGAGAAATGAAGGAATCTTATTCAATATTAAAACCGAAATGCATAAGGAAGAGAGTGGGTCACTGATATAAGAGAAGAGAGGTAAGTGTATGGAACAGAATAAAGAAACTGTGGAGCAAATAAAATACATGTGGGAACTGAACAGGAGATAAAGGTGGCATTTAAAATCAAAGAGGGGAAGTACGGACCGTTCAATAAATACATTGGGAAAATAACTACGTGGGGCAAAAATGAAGTTAGAGCTTTATGTCAGACTTTATACCAAAATATGTTCCACCAAATGGATTAAAGGTTTAGATTTGTAAAAACTGAAACAACAAAAATACCAGACTGTAGTAGAAATGTTCCCATAACCCTGAAGTAGAGAGGTATGACACTAAAGTCAGAAATCACACATATATATTTATCTTAAAAACAAAAAAAAACATTAAATAAAGTTAAAAGAGGAACAAGAATTCACATAGTAAAAAATACAAATGACGAATAAACACATGAAAGAATGTTCCATGTCACTAGTAGTCATAAGAGCTTTTCTGCTGCACATATTGGGATGTTGTTGACATGAACATGTAGGAGAAAGTGTGGTGAGAAGTCGTGGGAAACCGGGAGCTGCAGATGCTACCTTGAGGGCCTCTGGGCACCAGTTACCAAAGGACTTGTATCAAGAGCTCGTGGACTCTTGGGTCCTTGTTGTAGGAAGTCATCTCGAGGAGCCGGGAATGGACACAAGGATGCCCATACTCTCCGGGGCGACCCTCCACAGGCTCTGTCACCTGGCAGCTCTGCTGGGACGCATGGAGGGGGCACCCCTCTTGGAGGCTCTCCTGGCTGCTGGCACGGGGTGACGGCGCAGCTCTAGCCCCACAGCCCGTGCTGTCCCCCAGGGCCTGCCTCACGACTGCGCTCACAGGGTCATCTGAATAGGGATTTAGTGCCCTGCTCCTCCACTAGGCTGTAAGGCCCACGGACAGTTCTGACCTTTGTCAGCGCTGTGCCCGCAGCGCGGGGGACAGTGTCTGAAACACGTCAGGCATCCATCCAATAGACATTCGCTGCGTCCTTTCAGTGACTTGCGAGAAGGTGATGAATAAAGTCTCCACAGGCTCCCCACTGCCCACGGCTCGTGTCTGAACCCCTGAGCAGGGCAGGCAAAGACCTTCACAATTTGTTCCCAAGCTGCCTTTACAGCCTCCTCTCAGCCACTTGCAAACACAGGGCCTTTGACGAGCCACGCCACATGTACCCACTCTGAGCCCCTGCTTTTGCAGTGATGACTCCACCTGCCTCGAATGCAGGTCCCCCACTTTGCCTAGAAAACACCTTCAAAACCGAGCTCCTGGCTCCACACACGTCCCGACTGCAGCAAGCTGAGTGAGCCTGTCTGCGAACCCTGAGGCACTGCATACAAACTGCCCCGAGCACTTCCTGTGTCTTGCATAATTACCTATTCACATGTTTTTCTCCTGGACTAGGTTAAGAACTCCATGAAGGCAGCAGCTGCTTTTTTACTCTATGTACCCTGGCTCATAGCAAAGCATCTGACACATAGCAATTGATCAGAAAGTATTTGTTAATATTACTGAAAAAAGTATTTAGATACTTTAACAAATTATTTCTAAGAATAAAGAATAGGGCTTCCCTGGTGGCGCAGTGGTTGAGAGTCTGCCTGCCAATGCAGGGGACACGGGTTTGGGCCCTGGTCTGGGAAGATCCCACGTGCCGCGGAGCGGCTGGGCCCGTGAGCCACAATTACTGAGCCTGCGTGTCTGGAGCCTGTGCCCCGCAACGGGAGAGGCCACGATAGTGAGAGGCCCGCGCACTGCAATGAAGAGTGGCCCCCGCTTGCCACAACTAGAGAAAGCCCTCGCACAGAAACGAAGACCCAACACAGCCCAAAATAAATAAATAATTTAATAATAATAAAAAAAGAATAAAGAATATAATGAAACTTTTTATTTATTCTTCACACCCCTCTCAGGGAAGGCCTTCACCACAGCTTCCTGTGAGGATCCCAGACTTTATTTAATAGAGATTCAACCAATGGGAATTCTGAAAATGTCAGTACCACGTCCTAATGAAGAATCACAACTCCTATGGACCCACCATTCACGTTAGTTTTCTCAAACATACATCCCCCTCAAGCGAGAGGCACATCCACCCTACCAGATACCATGCAGCAGCTCACCGAGTGCAATAAGCAGGATGACATCACAGGAGTGTGGGGATTTAAGACTTTCTAAAGTGTCCCACTTACTCAAGGGCACTAACTTAGCCAGAGTGTGTATGGCTGATGAGAAAGCAATTCTAAGTATAATTTAGGGAGAAAAAAAAAGACATTTTAAAGCTTTACTTCGCAGAGACAAGAGCTTAAGTTTAAAATTCTGCTTTCTGGAGCAGATTATGTGGGTGGACCTGCAATTATGTTCAAATAAGCAGATAGCTGTGATAACCTCAGAAAAAAATAAGACGATCTATGTCCAGGTTTTTGGTCTTATTAATAAAATTGAATTTTCTAAATAGCTTGTAATTTAAAAAAGAATAAGTCTTTCTTAAGGAAAAAAAACTAAAATTACCAATTTAATGGAAATATACCAGCTAAGTTTGGAATAGGATCGGGGCTGAATCAGATTGTTCAACATAAAACCTCAATAAACAACAGCTCAAAAAGAAAAAAAAAAAGCAAGTTCTTTTGTTTTAGAGGCCACAAATGCAACAGAAACAAAATATAATAAAAAAATGAAAATTCAGGTACCAGAATTATGCATTTCATACTGAATAATTATTTCTGTACTGCCTGTAAATTCTCTCCGGTAAGCTGTGCATCTAAAACTCATCGAACTGCCAAGGGGTAAATGCAGCCCCATCCATCAAGCAGCCACTTGACAAATACATTCCATAATAGAAGTTTATTTTTACGGGAGGCTGAATCAAGGACTTTCCCATGCATACAAAAACTTGTCAAAATTATTTATGAGTCTTGCTGAGACACACAATATGTCATATCAAACTCCTAGTTTCCTTCCAAGCACAGACTGTCAATATCTTGGCTCCTATCAATAACGTGGCCCACCGCTGATAGAGGCCGCGGGAGCCGAGGTCACCAGCCCATCCCAGCCGCTGCCGGAAGCCGTCTCTAAGCTCAGTGCAGCTGAAGGAGGCCATTTACCACCTCGATGAGGGGCAGTTAAAGGAAGCGCTTGGGACTGCCCTCAGAGGATTTGCAACATAAAGTAAAATGGAAACATATGCTTGAAAAATTATGGTTGATTACAGCTGAAGTAAAACAAAAATAACAGTAGATATTTCGTCTTTTATTTTACACAGAAAACATTAGTTAAGGCTGATAACACGAATGCTTGAAAACCATGACAACAGCCTATCCCTGCTGAAATTTCCATTCTGAATGAGATGGGATGAGACCATCCCCCCGAAGGTGAGGAATCTGCTTTATGAAGCAACGTGACTTGGCTCCGCCCCTCCTAATACTGCTAGTGTTTTCCTCACGAGGAAGCATTTCTCTTTAGTGCGTTAGCCTTCCATCCTCTGTCACTCTCCCCAACACAGGGGGCTCATGGAGAAGAGTGGAAACCGCTGAGTGACCCCTGAGATAATTTACAGCAAAAGGAAAATGTATTCTTATTTTTCAGCTTTGGGGGCAATGAAAACTACAGTCTCCTAGCCTAAGTTAGCCCTGGGAACTAGTCAGCGACAGCAAAAGCGTAGCACTTCTTAGCAATGCCCTTGTTCTACAAAGAAGTGTGTTCTACCACTGCCGTTTCATGCTGGTGCTGTGACATGAGCCATGGAAAGGCCGAGAAGCCCGTGAGTTGACCATGAGACCACCAGTCAGACCAACACCACAGTGGTACATTTTGGTGGCACAGGGTGGGCAAAAATTGCAAAAAAGGGGCTAAGTATTTGCTTTAGTTCCTCAACATGAACAGAAATGCACACTTGTGAAATCTGCCTCACAGCTTCACCGCTCTGTTCCCATCCTATCCCTGTGGGGTGAGAGGGATGAGCAGCTGCCAGAATTCTGAGAGGTCCCCAGGGTGCCACTCCCTGTCCTGCTGTAACCTGCTCAAACATATTCTAGGGCAGCAAGAGCGGAGCCTGGCTTCAGGCCAGATGACTTGATAATCTTCATAACTGTGGCCATCTCAAGTACTAAGAGGACTCTTACTCAAATTTGGCTCAACAAAATAATGTACAACACAGAAAACAGTGTCTGTACTTGGAGTGGAAAAATACAAAGCGAGTGCTAGGCTAGAAATGTATGCTGTTATCACCTGCACTCTATTTAAACCACTGGTTTGGATGTGAAAAAGTAACTTGTAAGTAGTTTTCCTGGAATGCCTAAATTCAATGCTACCAAAAATGGGTGAAATGATAGAAGTCTACTTTTTCCTGTGGAAATGTGACAACAAATCACGGGGGGGAGGGGGGAGGAAAGGGGTTCCCTTAAACAATTTCATTTTTCTGCTCTTCCCAGTGCTCTTCTGAAACAAATTCTGAACAAAGCCCCACCCAAGGCTACCAGAACCTGCCCAGGTGTATTTTTGATAATACAAAAATAGGCTCGGGAGCTGTTTCTCCAGTTCTGGGCACTGTCCCGGGCCGTCAAGCAGACTGAGTCAGAGGCACAGTTGGAGGGAAAGCATCTAACCCCAGCTCGAGAAGTGAGACTGAAAACACAGCTCTTCATACATTTGCCAGCCAAGTCACTCCTTGAAAGTGAACAATATGATGACACAGTATCTTCAGACTTTCAAAACAATTATTTGAAATAATCGGAAAATGCTTCAGTTGGGAAAGCCATGTTTTTTCAAAAATATTGAGTTGATGTTGCTCAATAAATGGAACATGGCTACGACTTTCAGATAAAAACAGGAAAGAATCTGGAGGTTTGTGTCCCAAGAACAAAGCATGAACTTCTATGTTCAAGCTGAAGTCAACATATTTCACTGAATTTCCAATGAATTGCTAAAAGAAAGCGAGCGGGGCAAGGCCATCTTTATCTGTGATTCCATTTCGGAAGCGTCTCAACCCATGAGGCCGGGATTAGGCCCCTTTCTAAGGATACGGGTGGATGAGGCCTGGAGGGTGGTGGCCATCCAAGGTCACATGGCTTATAGGTGACGCTGACACCCTCAGCAGGCTGTGCGCCTTTCTCCCGTCTCCTCCTCCCAACACTGACAGGGCCCTGAAGGCTGCAGGGGCTCCGGGGAGCGGGCAGGAGAAATGGGAGGAGGACAGGGAAGAAGAAGGAGAAAGAAAAGGAATATCTGTCACTGAGAGTGGCTTCGCCTGAGGGAAAGTGCCAACACCTGCATTCAGAAACCTCTGGTCAGACCTCTCTTCCTTACATTATTTCAATCGGGAGGAGCTCCGCAGTCAAACTACACAAAGGGATACACATCAGGAAGAACAAGTTCCCGCTTTCACACACAAGCCCTGTGAGGTGAAACATCAGAAGGGAACCGGGCTCTGCACACGCCGTCTGCCTGGCAGAGTGGGCCCGGCT
This sequence comes from Mesoplodon densirostris, assembly GCF_025265405.1. Classification (NCBI taxonomy): domain Eukaryota; kingdom Metazoa; phylum Chordata; class Mammalia; order Artiodactyla; family Ziphiidae; genus Mesoplodon; species Mesoplodon densirostris. Next base: position 86,446,104 of record NC_082675.1, on the reverse strand, counting down.
CAGCCCACAGCCACCCCGCTCGGCGAGTCCTCCTCCTTTCACGCCCAGCTGAGACTTCATCTCCCCGCCCCGCAGACGCACATCCTGTATCCTGAATCCTGCTTCACCCTACGAGCTTCGGCATCCGACCGAGACCCAGCCCGTGCTGAATGCGGAACAGTGCTCGTCAAGGCCAACTCTGGGCTCTTTTATTCCTGAAAATTTCCTGCAAAGAAACATCTCCAGTTCAGGTTTCAGGAAACAGGCTCAGAAGAGCGAGGTGACTTGCAAACCCCGCACAGGGCTGAGACATGAGCCCGGTTTTACGCCCGCCTCCGGAGCCTGCGAGCCCGCCCCTCCTCCAGCACACCGTCCTCATCAGGGTTTCGGACCGCGTGACCCTGCTGGGGGCCGTCCTGGGCACTGAGGGACGTTAGCGGCCGCCCCCACCCAGCCACGATGTCCCAGAATGTCTCCAGACATCGCTAGGTGTCCCTGGGGGGCAAAATCACCTCGGGTTGAGAACCACTGACCCAGGACCTACACAATCTACCTCACTTCCGTTTCTATTCTCTGCTCCATCTTTACCAAATACACTGGCAAAATTTTGAATTCTCTGTTGCTACTGCTACTCATGTCTGGGTCCGGTTCCCTCACATTGGCAGAAGCAACAGCAGTAGAGTTAGGTTTCCAGGTAAAATACAGGACTTCAGTTTAACCTGTATTTCAGATAAACAACAAATAATTTTTTGGCGTTATGACTCAAATATTGCATTATTTGTTATTTATCTGAAATTCAAATTGAACTGGGTGTCCTGATCTTATTTGCTAAGTCTGGTGACCCCACATAGAGGGTTGGGAAAAACGGAATCTCCCCTCATGTTTACATGTTCATGGATAGAAAATCAGTGTTGGAGACACAACTTTTGCATTTCAGTTAACTTTTGAGAAAGAATTTTATTACGTGTGTTAAATGTATCGTTTTCCTTTTGCATCGATTAGTAACAAATACTAACCTACAGTAGTATTTGTTATTTCCTTAACATCTGGTACTTTTCATTTCTATTTAACCTAAAATTGCGTTCCTTGCCCAGAGAAGCTGCCATCTGTTGTCTAACAATGGTTTGTAATTTAAAAGAAAAAAAAGAAAGAAAAAAAGAAAAAGAAAGGTCTCCTATCTTTAAAAGACAACCATTAAAGATATATCTTTCTGGCTCAAAATTTACGGTAAGACCTTAAAGGTTCTCAGTCCAATGCCAACTTGGAAGCGTTTCATTACATCACAATATTCTACTTGTAATGTTATGTCCCATTTACTGCTCTCCCAAATCTTCTTATACTTTAATGGTAGCTTCATTATTCCCAGAAAACCACAAACTGCCTAGAGTTTTGCTTAATTTATTCCCCATTTCATTCACCTATCTTCTCAAACTTCATCTTCTTAAGTCAACGTCAATATTTCCCTCTCTCCCACTTCAAAAAAAAGCCACACATGAAAACACAACACTAAAATAACTCAAGCATACAGACACATGTAGTGGAAAAGATAGGTCTCCCTTAAGAACTATGCACATATGCAGACCCACTAACAGATATGTGTGTGTGTACATGTACACACATACACACACACACACACACAAGGTTTATACTTCTATAAGGAAAATGGAATATTACACAGGTTTCTGGAGTTCTGTTCTGTTCTACATTATATGACAAATGTTAAGGACGTCCTGCTCCGCTTCCTTCATAGAACCTTCCTAACTGATCCAACCATGCTGGTCTTGCCGTGTTGAACTCCTAGTGTCACTGACAGTCAACATCTCCGAGCTATCTGCCCTCACCTACCCTTCCCTGTTCCCTCCCACGCTAGGAACTGGAGAAACAAGCATGACCAAGGCCTGGTCCCTGCTCCCAAGGAGCTCAGGATCTGGTGGGACGGACCTCATTTCATGGGCATTGATGATTCTGAACAGAAATGACCCATTTTCAGCAGGGAGCTTCAAAAAGCCAATTCTGGAAGTGATGACTAATGGACCACTCACTCTGGGGGCGGGGGAGCGGGGAGACAGAAGCTGGAAGGACAGCTTACCGGGCCCCACGGGAGGCTCTGAGCATGTTAACCTGGTGTTGGTGTCATCATCGTCTGATTATTACAGTCGACCTCCAAGCATTTTACGTGCACACGTGTTAGCTTTCCAGCTGAAGCACAATTCGTTCATACGTCCTAGTATCCATAATACTCTTAGCATAAGGTTGAGTACAAAGTAGGCAAGTATTAATAATTATAATTTAATAGTGAATAAAATGTTCACATTAATGAAACAGATAAAATTTTATGCAGAAAAAAGGGAGTAATAATGAAAGAGTAAAACTGTGTAGATCTTTCCTGAACTTAAACCCAATGGCTAATTCTTAGTATAGTCACTACTTTAGCCATCTGAAGATTTGCCATACTTCTTCTCAAGGGCAAAGTTAACTAATGAGAGTGTTGACACATGCACAGCTTTTATTTCTGAAAACCATGCTGGTCTAAATCATACGAGGTTGATGATACTTGAAGAATACCAAGAAAAAGAGACTGTGCCTTGACTGACCTGGTCACCCGGTGACAACAGGATGTACTGTGACAGCGGGATAACCTTCACTCTTTGCAACTGTAATAACTTTACGAATTGCAAAGCACTTGTACAACCATTTTCTCTTTTTATTCTCCTAAGAATCTTGGGCTAGGACTGTATCATGCCATTTAAAATTATTTCTGAATAGGCAATATATTCACCAAGTTTAAAACTCAAAAGGTACAGACAAGTATTCAGTAAAAATAAACCTAAGAGAATAAAGTAAAAATCAGTGATAATCAACATATAATGCCTAAAAAAGGAGGAAAGAATTTTACGGAAAGGTGGACTGGAGGGCACATAGGTACTCTGACGCAGCAGGGTCCTCGGGTAGAAGGACAAGGGATCTTCCCTGCTGCACGGGGCACGAGGCGGAGGCAGGGCTGACGGACGGAGGAGGAAGGGGCTACAGGAGCTTCCTTTACTTCACAAAGTGCCTGTACTTCGCGCTTTCACTTTGCCTGTGATGAGCTACGTGGGTAAAGGAAGGAAGAGGAAGGAAAGTGGCCCTGCCCTGGGGGGAGTGAGACCTTACTGACAAGAAACACTGCCCCACAGAAGACAAGGAGTCTCATCTCGGCAGTTAGAGGCCTGCTCTCCGAGTCCAGCTCTGCCCGGGTGGGCGGCGAGGCCGTGGGAACAGCCCCATGAGACAGCTGGCCCAGGCTCCTCATCTGGAAGATGAAGATAATACCTCGCAAATCTCCCCCGTACGGCAGAGATGACAGGAGGTGACGTGTGCAGGCGCTCTCGCCAGGAGATGCTGGACAAATACGTAAGGTGTCAGGGTCACAGGGAACAATGGAGAACGGCACAGAGTACGGGGATCCAGCTACGATCTGGGAGGAACACGTCTTAGGAAAAGGTGGAGCTTCAGGGCAGACGCGAGCAGGGAACTGGCCCTGAAGGCTGGGGCGTCTGGACTTGAGGAGGGCCCTGGGGCTCGGAGCCGAGCGACTTCAGTCGTGTCTCGTCTGAAGCCTCTGTTGCTTGGGAAGCCCCTTGGAGAAGCAGAGCCGCCGTGGCCAGGGTCAGCGGCTGGCCGGCCAGTCAGACACGGGCTGGGGTACGAGCACAGGGGCCGTGAGCTTGTGCTGCCCAGACGGGGAGAACACAGCGAGTTTAGGTGATCACGGAGCATTTGCACAATTTTAATAGTTACATACTTATTCTAGCCGTTAGCAGGAAAAAGGTGAGCCAGTCTATCAGATCTGTGATAGCGCACGGCAGCAGAAACGGGGCGGAAAAGCAAGACTTCTTCACTGAAGGAGAGGAGAACGTTTCAGGCGTGCGGAGGAAACAGACCGCTCACAGAATCTGGGGGCTGAAGTGACGAGAATAATAGGATACCGAAATTGTGAGCTTAAACAACTTGTATTTTGGACCAAAATGAGCTCTTTTCTACAGGGAGGTGGGTAAGGCGGGGGAAGAGGTAAAGAAAGTTACTTTGGGAAGAAGACAAGTAACTGCGTCCAGCTGTCCACACTGAACAAACGCTCACAGCCCCAACCTTCACAGTTTTGGGGGAGAAGAAAACACCCACAGCTGTCACACTGTTTTCTAATGAGGCGTCGGTCAACAGTTAAGTCCGAAATGTTCCAAGGTACAAACCACGATGATTCAAAAATTCAGTTGGAATGGTCAAAATTACCCTTTCATAGGATCCAAAGGATTCAAGGGAAAAAAACCCTGAACTCACACATGCACGGTATTATTTTGCTTTCTTCTTTAGGATGCTACATTTTACCTCTGAAATTTTCCTAAGCAAACATTTCCCTTTTCCTTTTGTTCAGCTGAGTAACTCTGTTAGCCGTGCCATAGGACAGGCAGAAACGGCAGGGCTGGCAGAGGCCCCTAATTGTGAAGCTCTTAGAAGGGTTGAACCTGATCATTCCCCAAATTGTTGAGTTGATGGGATTCGTGTAGCTGGTTATAAATTGATAATCTAAATTAATTCATTCAAGCAGAAATCGATTTTGTAACTCCTAGAGAGCTTGTAATAACGCTTACCTCCCACTGCTAGCTGCATTCTCTGTTCCATAACGCTGGTCGGAAACAGCTGGATTCAGGTGACCTGCTGGCTCATTAAATCTGTCACATGTTCCTTCTAGTAAATGATATTAAGCTGAAATGGCCTAACATTGATTTTTTCCCTTTAATTTTATGACAGAAATAACCTAATTTGTAACGCAAAATAACAATCTCCTTGGATTACTTTACACCTTGTTAAAATATTTTATGCATTTTTCATTTACACAAAGGTAATGGAAAAACACTTAAACTATCTGTTATTTAAACCACAAGAGATATGTTCCTGAAAGTCTGATAGCTACAAAAATGATTGTCTCTTCATAGTCTTTACTTTATATCTGTAATAAAAGGCAGACAATTCAATTCATTGGTTAGTAAATAAAGTACGATAGAGTTTTTATTTTATTTTCTGTGCATTGCTAGAACTAAAATCAGATGGCTTTTAAAGTCCATTTAGAAATAGGACTCATTCCTTTCCTTCCTCTTTCTAATCTAAAATGTCTAATGTTCCCTTGGAACTTCACATTTTCTTCATCAGCAGAAGCTGTAACCTATTTCTAAATCCCATATTAAAAGAGTCATTTTCCAAGCTATCCTTGCCTCATGTTCTGAGATTGAGTAATGAAATCAGAACACCTGCCTTTTGTGCAAGAGACGATTAAAGACATTTCTGGTAACCTCCTGATTTCCTTTCCTTTTCCTAAATAAATTTTAAAATAAAAACATCCAGGATGCCAGAACACCAGAGGTAAGAAATGTCACAGGATTCTAAGTGACTAGTCATTTTTATTGCTATGATAAGTGATAAGTGTTTCTGAAATCAGGGCAGGTGAGTAACTGAAGTCCCAAATCCCCCTCCTCTTCACATGCTCTAACGTTTACACAGTGGGCCACACTCATCAATTTACAGCCTCAAAAGCTATAACTTAAGAACTAAAATAATGCTTATTGGCCTGCCTTTCCTATAGAAACCACCTTACAGCACAGATTTTAAACAGGCTGATCAACGTAAAATAAGATCACTAAATCTGTAAACATTTTAATGCTGAACACTACTTATTTAGTGTTTAAAATGAACTTAAGTATTTTTCCAAATACTATTTCTAACATTGAACATATTATGTGATGTTATTTCAAAAGAATTTACTTTAAGACCATCCAAAGACCATAACTGTTTATATCACAGTAGTTAAAAATGGAATTTTAACGCAGTAAGAATGAATGGCTTTATACTCCTAAACTTTAAAAAAAACTCTTTAAAAACTAATTTTTATTTTGAGGTGTACATCTCAAGATAAAAATAAATAACACAATCACTCACTTAAAATGCATGTGGATATCTTTGATCTAACACAGAGGTTTTTAAGGAAAAAGGAAAAAACAAAAAGAGAAGAGAGAAAAGAAAAAGAAAGCCCCCAGCATCTCTTAGGCTAGGTACGGCGTGTGTCCCCCCAGTCTATCCAGTGAACTGCCCGAAAATGGTGGTGAAAAGATGAAGCGTTATTGCCTTCCCTTCTGGCATCTCCCACCCAGCCCTCTTCCTGGATGTTCTCCTTAAGAAAGAATGCAGAATTCATTTATTGTATCTTCGAATTTTTTTCTTTACAATTCCAAATTCTACAGATCTATTTTCCAAATTTTAAATAGGAAAACTGAGAATAACAATGAATATTAGTGGAAATCCAGTTTTATAAATCATAGACAATGAAGAACATTATAAAAATATTTTTATATAAGTTATTTCATACCCTAAATAATTCTTTCCACTTTACTGTTTAATTCTATATATTGGCATATTATTGAGTATTTTAAAATAAATTATAAAGTTTAGAATAGTTTTATATTTGCAAAACAGTTGGCAGAGCTAGTACAGAGGGAACTCATCTAGAAAAATCAGAGAGAAAACAGAAATACAGCGAACGTACAGTGGGGTACAAAGCAGAATGACCCAGAGCGCCACACGTATTGTCAGCAAAACAACTGAGGAATTGACGTAAAACACTCTTTTCACTGAGGACCTGTGTGCTCAGTTGTCCTGACAATGTAACACCTGATGCTTTACCTTGCATTGCCCACTTTACAACTCACCCACCCAAACCTCGACTGGCTCAAGACTGTCACTCTGGCCCAGTTAGTGCAGAAGCTTCCTGACCAGCCTCGGGTCCCCCTTTGTGATCTTCCCACCTGCTTCCCAAGGAAGCCGGGATGCCATCCCAGCTCCCACTGCCAAGGCCCTAGAAGCCCTGACCTCCTTTCACACTTCTCTCCATTCACCCAAGATCCAGCTGCACGGTCCTTCTTTAAAGTCGGCCTGATGGTCTCTAGGACCTAGAGATTCATACAGAGTGAAGTAAGTCACAAAGAGAAAGACTAGTATCGTATATTGCTTACATGGGAATCTAGAAAAATGGTACAGATGAACAAAGATGATGAGCAAAGCAGAAACAGAGTCACAGATGTAGAGAACAAACTTATGGTTACCAAAGGGGGAAGCAGGGGAGGGACAAATTGGGAGATTGGGACTGACATATATACACTACTATGCATAAAATAGGTAACTAATAAGACCTACTGTAGAGCACAGGGAACTCCACTCAGTGCTCTGTGGTGACCCAAATGGGAAGGAAATCCAGAAAAGAGAGGATATATGTATACGTGTAGCTGATGCACTTTGCTGTAGAGTAGAAACTAACACAACATTGTAAAGCAACTATACTCCAATAAAAATTAATAATATTAAAAAAAAAGTTGGCCTGAAATAAATACCCAGCCAACAGAATATTTGGAAAGTGAGTAAATTCACGGTCTCCAACTACTTTTCCCAAAAGAAGTCAGACAAAGCAAATACATACATCAAATAAATAAGATTTCTAACAAGTTCTTAAAAAGAACATGGACACAGAGCCACAGCTCATCATCTCTATAACATCTGAACACCAGTCAGTCTCCTGGGGATTTCGCTGCCTTTATGTCTGGGTAGTCGATAGATCAGTCATCAGCTTTTTTTTTCCTTATCACTCATAAAAAACTAACAATACTTTGTCATCAAGATCGCTCCCAGAGTTTTGTCCGAACTCTCTGCTGACAGCCTGCACTTGCACTCACGAAGGCTCCTCAGAGACCCCCTTCTCTGATGGCCCTTTATACTCGGTCCGGAATACTACTGCCCTACTGCCGCCTTCTGTAAATGGCTTCCTGGTGGGGGACACCTGTCAAAGGTGACCGGCCATGCGGCAGCCCCACCCTTTGAGATCTACATAGGAACCCACCATCCAGCAGTAACAACCCACACTCCCTGGAACGTCCGCCCTGCCCTTTCCCAAGCACTTTCCTTCCGAGTGCAGGATTCCCGACATGTCTCTAAACATTTTTATTTTAAAAACTTTTGTGGTTCTTCTCAGTTATTCCTTCATAGGAAATTGGCAGGATTTTCAGCAAACAGTACCTTGACCCAACTTGGTATTTTGTTTATGTTTTGTAACTTTTTAATCAGAAATAATTTCAAACGTACAGTTTACAAGGATGGTACAAAGAACTCCCCTACACTTTTGTCTGGCTCCTGGCTGAAAACGTTTTGCAACATTTGCTCTATCTACTCTCTCTATATTTATACACATTATTTTTTCCTTTATGAACCATTTGAGACTAAGTGGTAGAACTGATACCCTTTTACTTCTAAATATTTCACTGTGAACTTCCTAAGGACAGGGACTTCCTCTTCAAATTCCATCAAACGTTCCAGTAATTTGAGCCAATACTCAAAATGAACAAAGAAAAGAAAAGAGAAGAAAAGGGAAGGGAAGGGAAAGGAGGGGAAGGGAAGAAAAAAGACAAAAATTCTGGTCGAGGGTCCACCCAGCCCGTGCGCTGCACTAAATGTCAGGCCCGATGGCCCCCGTTCTGCTGGCATGGTCCCCAAATCTCCTGATCACACTATGCTCTTGTCATTTATTAAAAGTCCTGACCAGTCATTGAGTAGAATGTCCCTGTATGTGAGTTTACCTGATTCAAACTGTTTTTACATCCTGTAACTATGAAGCATTTTCCACTCATTTCAAGCTTTTAAAACCCAGCTCAAATTATATTTTTCCAGAGAGCTTTCTTGAATAGGGAATACTTGTTCACTGCTACTAACTTGCTGAGTATTTTGTGTTTCACTGTTTCATATTCCAGATTCCACTGCATCTCTTAAAACCAACTTTACTGAAGAATAACTTATAGTCAATAAATTAAGACACATTTTAAGTGTGTAGTTCAATGAGTTTGAAAAATTTACACAGCCCTGTAGCCACCACCAAAAATGAGATATAGATAGAATATTTTCATTATGAAAAAAGGTTTCCTCATGCCTCCAACCCAGCCCCAGGAAACCCCAAATCTGGTGTACATCACTATCCATTAGGATTGCCTATAAAGGACTTTAAATGGAATCATACAGTACTTACTTTTTTTTAAAATTTTTTTATTTTTTTGGGTCTGGTGTCATTTTGCCTTTCCATTCATCTGTTGATGGCCATCATAGGGGTTATTTTTAGCTTTTGGCTATCATGAACAGAGCTACTATAAACATTCACATATAAATCTTTGCATGGACATATGCTTTTATTCCTCTCGGGTAAATTCCTAGGAGTGGAATTGCTGGGTCATATGGTTAGCAAGTATATGTTTTATAAGAAATTGTTAAACTCTTTTCCAAACTGGCTGTGCCATTTTACATTCCCACCGGCAACGCATGACAATTCCAGATGCTCCACATCTTCACTAACATTTGGCATTCTCAGTCTTTTAAATTTTAGCCATCCTAGTGGCCGTACAGTGGCATGTCATTATGGCTTTAATTTGCATTTCCTGATGACTGGTGATGTTTAGCATCATTTCACGGGCTTTCTGGCCATTTGAGTATCTTCTCTTAAAAATTTTTTATTCCGTTCTTCGTCTTCTTAAAACTTTGAGTATTCTGGATCCAAGTCCTCTGTATAGCAAACACTTTCTCCTAGTCTGTGGCTTAACTTTTTGTTTTTTTCATGGTGCCTTTTGAAGAGTAGAAGTTATCAAATTTGATGAAGTCACATTGATCAATATTTCCTTTTATGAGCTGGACTATCTGTCATAGCAAGGAAACTTTGCTTACGTGAAGGTCAAAAAGATCTTCTCCAATGTTTTCTCTTAGAAGTTTTACAGTTTTAGCTTTCACATTGGGTCTATAATCCACTTCAAGTTAAGTTTTGTGAAGAGTGTGAGGTAAGGGTCATGGTTCATCTTTTGATTTTACTGTATGGATATCCAAATATTCCCATGATTTGTTGAAAAGACTATCCTTTCCTGCTTTGTATTTTTGTAGAAAATCAGCTGTGGCTGTGTGGCTTTATTTCTATCCTTATACCAACACCATCCTATTAGATGACTGTAGCTTCAAATTAAGTCTAGAAATCAGTGTGCAAGCATTCGATATTTTGTTCTTTTTCAAAATTGTTTTGACTATTCTAGATCTTTTGCAGTGGCACATAAGTTTTAGAAACAGCCTGGAAATTACTACCCAAAAAAGCCTGCAGAATTTTGACTGGGATTATGCTGGACCTACAGATCAATTTGGGGAAAAGTAACACTGTAACAACACTGAGCCTTCCTGTCCATGAAGACATGTCGTGTTGTCTCTCCATTTACTTGGGTCTTCTTTACTCATTCTCAGCAATGTTTTGTGGCTCTCAGTGTCCAGGTCGTGCATTGATAAATTTATCCCTAAAGATAACATTTTAATGTTACAATAAATTAAAACCAACAAAATTAATAATAAAGTTATAATAAAATTAAAAAAAATCAGTTGCCATTGGTCATTACTAGTATATAGAAACATAAGTGAATTTTGCACACTGAGCTTCTAGTGTAAGATTTGGTTAATTCAGTTATTAATTCTACAACTCAACTTCATAAATTCCTTATAATAAAATGCAAATACCATAGTTTTCCTTATTTCTTTCCAGTCTGTATCTCTGGGTTTATAGTTTCCATCAAATTTGGAAAAACTTCAGCCACTATTTCCTCAAACATTTTTTCTGCCCCTCCCTTCTTTCCTTGCCCTCTGGGCTCCAAACGCAAATGTGAGGCTTTTAAATATTGTCCCTGGTCACTGAGGCCCCATTCTTTTTGTTTCCCCCAGTCTTCTCTCTGAGCTTCTGCTTGGATAGCTTTTCGTGCTGTGTGTTCAAATTCACCACACCTTTTTTTTTTTTAAGTGTATAATATCCTGTTAAGCCAATCCAGTGGACTTTTCATTTCGTGTATTTTTCAGTACTAGAACTTCTGCTGGTTCTTATATTTTTCCATCTCTCTTCACATTTTGTTCCTATTTGTCTTTAAATCCTTGAGCATGCTAATCATTGCTCGTTTCCAGTTCTGACATGCTAATCGCATCATCGCTCTTCTGGTTTGGTCTGCTTCTGTTGACTACTTTTTCTCCTGATTATAGATCACACTGCGCTACCTCTTAGCATGTCTGCTCATTTTCTATTGGATGACAGCCATCAGTAATGTCATGATGCCGGGCGTTTAGGTTTTTCTGTCTGCCCTTAGAGTGTGAGGACTCTTCTGACAGGGCGTTCCCTCTGCCTGGGCGTCGGCTCCAGCCTCCTGAGGCCTGCTTTCGGGTTTGTCAGGGTAGATCTGGCACAGCCCTCGCCCGTGGGCTGGTGCGGGCCCACCGAGACAGGTCCTCTGGGTGTGGCTGCAGGAACATAAAGGGCCTGGTCCGGCGTGGGCTCTGCAGGTGACGGTTCCCCGGGAGTTGTTCTCTGCCCTCCTGGAGCCTCACGGCGCGTGTGCAGATGGATCAACGTTCAGCTAAGACTCCAGGAAAGCCCAGGCAGATCTGTGGAGCGCTTTATCTGCATAGCTCCTTCCTTTTCTTGGGGTTCCCTGCTTTGCAAATTCCAGCCACTTGAGTCTCCAAAGCTCCTTGGCTAAGTGAGCCTGCCGGGCCCTGCGTAGGAGGAAGCTGCCTTCAGGAAGAAAAGCCGCGCGACTGCGGGTTCCCTCCATTTCTCTGTTCTTAGGAACCACTGTCCTCACGGCCGTTCTCCAGGGTCTGGAAACAGCTGCCTCCTTTATTTCATCCAGTTTTCCATTTTGTTCCAACGGTGTGAGGGCACACGCTACACCACTTACTCCTTCAGGGGCAGAGGTGGAAGGCTTCTCCCATTTAGTTTTTATTTATTTGTGGAAACATTTTATCCATGGACACGGACCACGTTTTATTTATTTTTGTACTCAAGAGAGCACCTCGTATAGAATACTGCAAACAATTAATTTTCGAGAAATGACTGTAGACTAAAGAATGACTAGCCCCATGTATTATATATGGTTTACTTTACCTCTCAACGTGGTCAGTATTAGCTGAACTAATTCGCTGAAACACGTGTGGCTTCTTACTGACAGAGCTGTCATTTCCATATGTTCATGGCTGAATGATCCATGTAAGACCTCTATGTACAGGGCACCTTAAATTTTTCCTCAAACGATAACATCCACCTTTATTTAAAGTAAGCACTCTCATTTTTCCCAGCTGGAGGCCCATCAGCTGCAGTTTCATCTTTTGACAGAAGCCTGAGTCCCGCCTTACGTGACTCGCACAGCTTTCGCTGACTTTATACAGCTTTGTGCGTGAATCCTCAGCTTGCCCTCGCTTTCCTCCCTCCCTCCATCTGCTCTGGCTACACTGGCCTTGCCCCGGCGATTCTCTCCGTGCGTAACACTCTGGTGCCAGAGAGATCCAAGAAGAAGCCCTCATTTCTTCAAGTCTTTGCTCCTACGCCCCCATCCCAGCGAGGTCCGCCCGGACCTCCCAATTTATTACTGTGACCGCCCATCCCCTCCCCAGCCAGTCCACCATCAGAACTCCCAACCCTGACATCCTCTCCACTCTTGTCTTCATAGCACTTCACCTTTCAACGAACTACGTGATTTACTTACTTATCATGCCTTCTGTTGAGTATCTGTCTCCCTCTGGTAGAACAGATGCTCCACAAGCAGGGATCTTTGTTTGGTTTCTGACGTATCCTAGGGCAATCAGAACAGCGTCCGGCTTTGTGCTCAACAAACTTCCAGTGAATAAATGGAAGGCGTCGCCTCCGACCCTCAGGACAGCCATCGCTACACCGGGCAGCACTTCCGTCCTCACCGACAGGGCAGTTCAGGTGTGAGGAGGAGAGAAGGCAAAGACCCTGACGTCCTCCCCAGCTCCCCTGGTTCCCACCTAAGCTGGGAAGCGGCAACTAATATAAGGTCCGCGTAGAAAAGTGCGCTCTGAACCTATCCTTCACTCAGAATTGTACGACAAGGCCAACCAGAGCCAAGGAATTCTGATGAGGGCACCTGGCTGAATTTTGGCCACTGACGGCTGAGTCCAGGATGTAGCTGCGAGGTTAAGCAGGTGAAGTGGGTTAAGTGATGCAGGGACAGTCAAGAGTGAAGGTTCACTGGGCTCAGAAAAGTCAGAGAACTCACTGAGTATAAAGCTCAGGTCACTTCATAAGACCTGTGGAAAGCCCTCAAGGTGAGGATAAACGTTGGGAAACATTAAAGAATAGCCATGTTCCAATACTGTATACTTACTGATTATAAAGAAAAATACATATGCGTATGCTATAATGCTAGCGCCCCATTTTAAATAGAAAAATGACCACACGTGACTCACATTCTTTTCACTAAAAAGAGATTACTAATCTTAAAAACAAAATTGTCTAACTGCCACTACATTTTGCATTTCTCTAAACTGCACTGGTGCCAAAACATTTAAAATACAGAGTCCTAGAAACCGAATATATTTGCAGAAGGTGAGCTGGTTAAAAACAGAACCACTTGATGTCTGAAGGCCCTGCGCCCCACTGAATGAACCCAAACGGAAGGGGGTGCAGAAAAACAGCCACGCTGTTCACACAGCTGGAGTCTCTTCCACTTCCCCCAGGTTCTGGTCCCCAGGTGTCAATCTATGCGGCATGGCCTTCCTAGCTTCACAAAATGTAACCTTCCCATGATTTATTTGGATTGTTCCATGTAGGTAATTAAATAAACTAGAACAGTCTAACTGAACATTAATGTGTCAGTTATCCGAAACCGAGCATCCGACAATGGTTTCGTATGCTAATGCCCTTGGTGCCAGGCCAGCTCTGTCCTCCCAACTTCCCGGACTTCATCAATCTTTGCTGACTGGCAGCTCAGCAGCTCCCTCACATTCCCTGAGCCACAAACACGTCTGGGCCATCTGTGTCCTGAAGACAGGGGAGGACATATCAGCACTTCCCCTTCCCCACGAGTTCAGCTGACAGTCTTTAGTAAAATACACAGAAGAACAGATTGCGGTTCATCTTCGGGGCAACTGCACATCTCGCAAAGCTGTGTGGTGCACGCATCTCACCCACACACATCTGAGGTCATCTGAAACTGGATGCCAAAGTCAAGAGGCGAGTGTGAGTTTTTGTTTTGCCACTGTAAGAAGAGTTAATGTGGCATTTGTAAGAGCTCACAGAGGAGTTTCCCACCAATCACCACTGCAAAAGTAAGTTCAAAAGGAGCTCAGCCCTGAACGTTTTACATTGTGTATGAGTCATCTGTGAAGCTATAAAAACTATAGTTGAAATGTTCAGGAAACCCTGTCAATTCTTCTGCTTTTGAAAGAGATTTCTGTTGTCATATACACAATTTCAAATGTTTAATAGCACACAGAAATAGAAAATAATCAGACAGTGTCAAAGTGAATCAAACCTAGGAATTTCAGAGAAAAAAAGATAAAATTAAGACAAAATTTCCTTTAATGACCACAATTTTGCTGTAATTTTTTAGATTCCCTTGGCAATTGACCAATTTAACCAAAACCAGTCCCGTTGAACTTGGTTGAGATACAGTAAGTGACTTAGTACAACATTTGGCGATGGACTCAAGGTTCACAGAAGGAATTAATTGAAGTCTGCACAAACAGTGTTTCATTTTCGTATACTTAACGTTCTCTGACCCTGGGTACCTCGAGCTTCACTGAGGTTTACTGCCTTCCCCCAACTCCACAATGTCTTTAAGATTATGTCAACAGCAAGTCATAGGAACCACCAAGACTTTTTCTAAAAGTAATATTTTTGAAGTTGGTAAAGCATAATTAAAAAAAAAACTTAGTTCAGGACCCTATAAGCTACTTAATACTAGATGACTAATTTTCAGGAGAATTTATAGGAGAATACCACTTTAATAATTAAATTTATGGAGACAGCATATCAGAAGGTAAATGTAAAGAAAAATGTAAATAAATAACTGTCAGAGAGGGGCATGAGACAGCTTTTTCTTTATGACTAAGAAATACAATTCTAATACCTAAAATGCCATGTTCATAGAATTAAAAGAAATAACAAATAGATTGATTATTGCCATGTGCCTTTCCTTTTGTGCTTTTTGGATGATCTGTGTGCGATTTATTGCAGTGTATGTTGTGTACAGTAAGAGGCACCCGTGCTGCATGAACACTGTGCTGAACTCTGACAAATCTGTAAAGTCCTATGACCACCAGCACAACCAAGAATTGGCACACTTCCATCACCCCCAAAAGATAGGGAATGTTTCTATCACCTTCATGCCCTGTTGTCGTCAGTCACCTCCCACAACCTGGCAATCAAGGACTTGCTTTCTGTCACCAGAGACATGTCTTTTCTAGAGTTTCACATACATCGACTCACATAGTACATGTCTGTTTGTGTCTGGCTTCTTTCACTCAGGATAAGTTGAGATTCATCATATTGTTAGTTCATGCCTTTTCTCACCAAGTGTCATTCCACTGACCATAATTTCCTTATCCATTCATCTCTGAATGGGCATTAGAGTTGTTTTTAACTATTTTGAATAAACCTGCCATGAGCATTCAGGGATAAGCTTTTGTGTGGACATGAGCTTCCATTTTTTTTTTTTTTTTTTTGGGTAAATACCTGGGAGTGGAATTGTTGGGTTACATGGCAGCATCCTGATGAAAATCAACAGTCCACTTACATGTGTCTATTTCTGGATTCTACTGCTGTGTTCCAGGTCTCTGTATGTTGTTCTTTCCCTAATTAATTCAACATTTTTATTTTACTTTTATAGGTAAAAATTGTATATATTTAAGGTATACGTGATATACATACACATAGTGAAATGATTACTAGTCAAGCTAATTAATATACCCATCTCATCACATTGTTTTTGTTTGTTTTTTTGTGAGAGCACCTGAAATCTACTCTCTCCGCAAATTTCCACTATTCAGTAAAGTATTAGTAACTGCAGTCATCATGCTGTACATTAGATCTCCAGACTTATTCAGCTCACATAGCTGAAATCCGTACCCGTGACATATCTCTCCCCATTCCCCCACCTCCCACCCCTGGTTGATTGCCGTGGCTTTATAGCAGGTCTTGGAATAAGACATGAATGTCCTCCAAGTTTGTTCTCTTTTCCAACATTGTTTGGGTTGTCACAGGCTCTTGCATTCCCATATAAATTTGGAAGCAGTCTGTCAATTTCTATTGAAAGCTTCCTAGAATTTTGACTGGGATTATGCTGAATATATAGATCAATTTGGGGATAATTGACATTTAGCGATATTGAGTCTTCCCACCCTAAAATGTGGAGTCTCCACTTATCTAGGTCTTGTTTAACTCCTCTGAGTAGGGTTTTGCATTTTTTATTCCACAGGTTTTGAACGTATTTTTTAAAATGTATCCCTACGTATTTCAATTTCTTTCTAGTTTTGCTTTAAAAGTTTAATTTCGCTGACTATGAAAATTTCCCACCTTTTAACTAGGCCACAAAGTCTCAAGATAGGCAGCTTCAGAGTTCACGTCACACGCGCTTCTCTCCAAGTGTTTTGTTTCCACCACTGAAAGGAGGAGCTCTTCCACTGCCTACACGGAGCAGCAGCACCAGAGGAGGGCTGTTGCCCTTGCTGCTAACGGGGCTCGCGCCCAGAGGCACACCCCGCCTGGGGAGACGGACTTGGACCCTACACTTGAGCCCACAGCGTTTCACGTGGACTCTTGGGTATGGTGATACAAGATGACCTGTAATGATAATTCCACCATTCTCTTCCTATTGCTATAATAAATCTGACATAAACTGATGATGTTACCATCTATCAAAGGAGCTATAAAATAAATGTAATCTTAATACCTTTAGACTTAACCACCTATAGATTAAAAGCTTGAAAAGAATTCACTTACACAGATATAACCACTTTCTAAGCAGTATTAACTTCCCAATGTTAAACGCATTTCAGGAGTATGCAGTTCTAATATATCTGCATACTTTATTAACTAAATCTAACACTGAAAATATCTGTAAGTTTGGTCAAAATGCTTGGTATTCAGGCTGCTTATCTAGAACAAAAAGTATTTTTTAAAAGCTCAAACTGACTTTACATGAAAGGTACTAGAGTCTTAATATTTTAAAAAACAATGCTAGGCACAGTATCGCATATTATATCATATCACATGTATTCGCATGTTAAAGAGTATATGAGAAAGAGAAACATAACACATTAAAAAAAAATCTCACCCCCCCTCCTTCTCTTGGAAATAATATGAACTATGAGAAAGGTAGAAAACTCAACAGGAATTTTATTTGCCTTATTCAGAACAAGGTATATTCTTTACTCACATATTCATCCAGAAATATCTTGAGAGTCTGTGAGTGTATGTCTCAACCTGTATTTTTAAGAACGGAGTAAAATGCTTAGACTTTCTTGCATCATCATACATAACAGTGCTAATTTATAAACTAAGAGTTTGTAAATGAATGTTGCCCAAGAAACAGCATTAACTAAGTAGCTTCTTTGGAGTATTTAAACTTTACTTTGGTTATAATTCTTTTTTTTTTTTTTTTTTTTTTTTTTTTTGCGGTATGCGGGCCTCTCACTGTTGTGGCCTCCCCCGTTGCGGAGCACAGGCTCCGGACGCACAGGCTCCGGATGCGCAGGCTCAGCGGCCATGGCTCACGGGCCCAGCCGCTCCGCAGCATATGGGATCCTCCCAGACCGGGGCACGAACCCGTATCCCCTGCATCGGCAGGCGGACTCTCAACCACTTGCGCCACCAGGGAGGCCCTGGTTATAATTCTTAATTTCACAGTGGTCTCATATCAATATAACATGCCAGAACGCTTCCTTTGAAAACAGAGCAATACGAGGTGACAGTATGTTTTCAATGAAAGTTTTCCAGTCGTGCACAGAGCATCCTGAAGTATGTTAAATATTTCCACTGAGGGCTCATGATCGTCCCTCTTTCATATTGCCTAAATGGCAGGATTTCAGCATAAAAATCAACACTAGCCTGCATTTACGCTCATCGGTCTGTGAGCCACAGTCGGCCTCTGCCCGCGACTGCCGAGCGTCCTGAGGGGGTGGCCTTGTGCCCCTGCTCAGGACCCACGACGGTGCTGGAACAACACGGGCTGTCACAGATCGCCAACTGCTTTCACATTCCATCCCAACAACTCTTCTAGGAGTGGGCCAAGAGGACGCTATTTTCATTTTACAAAGAAAAAAAGGGAAATTCAAAGAGGTGAGCATATCAGCCTCAACTTGACTAGTCCAGGGCTGGACCAGCCCACTCTGATAATGATAACTCAAAACCTGTACCCTCTGCCTGAATCACCTGGTCTGAGGTTTGAAAGGCCATAGGCCCCGCTTTTCTCCCTTCCTGTTCCACCATCAAGCAGCCCTCATTTTCTGTACGGCCCTGGCTTCTCAGTGGCCCCAGCACCATGCAGCCGAGGGTCCCATGCGGGGCCTGGTTCTAAGCAGAGGACGCTCTGCATAACACGGGCAGCTCACAGGCTACAAGCTTGTCCACCCAGTTCTCCCTGCAGTACCTCTGGAATGGAAAGACTTAGAGCCAAACTTACTTGTTTCTTAATTCTCAGAGTTTTAAGATAGTTTATTAGTTGGCAGATTAGACTTTCCTTATTTCTGTAAGCCTTTCTAAAGGATAAGACTATTTCAGTGTTTGTGATAACTAATCAGGCACCCAAAGATCTATGTTTTGTTCTCATTGTTGCTATCAATGAACAAGCCAGTAGACTCCAAATTTTCCTCATTTCAATTACACCAGAAAGAAAAAAAAAGATGTTTAATATAATGTAGGAAACATTTGTAACTTTAAAAACTTTCATTTAGGTTTTCTTTCTACTAAATTTTTTAAGGAGAGTAATTCTCTGTGTTGAAAGATGAGCAATATTTTTCCAGTTTTTCTTGTGAGTTTTATTTTTTTAATCTGAACAAGAACATATTAATGTTTAAAGGGTATTTTAAGGAAGTGAAAATGATCAGAGTAGTGAACCATGTGAAATGTTAAATTCTTTACCTAGCAGGGTGATTCAAATAAATCAATATGATACCAGTAAACTATACCAATGAAAGAGTACTCTTTTATTGACATAGGATCTAATCAGAATAGTGCTCAACTATTGAAGACATATCCAGTCTTTTGGGTCATTAATGCATCACTGTGTATATAAAAGGTAATTTATATGGCTGAGGTTTAGCACAATATAATATTCTAAAAATACTGTAATAGAGTTTTCTAAGTTGTACTGAGGAGCTGAAATAAAGGAATATACCTTCAAAAGGTAAACAATTCAACTCTACTTAATTTGAAAATCAAACCCAATGACTTAGCAGACTCGAGGAATCTGGTTTAGTTACATGGCGTTTTGTTTACTACAAATGCAGGACCTGCTCCTCCCTGCCTCTGATCCCTCGACACCATCCAGCAGACTGGACCATGCCTGCTTCAATGAATATGTGTTTTGTAATTGATGGCAGCAACTCTGACCAAGAACTTAGCATTAACCAAGTCACAGAAACAGTATAGGATTTTCCTGATCATCATTTTATTTTTTAAGTTTTGAGCACTATGGCACATAGTTGGTTTTCAATATTCTTTGCTGGATGTTGAATGAATAACACAAAGCTTGAACAGCAATAAATTTAGATTATGTTTTAAGACCTATAAAAAGGGCATAAATATACTCACATGCTAAGGCTAAATGAACTCCAAACACAAAGCAGATAAAATTTTGATATTGGATTAAATGTTGGACATAAAACCAATATCCATGTATTGTAAACAAAAATTAAACATTTAATGTACTGGTCTTGTTAAATTTTATGATGGTTTTTGGTGGGGATGATTTAGACGGTTCAGGTGCCTCTGAAGAGGTGATCTGTCACCTTTTTCTTGGCAACTTTACTTGTTGCAAGCAGACACATGAAAATTTACAGTGCTCATCTAGGAAGTGTGCTCAAGGTAGCATAGGCTTGTTAAAGGCAAGCTGGGAGTTGTTGATATTGATGATATGCCATACACAAAGAAAATAACAAAGTTCCCGATCTAGCTCTGTTGATTACTGGTTATGGAAATGCAGACAAATCACCTAGCCTTTCTAGAGTCCATTTCATTTTCTATAAAATAAGAACAATATATGACTTACCGGCCTCAGAGGGTTGTTATCAAATATATGATAAGAGTAACAATGAATTGCCAAGAACCAGAAAAATGTTAAAATAGACTGGTGTAATTAAAAAAAAATCTATAAAAGAAAATCAAATGAGCTAGGCCTAACAGTTCTTTTCCTTCCATCTTTCCTAACTCCCAAGTAGCTACAGGTAAGAGTTCCTCAGGATCAGACTGACAGCAATACAATCAGGAACTGTCACTGCTATCTTGTGGCTCCACTGTCACGCAGCGCTGTCGGTCACTGGCCAGCCAAGGAACAAATGGCGAGACCACCATGGATTCTCACGGAGCATCCGATCACCTATGACCCTTCCAAATTCAAACCCAGAACCTCCCATCCTTTTGCTACTAATTGCTATGCTTGCAAAACGAAACAATTTAATTTTGTTTCGTTTTAGGCGTGGCAAATATTTCTTCTGTACTGAAATCATATTCTTCATGACTACCCAAAGACCAATTGGCTGATTAAATCATTCAAAAATAACAGTATCAACTAAAGCAACAATACTGAGCACTAAATATGTGCTAGGCCCTTGCTCAGGTACTGAGCAAACAAACAGAAAAGGCTCACAGGATATCACTTTTGTTATTTTTTAATTTATCCTGTGATTCCAGCACTTCCTATTTCAATTGGGAAATTAGATTCTTTGCAGCAGACACTGCGTGCTGCAAGACGGCTAACACGGTACAGGATGGTCTCTGATTACCCCTGCACCAATCTGTACATGCCCCGAGTGAAAGGACAGTGACAGGAAAAGGGGGATCTGGAAGAGAGCCCTGAATGACAGGACCTGTGAGTGTGAAACAGCTGAAGCCGGGACCACTCAAACTGAAGAGCTGACTGACAGTGTATTGGGCCCGTGAGCAACTTAGGGGAAGCGGATCATGAAATCACAAAACTAGCTATCAGCACAATAGGAAAGTGTTTCTTGCTATACTTCTCTCCCTTTGATCCAAAAGGCATAACTGGTTGGCTTGGTTTTTGAAAAACATCATGTTCTTGTTTCATAAAAAGCTATTATAGTAGCAGCATTATTAGGAAAACTAAACGATGATAAAAGGTAAAAAGGAATTTTCAGAGAACTTTACACCTGGGAAGTAAGCCTTCCAAGAATAACAATGAGCAGGGTTGATGAGTTTCTTTGGAAGAAAAAAAGTTCTAATTCATCAATTTTTTAAAAATGCAACTGAATAGAAATGACAAGACCTATCAGTGATAAAAGTTTCTTTTTTATTTTACATAATTTGGAACCACCAGAGACAGATTTAATTTGCTGTTTTAGAATGAAATTTCAATGTCGGCTTGTTAGATGCTACAATATTTTTATCTATCTCCCCGCTGTGTGCTGAAGAGAGGAAACAGGGGTGGTGCTCATAAAGACAGCTATGAAAATTTCTTCATTTAACAGGCAACACGCTGATTACTGGCCACTGGAGTATTAGCGTGAGCTGCGTCACAGATGACTAGCAAGGGGACATGGGTGACAACGTCTGGGCCTCTAATGTCTAATGTGTGTGGTGAACCAAGGGCAAGTGTGTCCACATCAACACTCATCTGAAAATGCTGATTACAAATTAGTCTGATAATTATCCCATAATCACCTATAATAATGATTGGATTTTCTTTGTTATTTGGAAGGAGGTAAGTTAATTTCATAGAAAGCAAAGATCCAATCATGTTGTTTTGAGAAAGGGACTTGAGAATTTTTCATTTTTTTGTAATGTGAGGTATTTCAGTAATTGGTTTTAAGGTTAGATTGTCTTTAATAGGATGCTTTATAGAAAAGTTTAACACTTTTCATAGACAGGTGATTTCCAAACCTGTACAGATATGAGACATGGAAAAGTTACAGAAGAAGACAGCACTCACAGAATGCTGACAGATCCCCTCCACTTGGGGGACAGGTTTTACTTCTCCCTCCAGGAGATCACCTTCAACCATGGTGACATCTTGCTGAATCTGTCACCCTACAAAGACCAAGTATTCATCTTTCTCTCAGATTAATGCTGTGAAGAAGCCCATCACAAAGACCTGAAATGATTTTGCTGTGCCCTGAACTCCCAGTTTAAGCCAATGGAAAGAGTAAAAAATGGGAAATTGTGCTATTTCAGAGCTCAGTTACAAGGCCACTAAATCCTAGACGTCTCATACCAGCATCTGAATAAGGGCTTTGATTTTATGTGGCACATATTTTAGAATACATTCATAGCATACAGTTATAGTTTTTATAGCTTAAGGCAAAGGAAAATTGTAGCTGGAAAACAATCCACATTGGAGATGAAACCACTCTGTTCAGGGGTCTTCTCAGAGACCACGGCCCAAGTACTGGCACACGTGCCTCCCCTCAAGCCCCGTCCCCTCCTTCAGGGGCTACTGACGCTCTGTCGGCCTCCAGAAGCCTTTCTGGACTCTTCCAGCCCTCACTGCCACCTCGCCTCTTGATGGACTGGCACACGTCTAGCCTGCGTCCCATGATGTAGCATTTCTCTATATCCTTCCTTACATTCTTCTTTAACAGCCTTCCTTCCGCAAAGCTAGCTAGGCTTGTCTGACACCGGAAATGGATTAGAGCTTCTTGCAAGTCAAAACGTTACCCTGGGCCCCCTGACACCACACGGTGCCTACAGCAGTGTGATAAGCATGTGCTGGGCATGCGTTGATGGGGGGCATCAGCCACAGGAGGTATCTGCAGGCTGCCCAGAGCTACACGGACATTCGTGGCACGTGGCTCCCGCCCCTCCCACATATTCACAGCCCCCAGTGCAGGGAGGCGTGGCTGAATTTTGAGCCTGTTCTGAGCCCTGCACGGGGCAAGGTGTGCTGGTGGTGTGAGGACATGTGCCACCTCCGCAGCGGACTGCCAATGACACTGATGCAGAAACGCCCATGGTCAGTACGCACGTGCAGGTAGTAGCCACATGGCTTCATTCCTCGGCTCCTGCGGGGCCTCCTTACGCCTCCCCTCCCCTCTCTCACCTCGTCGCTCACATCTTGACAGCGCGGGGTAAGCAGTGGCACCGACGTACGCTGACGTCACCTGCCGCATGATACGCTGACATCCGAGGTGGCAAACAATCGCTCAGCCCCCTGCTGCTTCCAGGGGCTTGGGCAGGCTGCCGGCGATCGCCCTTCCCAGGGGCACAGAGCAGAGCCTACATGGGCGCTCCGTGTCCTCCACTGGATTCTGGGCTTTGTTTCATGTGGAATTTTCTTAGCAAATAAATGTCTCACAATATTTGTTGGCAACATATTCTTATTTAAAAAAATTGTCAGGTCACTAATATTGCAAATGAATCTTTTCAGGTCGGAAACCATCATTCTCAAAGAGAAGGGGGAAAATACTAAGAATCAGAAAGTTAGCCATCACTATATTGTTCGCAGTAATTCTTTAAAGAAAAAAAAAGAACGCGAAGAGGGTCACTGATAGAAGAACAATTCACTTTCCCTTACTTACTAGGTAATCATTTATAAAGAGTTCATTTATAGGACATTTCCAAACAATTTTAATGTTAAAAACACCTCTCTTTCTTTTGGACTGGAGGAAAAACCTTTTTTTTTTTCAGTAGTAGAAGCAGGTTTTGTAGAAGAACACAGCCCTTTACTACAATCTGTCACTTTAATGAAATATAATATCCACTATATATTTTTCTTTGTGGTTCCACATGATGATGATTGGCATATACTGTAGAATTTCCTAAGTTAATATGTAGATTTAGAACATAAGTGATCAAAAGCAACACAGTAGAAACCCCTGGGTTAGTATTTAAGCTCGATTAGTCCTTTTAATGGGGTCTCAGAAGACAAAGCTAAATTTTTGAGAAAATTTGGCATAAATAATCACAGACACTTGAAAGTGCTGTTTTGAATAGATTATTTCATAAATAAAAATGTCATTGTTTTAGTTTACATTTCTCTAGTAATAAAATGGATCATTTTTCTATGATGTAGTTCAGTTCTTCATATATCTTTCAATTGTGTCCTTTTTCCATTCACCTTCTGATATCTTAGGGTTCTCATATCATCTCGAGTCATATGAGTTCTTCATATATTACAAATATTAACTGTTGTGTATTACATGTCTAGTTCGTAGTTTAACTGAAAATTTTGATAACCATCCTTTTTAATGGTTAGACGTGCTGAACAGATGATTTCATAGGGGCCATAAATCCAGAGCTACTGAGTAGGCTCTTACAGGTGTGCACACGAGAAGGTTCTTACAGGTGTGAAGAGGTGAAGGCTCTTCCAGGTGTGTGCACACGCACGAGAAGGTTTTTACAGGTGTGCGCACGAGAAAGGCACAAGCTGCCCTCGTCCTCGGCCCCCCAGCCTGGCTTCTCCTTGTCTTTACAGAGGGTCACCATCTGCGCCAGCTGTGAAGTCCTCATTCTCCTCTCCCAGCACGTGGTCAGCACTCCTGCACCTCCTCCTCCCTGTCACACAGCAGTTCACGCTGGGTGCGCCTGCCACCCATGCCTCCCCCTCTCCTTCCTGACTGTTCTTGTTGTTTCCTCGGACTCCCAAAGAGTCATCATCTTCCTTTGGTTTTTTTTGTTTTGTTTTTTTGCGGTACGCGGGCCTCTCACTGTTGTGGCCTCTCCCGTTGCGGAGCACAGGCTCCGGACGCGCAGGCTCAGCGGCCATGGCTCACGGGCCCAGCCGCTCCGCGGCATGTGGGATCTTCCCAGACCGAGGCACGAACCCGTGTCCCCTGCATCGGCAGGCGGACTCTCAACCTCTGTGCCACCAGGGAAGCCCCAGCTCTTAAATTTACATCTTCAATTCCACTCACGTTTTTTGCCTTGGATTTCAGTTCTCAGGTGACTACCATATATCTCCACCTGGATGTTCTGTCTGTATCACAAACTCCCCGTGTTTTAAGCTAAAACTGTATTCTCCCCATCCCACCCCAACCTGAGACCCATATGTGTCCCTCACTGTTATGCAGCCTTGTTATGCAGTCGCCGGTGACCACAGGCTCTGGAAGGCAGCTCCAACACACACCCCTGTCCTCCACAGTCCGTCTGCTGTAGCCGGCCCTGCACAGGTTCACAAACTACTCCTGTTTTTGGTTCCCATCACTTCTTCACTAAAGCAAGCTTGCCTCTATCTTTGTGTTTTAGAACCTTTCCTAATCACAGCTAGTATTGTAGTATTATCTTTCCAAAACTTGCTAAAACTCACATCTAATTATATTATTCCTCTTCTCCTCAAAACGTCTGATGGCTCCTGACTGCCCGTAAGATGAAGCCCAACCACGTCCTGTGGAACCGCATGTCTCCTGCCGCCCGCCCTACTTGCTGGTTCTGGTTCTGTACCTTTGCTAGCTGGCCCCATGGGAGGCTTGGTATTTTTCTCACATCCAAACCTCTGCTCATGTTATTCTATGGCACATATTTCCTTCACCTGTCGTCCTAACTGACTTATCATTCAGTTCATCACTACCACATCTGTGAAGGCTTTAATGGCTCACCTCCCTTGTCTGGACTTCAGATTATACAACCTGATTCGATAAAAATGAAAAGTACATTGTAAGACAAAAGATTCTCTAAGCACAGCCAAAGAAGAAGAGAGAAATCCTGAATACGTATCTGAAAGTTAGACCTCAGTAATGTTAACATTTATAATATACAAGTTTTACAAATTTACATGAAAATTATAAAAATTCCACTAAGAGGGCCTCCCTGGTGGCGCAAGTGGTTGAGAGTCCGCCTGCCGATGCAGGGGATACGGGTTCGTGCCCCGGTCTGGGAGGATCCCATATGCCGCGGAGCGGCTGGGCCCGTGAGCCATGGCCGCTGAGCCTGCGCGTCCGGAGCCTGCGCGTCCGGAGCCTGTGCTCCGCAACGGGGGAGGCCACAACAGTGAGAGGCCCGCATACCGCAAAAAAAAAAAAAAAAAAAAATCCACTAAGAAAAGGGGGAAAGAATATAAAGAAAAAATTCACAAAAAATCAAATCCAAATGTCCAATAAATATTTTAAAAGATTCTCAAATTCAGTAGTAGTCAGAAAATGCCAAAAAAAAAAAAAAGTCATTTATTCCACGAGACCGGCATAGATTTCAAGGACAAGGCACATTTTGGTGGCGGGGTCTCTCCCGTCTCCCATGTTCAGCAAGGGCCTCCAGGGAGCTCGTCAATAGGCACACAGCCAAGGAGCCCGCCAGGACCCTGCAGACGTTCATGTTTTCTACTCAAGATCTATACTCAATTATTGATTGAATTATATAGTTTAAAATCTCTACTCAATGACACACTTAAAAGATTAATCTTTCACTTCCAATCTTTATTCATATCTCTTTAGATACAAATTCAGGAAGGAGTTTAAAACGAACCATCTCTCATTAGAAAATGTGTCTGAGACCCTCTGCTCAAAGCCGCTGTGAACAACAGGAGCAAGAAAAACACAAGGACCATAACCCACGTCACCGTCATGTCCTCCTGAGGGCGTTCTAAGCATCTGCCCGAGGTGTGCCACGGCAGTTTGGAACCTCTAGGCAGGGGGCACCTTTGTTGTCTGCTGGTTGGTTTTATACTCTGCACTACCATTTGATTGCTGAAGTAAGTGAAACAAGATTTCTGACCGATCCAGATGGATTCAAGTCACTTCACTTTAACTCGCAGATGTTTTTTGTTGGCTTTGAAACTTATATATAAACAATCATATAAACAGCTACTGCAAGCATTATCCAGACCATCAGCAAAGCCATCAAATGTATCAGAAAGCAAACAAGTTAATTTAAAAACACATAAACACAGGGCTTTCAACAAAAACACTAATTGTCTAAATGGTTAAAATTCTGTGGCATCCACAGGATATGACAATCCTTCTCTGCTTTCTGCCTGTCCAGACTGTTCTGCCCCTCAGAGGTACAGTGGCCTATACGTTAGCATGTAAGCCTTTCTGGAACTGTTCAAAGGGCTTGAACTTGTCAATAGAGATGTTTTCTTCATAGATCATGGGCAAATTCTCAATTTAGTTAATCCCCCAATTTTAAATACTCTGATGCTCCATGTCAGAGGCCTACATGACGCGCAGATGTGACAGAATACAGGTGTGGATGTCTGTCATAATAGGACCACTTAGGCTCGGGATGAGAGCGCAAGACTCTGAAGGGGCTCCAGTGAACCTCAGCAGGAGATTACGCTGAGAGCTATCGGGGGAACATGGCCAGAGAGAATGTCAGATTTCATACTCAGCAGACATCTACCGCAACTGATGCCTTGTAGTCAAAGGCTGTTAAATTTCCTGTGAAGGGTTACCGGCAGCCCTGAATGTTTTTCTCATTGTTTATTTAGTTCCAAAAGTACTTGGTCTTTGTGCTGATTGCCCTAACTGACAGCACAGGAAATCTGGACTTTGTAAACAGGGCACTGCTCTATTGAATTACAGGTTGCAGGTCTGGAGTCAACCTGTAGAGCCGGACTTGTACAAAGAAATTCTTGCCGTGTAGAACAAAGGAGCTTATATAAGCAAAGATCATCTCGAAAAAGATGAATCTGGAAGCAGGGCATAGGGACATTTATAAACTCATCCCTTTGCTGAAAAAGATCCTGATGTGACAGAAAGAGGACAACAGCTTACTGATGAGGAAATCGTTAATAATCACCGGATTCACGGTTTCAAAAGGTGGTTATTCCTGACTACAAGATGACCACCTGACATCTGACATCAGTCACTCTGGGATGAGAGTGTGGGAGGCTCTTCTGCCATAAAAACTGGTCCCAAACATGCAAAATTCTATATTATCTACCCTCTGTAAAAGTAGCATAAGCTGAAGTGACCAAAACCAGATATGTACATGTGGGAAATATTTTAAATGTAGCTGTTAATTAAAACACATGAATAAGAAGAGAAAGCTCCTAAGTTAGCAGAGTGGGCGACTCTTTCTCTGTAAGTTGGCATGAGGGGAGGCCTTCCCATCACCACCATCTAGTTCATATGTGTTTGTGGACACTGACTATAATAACCTACAGTAGAAAAGAAAACCTTACCAATGACCTAAAGATGCATTAGCATCAGGCACCATTTCTTGCCTGAACATTACTTATTAAAACAGATACCATATGTTATCACATTATCGTGCCCCAAAGACCTCCTTTTGCAGGATGAAATTAGAAAATCAAGTTTTCATTAGTATCCTCACCGATGCTGATCATTTTAGGCTCCCGCTTAGAACACTTAAAATTTAATCTACAGGAAAATGGTAGTATCTATAAGCTATTTTTTCCCTAGACCTATTATGGAAAGTGTGAATTATAATTTAATAAAATTATAAAAGTAAACAAAATGTACCACCAGTGAATGCTTCCTTCATCCCTGATTGTTTTTTATTCCAAAGGCTCAAAGTAGAGCTTCTATTAAAACAATGTGTGCTTTTATGAATGACCATCAATCATTGGTAAATACAATTATAACTGACAAATTCTTTTCAAAGCTACTTGGCTACAAGACGCATCTTCTACAAGATAACATATGCTTAGATAACACTATATCAAGCAATTCAGATATACGTACTGTAGAATATTTAAATGCCAAACCACAACGTATGGGTTACTGTACAGTTCTCACGGAGCAAAGAGCTCCTATGCAAGCCAAACTGTGATATAACCAGGCTTACGTGGATAATATATCGCCATAATTCGGCTTCGATTAAAAGCATATTTCAGCAGAAGCTCAGGATTTCAGCTCAATGCATTTTAATAATGCCAGCCTACGACTCTGCTTATGCTAAATGTACATTACTCAAATGGATTCAGAATTATGCTTTACATAAATACGGAGCATATTAAGACAAAATCTTGCATAACCTAAGTATATATTAATGGCACAGTCCCAGAATCTGCTGGCTGTCCTACACATTGTGCATACAAATCAGTCAATCGATATTATCTATGATTTTACTAATATTTTCATTTCAAACTGTTTCTTAGTCTTGTCCTCCCAAAGACAGACAAGTGTAGAAGCTGAGCAGAAAGGCTTCTGGAGAGTGACAAATTTCACTGGATGTACAATAACCCTGTACGTGTACCTTGTGAGCTACCGAGGCCATAATGACTTACACTATACGTTTTAAAGGGACAGTATCAGGAATGCACAACTTTTATTCCAGAAGGAACTGTGACAGTCCCAAATTAGTGTCGCCTCATGCCTAACCCCCCAACTTCTATGTAGGGCATACAAAGATTTTAGAATGGAAGAAACAATCTACGTTCTTATTAGTAGTTTTCACTATGTAAGTTGTAATGAATGTTACCGAAAGGCATAAATATAGCTTCTGTAAATTCTAACACCTAAAAGTAAGGCAGTTTCATATTTGGCATGATTAATATAATCAGGTAAAGTTGCCTAGGGTAATTTAATACTCGGGGAAAAAAAAGTGAGATGTCATTAGAACCATCTTTAAATGAAAAGCAAATTAAACTATGACAATGCCATTATTTTGAAAATCTCTCCTGTTTTAATTCTTTATTATTAAGGTTTAAATAGGTATTAAGATTTCTCAAAACGAAAGGGTTGAACCCTAATGCTTACTCTAAGATGTGATTAAAGAATGATATGACAAGACTTTAAAAGGTGGCAAATCACAAGTATGAAGTAAGCTGTTTGCTACAACAGAACCAAGGTAAATCATTTACTTCACAGGACACACAGGATTCAAGGGCATGTAATTCCCGCCTGACGTTTGTACCGTATTTTTTTTAGAGTATATAAACTCCTTTCATTATAGCTATTAGAAAATATATCTGAAGACTTATATAAACTATGATAAGTTAATCCAACTGCCATGTTACGGGTTGCCTTGTATCCTCCAAAAATCCACATGCTGAAGTCCTCACCCCTGGAACGTCAGAATGTAACCTTTTTGGGAATAGTCATTGCAGGTATAATTAGTTAAGTTCAGGTCATGCTGGAGTAGGGTGGGCCCTTAATTCAACGTGACTGGTGTCCTAATAAAAAGGTGTACACTGAAAGAACACCATGTGGAGACTGGAGTTATGCCACCACAAGCCAAGGGACTAAGAGAAACCAGCAGAGAGTCATGAACCGGTCCCTTCCCTAGTGACTTCCAAGGAAGCACAGCCCTGCCAACACCTCGATGGTGAACTCCAGGCATCTAGAACTGCGAGACAATAAGTTTCTGTTGTTTAAGCCCCTCAGTTTGTAGTACTTTGTTAAGGCAGCTCTAGCAATCTAATATAACATATTTGTTTCAATTATTACTATAGCTTTTATAATATTAGCAATACTAGCACATATTAACTGGAGAAGTGCAAAAGGATCTTTAGTTATCAATATTTGTCCCAATCACCTCCAACAGACTTGCTTTCATGGTACTGTGTGTTGAACTGGCACCACCAGGCAACGCTGACAGAAATCGGTCAAATAAGCTTTAGGAAATCAGTTATTGGCGACTCAAAGGCTGATATTCAGTCTCCTCTTGAGTTCTCTAAATTGTGTTTGATGACTGAAGCAAAAATTATAACACTGATAATGTGGTTCTCGATGTATGTAGTTATTATATACAATTAGATTACAATTGAGGGATGGTAAAGGATAGTAAAGGGAGAGAAAGTATCTATACCTCATTCAAACTGATAAAAGGGTGACACCAAAAGACTGATAAATCGTGTATATGTAATGTAACACCTAGACAACCACTTAAAAAGCTATTCTAAGTGAAACACTCAAAAATCAAAAGCGGATTCTAAAATATCTTCAAGTAAATCATACGAAGTCAGGAAAAAACCTGAGAAACAAAACCCAAAAAGAACAGAAAAAATAAAATAAAATGACAGACTTAAGCCCTAACATATCAATAATTACAGTCAGTCTAAGTGGTCTGATACACCAACTAAAAGATATTGGCAAAGAGGATATTAAAAAATTATATCCAATTACATAGTGTAGAAGTATGTATGTTTCACTTCAAATATAATGATATAGGTAGGCTGAAAGTTAAAGGATAAACATATACCATACAAACATTATTTTTTTTTAAAAAGCAGTATTGGCTATGTTATTATCAAATAAAATAAACTTCAGAGCAAATACATCATTAGGGACATAAAAATAAAGGGTCAATCTACCGAGAAGATACAGCAATTGTAAATGTGTATGCACCAAGCAATAGAGCTATATCATATGTGAAGTGAAGGGAGATCAGGGTCTGTCCTCAGGCAGGGGCAATAGATCAGATTCAGGAAGCTCTGAGCAGACTAGATGTGACTGGTGAAGGTGGTGGCCAGAGCAATGAAGGACTGAAAGATGAAGCGAAGGCCTCTAGCTTCAACAGCTGGGCGATGAAAGCCTTACAGGAGGCATTCAAGTAGATTTATGGTAAAGGGAGAGAAGGGGATAGGGAACAAAAATCTTCTGTGCCCTGGTACTGTGTTAAGTGCCTTCACATGTGTTTTGCATTTGGAGGAAGACGGTAATGGTGGTTGTGGATACGCTGGCTGCAGTAGTAGAAATTAGCCAAGTGATGGCACCAGAGTTAGGAGGGAGTGAAAGAAGACCTGGGGGTACTGGTAATCACAGTATTTAAAAGGCAAAAAAAGAAAACAAGCGAGTGAAAGAGATCAAGCGTTAAAAAAAAAAAAAGGACCTCTGAAAAAACATGATGTCTCACCAAAATAAGTTAACATTTAATCAAAACTCTTAATTAAAAATATGATTGAGAAATACGTAGCACACTCTTTGTCCCCTAGGTCCCAACTTGGAAAGGAGACCCAGTCACAAGCATCAGCTTGGTCCAGGAAGCCTCTTTGGCCCTGTGAGCCCAAGACACCAGGGCAGACAGAAGCATGGGTAGGGGACTCTGGCACACCCCTTCCCCTGGATGACAGCCAGCCTCCTGGCTAGGATACCTGCTGGTCCCTGCAGGCAGTCATAGCAGTTAACTGGGAGTTCCAGCAGCATCAGATAAACCAAGCAAACTGAAGTAACACTGCAAAAGCACAAAAATTAAATCACCGTCAGAACCACCACAGCTTACAAAAAGAAGGCTAAGGTCCACACACAAACCATAAACAAAGTAACTGCCTACTAAAACAAACAATGTAAATATGACCTACAGTCTCCTAACATAACCGACGAAGTATCCTGGATGCAATTAAAAACAAAACAAAACAACACTTCTCATACCAAGAACTAGGAAAAGCACAATGTGAATGAAAAAAGACAATTATATCTGATGGCAACACTAAGATAAACCAGACGCTGGAATCATCTGACGAGGATTTTTACAGCAGGTATCATAAAAATGCTTTTACCATAAATTACAAATTCCCGACAAAAAATGAAAAACGAGTAAATCTCAGAAAGAAATAGAAGTTACCAAAAAAAAAAAAAGAAGCAAATGGAAATCACAGAGCTGAAAAACACCATAAAAAAAAATAAAACTCACTGGTTGGCTCAATCTTACCAAGTGGAGATGACAGAGGATGGAAATCTGTGAACACAAGGAAAGACCCACAGAATCCCCCAACTGAACGAGAGAGAAAAAAGACTGGAAGTGAACAGTGGGGAAAGCCTGAGGGACCAATGGGACAATAACAAAAGACCCACAGTGACACCACTGGAGCAGCAGCAAGAGGGGAGACAGGCAGGGGACTGAAAACAGTGCCTAAATAATGGCTGCAAACTTCTCAAACTTGGTGAAAGACAGATCCCTACAGATCAAGAAGATGAGTAAATCTGAAAGGGTTACCCCCTAAAAATCCATGTGAAGACAAATTACAATTAAAAATTTTTAAATTGAAGACAAAGAAAGAATCTTGAAATCAGCCAGAGAGAAATGACGCATTACCCACACGGGAACACAATTCAAATGAACTCCCACAGTTTGAGAGAGAAGCTCTGCATGATTGCTACGGACCACTTAAAACTACAGCATTTAGAACTTTTAATGTCCTTTAGCCATATTTCCAAAATGGAGGGCATTTTTAAGCGAGATTTATACTTTATTAGAGATTAAAACAACTTACCTTCCTTAAAAAATTGGGGTATTATGTGCACAGTATTTCTAGATCCAAAATAAATATCTCTGAGCCCCACACAAAGCCACTCTAATTCTTTAGGTAGACCTTGAATTTTTTTTTTTTTTTTTTTTTTTTTTTGCAGTACGCGGGCCTCTCACCATTGTGGCCTCTCCCGTTGCGGAGCACAGGCTCCGGACGCACAGGCTCAGCGGCCATGGCTCACGGGCCCAGCCGCTCCACGGCACGTGGGATCTTCCTGGACCGGGGCACAAACCCGTGTCCCCTGCATCGGCAGGCAGACTCTCAGGCACTGCGCCACCAGGGAAGCCCTAGACCTTAAATTTTAGCAGACAACTTGGTGATTCTGATATCAGCAGTGTGTATACCATACTTTGAGCAATACTGGATATAAATAAGAAGCCTATGCAAAAAGCATGAAAATATTAACCTTCAGCATTTGTTTGCAGAATGCAAACTTAATTAAATGCATGTAAGTGAAAGCCAACAAAGAAAAGATTTAAAATCAAGAAACTAAAAAGATGGGAAGATCAAGAGAGAAGCAATTTACTAGTTATAAGATACTAATTCAGAAGAACTTAAAAAAAAAAAGCTAGGCTGCTGAATCAAACATTTCCGATGCTTTTCCAAAATTTTGTCACCTGACAAAGCAAGATGGATCACTATAGTTTTTTTTTTTATACACAAAAGCAATCCCAAGGTTGCAACAGAAAAAAAGTCCTTCTGAACCAATCATCAGATTTTTCTCCTTTCACTTTTTTAGTATTTTTATTGCAAACCACTCACAGCCTTGTTGGAAGCTGGTAGGGTATAAAGTTGGTGTATCAAACCTAAGACAGTCAGGTGAGGGGAGGTACATGTGTGGGTGCCCGTGGGCACACGGCCATCTAACTCCATAACGCAGTTCTTCACGAGGACGGCTCCACTCACTACACTCCTGGTGCCCATCCATCTGGGCACCAGGACCCAATGGGGCTACACACGAAAGTCTGTGACACAGCGAACTCTGCCTCCTGTTCTTGTCTCACACTTAGTGCTCATCTACTTATCCAAGCGGGTTTCACACGGCAGGTGCAGTCAATAAAGGTTTCAGACACTGACAAGTGTGGCCACTGCTGCAAAAGCCATTCTTGTTCCCCGAGGGGGCGCCACAAATATTTCTGTTCCCTCGGGGCCTAGAAGGCAGCTGTAAGTGCCTGGCCTTCGAGGTTGGCTGCTTCTCTTTCTGAGGAGCAATCCAGATTCAACCAGGCAGTGGTCATCTTGCTTACATGTTTACAGGCATGGGATTTTTCATGAAAAGATGGGAGGGATTTCGTAATACTTTTTTTTTTTTTTTTTTTTGCGGTATGCGGGCCTCTCACTGCTGTGGCCTCCCCCGTTGCGGAGCACAGGCACCGGACGCGCAGGCTCAGCGGCCATGGCCCACGGGCCCAGCCGCCCCGCGGCATATGGGATCCTCCCGGACCGGGGCACTAACCCGTATCCCCTGCATCGGCAGGCGGACTCCCAACCACTTGCGCCACCAGGGAGGCCCTACTTTTTTATATATAGTAAAAATCTCCAGTGTAAAATGTGCAAAGTGTGGCAAAATGTAACTATTCTAAAGCCATTAAAATATAAGCCACCTGACAGGGCAGTGCTGGGCCTAACGGTCACTCTTCCAAGCAGGGCTGTGTTTGGTACCCAAGCTGTATAACGTCTCAAACCCAGCAGGAGTCAGTCAGTGATGAACGTAAAAACCAGATGTGCCGGCCAGAGGTTCCCAGACAGCGGCCCCGACACTCACCTGGCACTGTGCCCCCCTCAACCCCTGCCACATACACAGCTGTGTGACCACAGGCTTCGCAAACAGTACTGTGCTGCTCTCTGATGGCACTGTGATACTGGACACGTATGCTATGCTGATTCTGCCCATTTGGGAAAGCGGCTACAAGGTCACTAAGGCACTGCAGTACTAAGACAGCATAAGTACGTACATGTGTGGCACATCCAAACAATGGAATATTATTCGGTTATGAAAAGAAATGAGCCGTCAAACGAGGACACGGATGACACTGCTAAGTGAAAGAAGCCAGTCTGAAAAGGCTATGTCCTATATGATTCCGACTAGAAGACATTCAGAAAAAGGCAAAACTATGGAGCCAGTGAAAAGATGGGTGACTGCCAGGGGTGAAGGGGGAGGGAGGGATGAATAGCCAAAGCATAGATTTTTAGGGCAGTGAAAATACTCTGCATGACACTGTAACGGTGGATACATATCATCACACATTTGTCCAAACTTACAGACTGTGCAACACCAAGAGTGAACCCTAAGGTACCACGGACTTTGGGTGATGATGGTCACTGCAGGTTCATCAGTTGCACCAAATATGCCATCTGCTGGGGATGCTGACGATGGAGGAGGCTGTGCATGTGTGGGGCAGGGGCACGTGAGAAATCTGAGGGGGCATATGCTCAAGTTTGCTATGAACATGAAACTGCTCTAAGAAATAATTTAAAAGGAAAAATAAAAGGTACTTGAAAAATATATACATAAGCCACCTGAAATTTTAAATATAAATAACATAAACATTGCTTTACAATAATGTGAATTGTTTAAAAAGCTGTATATAAAACCAATAAAATGTAGAATAATTTGCAATCAATTACCATTTCCTCTTAACAAATTGTAAGATTGTTGCATAAATTAGGAGATTTTGCTATAAAATATGGATCCACTGCAATGCAGAAAATTCAGAGTACTAGTAAATGTTCTGCCAATATGTAAAAAATCTATTTTTAAAAAAATAATAGTGATTCCTAGTAATTATATCAGGGTTTGACCAAGAAAGATAACAAAGATGTAGGAGTTACTATTACTATTACAATGCTCTGGAAAATGTTACCACTTAAGGGCCGAGTAGGCCTAGAGAACGCTACCAGACGGGGCCAGATGTAAGGGACACTTATATCAAACAAGTAATTACTTCCGAAGTCATAAATGGATTATCACATAGGGGGACACTGCACTGACTTTCATTTTTATCCATATTCCAAACAATGTGAAAAGTCAGTATGGAGTGAACTATTTAATTTTGTAAATCGGCATTCTAAAATGCTGGAATATGTTCAAAGTTCAATAAACAAAAACACTACTTATTTCAGGATTTCTTCTAACAAACTGGATAGAAAACAACATACATCCCAATGGTTTTTTTCAGTGCTTCGAAGCATTTCATTCAGGGCAGAAAGAAGTAATGAAGGTTAATTGATGGAGATGAAAGAAAAATTACAATTAAAGAAAGGGTGGCTGGCTTTTACAAAGACACTGGAGTGAAATCCTGGCAGCTCCAAGGACTCTCTGTAGCTGCAAGACTGAGGGGCCTGGAGTGAAGACTGTGCCCTCAGGTCACAGCAGGACGAACCACCTGGTACAGAGAACGAGCAGCAGTTGCAGTGCACGCAGGCGAGGAATGGACTGTCTGTGATCAATAAGATTTCTAGCCACAAACACAAGATACCATTAGTATTCACTCATGAATTTATTAATTCATTCGAAAAACCACTCAACCAAGTACCAGGCCTTCAAAGAGCTTCCAGTAGGAGAGATGAACGGCTAAATAAGCAAATCGAGTGCGTTCTGGTAAAGGCTAAAGAGAGATGAACACAAGTGCCCTGGGAGTCGAGAGGAGTACCAGCCCCAGCCCCGGGACACCAGGCAGGCTTACTCCCAGAGGTGGGGGCAGGGGCACAGCATGTGCGAAGGCCGACAGCCAGGAACAGAGGCACTGAGGAGTGGGCACGGCATGGTTGGTACACCAGGGTGTCTACAGAGGGCTGAAGCTCATGACGCAAAGAAGGCAAGGAGTGATGAGCTGGAGAGGGTGGGGGCCTGTACTCATCCTTTCCGACAAGAGAACCTACAGACCCTCCAGCATCTGCCAGGCAGAACGCTTGCCATTGGATGGATCTTCACAGGTGTTACAGACAAGCAAAGCACCCATTCCCAGGGAACTTGAGTGTCTGGTAGAATCAGAAAGAGTAAGCCTAATGACATGGCATATTATTTTGGACTGTTTTAAAGACATTTGCAGTTTGGTGTATTTGGGGAAATGGTTTAGTCCCTGCAGATGACAACAGAGTGAAGAACAGCAAGGGGAATTTTCCATGCGTGTTTCAGGGACTTTTCAACAGAAAGTACGTGTTGCTTCCTACCACAGAGACGAAATGTTCCTGACGTATAGGAAATAGATTTTCAGTAATAAGAAAGACACATCACTGACACCATGCCAAAAGCAAGGAATAAAGAAAATACGAAACAATGATCACTTGCTTAATTGAATGAAAAATGAAAACAAAACATATCCACTAAAGGAAACAGCTTTCCAAGCACTGATGAAAACTAGTTTTAGTCAAATGCAGAAGTTTTCCAGCTGTGTTACCTTTCACACATCCTAACTGAACTGCTACTCCTCCCAAAACTTCACAGTACAAGTCAGAATCTGATCAGAAATACATAAGAATTGGGGAAAGAACATAGAAGATTTGGTGGGTGATTAATTCTGATTTTCAAGAATAGTAAATACATTTTCAAAACCCAACTAAACCCCAGAGAAACCTCATTCATGGAATCTTCTGAGCACTTTATTGATACAAACTTCTGTTGTGGCAGAAAGCACTTCTCCTCACAGCACAAGGGTTCAGAGCACAAACTCTACAGCAAGACTGCCGGGTTCCCTAAAGCCTCCACCGCTAACTGTGTGATCTGGACAAAGGACCATTTTAAAAATCTTCATGCTTCAGTTTCCTCATCTATAAAATGGAGACAGTAAGAGTCTATAACACAGAGTTGTGAGACATAAAGTGATTCAGTGAATGTAAAGTTCACAAAAGTTAATAAATGTAAAGCACTTAAAAGACACAAGCCTGTAGAAAGAAGTCATAAAACAGGGAAGATGTCAGGGAGGAAAGTAACACTTGCCAAGTTCCTTTGGTGAGGCAGATGCTCTACCCAGTGCTTGACACTTATTATCTCATTTAATTTCACAATAATCCTGTAATAAAGAGGCACTATTACCTAATGGAAGACAGTACTTATTTGGGGATTTCAAACTCCTGAGAAAACCCACAGATATTCAATTCTACAAAACCAGAGAATAACAAAACCATTAGAATATGGAGTGCAAGCACTTGTGACATCAGGAACTGGTTAAATACGCTGTACAAATGCGCACTGAACTCAGGCCCTGGACTTGCATAAAGAAGCCAGACTGTTGTATACAAACTCCCAACAGAATGTCTACTCATTTCAAAAATGCTCTAATAGATACAATGGCAATTTGAGATCATGAAGCTGTCTTAAATGTCACCATTTCTGTGATTTTGATCATTTCTTGCTCATGGAGAAACCTCGAATCCTCACATTTTCATCTGTATTTTAAGCTTCACCTGTGTATCAAATGTCAGATAATTTATCGGTAGATACCTGTTTAAACCCAGAAATCACAAACATTGTTGAAACCAAGCTAATTAAAGCACAGTCCTGCTGGGGAGATCTTGCCTGGAAGGATAACAAAGGGATTCCCAAGAGAGGAATTTAGAGAGGCCAAAATTGGCAAGTTTTCACCAAGTGGGCAAGATATACAGAAACACAACTTCAAGACAACAAAAGGATGCAGAAATGAATCAGCTTAGAATTCTTTTCAAATGCATGATGGATGCATACACACTAAAAAGGCAAAACTGCCCAGTAAGGAGACAGACAGACCATAGATCTAAAAGCACTAAAAGGAAAGTCAGGAGCAATGAGTCTAAATTTATTTATTTTATTTTATTTATTTATTTTTTGCGGTACGCGGGCCTCTCACTGTTGTGGCCTCTCCCGTTGCGGAGCACAGGCTCCAGACGTGCAGGCTCAGCGGCCATGGCCCACGGGCCCAGCCGCTCCGTGGCATGTGGGATCCTCCCGGACTGGGGCACGAACCCGTGTCCCCTGCATCGGCAGGTGGACTTTCAACCACTGCACCACCAGGGAAGCCCAGGAGTCTAAATTTAAACTGCCAATTCTCAGGAGAAAGGAAGTACATTTGATTGTGCTGGTTCCTGAATTATTTTAACAACAATGATCATGATGAGGATGGCATAATTTAAATTTAAAATTGACACAAGAGACTTCCCTGGTGGTTCAGGGGCTAAGACTCTGTGCTCCCAATGCAGGGGGCCCAGGTTCGATCCCTGGTAAGGGAACTAGATCCCCCATTCCACAACTAAGAGTTCACGTGCTGCAACAAAGATCCCACATGCCGCAACTAAAGATGCTGCACGTGGCAACAAAGATCCCAAATGCTGCAACTAAGACCCAGTGCAGCCAAATAGATAAATAAATAAATAAATAAATAGACATGAATCTATTTCAAGCCTTTGTTCTCTTTTTAAAAAAGGCTTTTTACGGGCTTTAAATAAAAGCATATAAATTGACTTACTTTTTGCTTCGGATTCCAACTGGTCGTAGGTTTAGTAAAACCCTGTATCTAGCATCTATATCCGTGTAAAGTGCAGCCATCTTGAACAGTTCTTTTGAAACTGAGAGTCTACTTGGGAGACAAGATCCAAGATTCAAATATTTCCCTCTATTACTAAACACTGGGTACTATAATCTGCTTGAGGTTATATAGGAAAGAAGAAAAATTAGACTTAAGAAAACATAGGTTATATATCAACATTTCCAAGTCTTGGTCTCAAGACCACAGGCCAGCCGGGCTTACACCCACAAGCCTCTGGCTACTCCTCCCTCTGCCTGGAAAGCCTAGTCCCGGGTCTCGAGTGGCTGACTGAGCTCAGGTGTCCCCTCCTCTGAGAGGTCACTGTATCCGTCAACTAAAGCAACCTCTCTGGAACTCTCCAGCCCAATCCCTGCTGTCTTGCCTTTAGAACACTTAGCATTATCTTAGCCTAGCCTGCTTATCTGTTCCTGTCCGACACTCCTCACACACATACACACCTACACACAGTCAGTAAGTGACCATGAGAACGATGGCATGCCCCTTTGCTGACCGCTGACCCTGTTGTGACCCCAGCACCCACACGAGTCTCTCACACATGAGGGCCTTAGCAAGTACTGCCTATTAAACACATTCATCAGTATTGAGTCCTCAGCTCAAGAGCACTCAAAGATGAGATGTGAGCCATGAACCTCCAAAGCAGGGACAGGCTGACGAATATGGTCTGAGGGGTTCGTGGAAGGCTTCAAAAAATACACAGTGCTTGAGCTCATCTTGAAAACTGTGTCCCTTCCACCAGGGGACAAGGAGGCAGAGGTGGGGAAGGCATTCTAAATTCTTTACAGAAAACACTGATAAACCGTTTCCCCGCAAAACGCTCACCATGTCATGTGTTAGGTGCCCAGGACAGGCCAGAAGTGGAGCTTCACAGGCCACCTCTTTAACTCCTGAACAGCAGTGCTATAGCACACACGTGCTACGGAGCAGAAGGCTGAGGGCCAGAGAGGTGAAAAGGCCCGGCCACCTGTAAAGGCTCGTCCCATGGTGGCGCCACCTACCTTCCTCCTGTAATAGAACCCATCTTCAAATGATCCTGTGAATAAAGTAGGAACTGTCAAGGCAGACATCCAGGGAGTTCACTAATTAGGTACTTACTTCATAAATATCTTTATGTTTATACTAACTGACATTTTCAAGTTCCTAATCTTTAATAAGAATAAGACACTGTAACCCTCTCCTGTTTATTCCTCAGAACAACTTCAAAATTCAATCCCTTACCTAGAATGCCCCACTAAGAAGATACAGAGAGAGGACAGCCAATCACTCCAAAAAAAATCAGAAGTTAATACAAATTATACAACACAGCCCAGATAAGCTGGCCCCATGGACCTCCCGGATACAAAAGCATCCACCCCAGGACACTCGTGACGGGGGAGACTCGGGGTGGACGGAGGGGCATTTGAGGTACCGTCTGACTGTGCTGGCAGGTAAACGCTGTGGCCCTGACAGGAGAACCGGCATCGCCACGTGAAGAGGACAGCCCAGGAAGGTAACCGCACAGGCGTTTAGAGCAGGAAACACAGCCCTGGGTGCGTGCTGCTCAGTGGTACCCAGAGTAACGCATCCTGGGGCGGGCCTCCAGGACCACAGCGCCCCGGGCGAGGCTGGAAGCTGCCGAGGCGACTGCCTCAGATGTCACAGCCCAGGCCCTTGTCCTCAAGGCAACTCGGCTGCTCTGCTGCAGCTGTAAACTCACTGAAGCAGCACTCTGAGTACGGCTTGGCTTCACGAGTAGGTTTTCTACAGGAAAATGTGTTGATTGCTGACACGAGTATTCCGGTCTGCTTGACAGTACTGTATCTCAATTTAAAAGAAAAAATCCTAATTTACATAGTTATCTTGCAAAATTTTGTTATTGTGACTTTGTCGGATTTATCTCTGGTTATTGATAAGATCATGTTTTGAGAACCGCAAGCCGCAGGGCCAATCCCAGGAACCCAGATTCGATCCAGCCCTTCAGGTCCTGTCTTGTCTTAGAAGCCCCGACAAGAACACTGCTTCCCCCTCCAAGCCCTCCGTTCTCCCCAGACACACTCCTTACTGCTTTCCAATCACTGCCCCAAACTCATATCCTCCATCAAACCAACCCAGACTGAACTCACGTCTCCCCTACAGTCACGTCACAATGGTGTCCGCCTGTCCTAGCCTTCATCTTCACGTTAGCCAGAGCTGGTATTACAGGACATCTCCACATCATACATACCCTCTGTGATATATAATAAATCTCTGTAATACATCTGGTACTTAATGCAGTTCGGTATCAGCCAGAGCCAATACAATGTGTGCTGCACATGTTATATAAGGGCATTAAATGTAGGATCACAGTAAACACACTGGGTTTGTACATTGGACTGGAAAAACGGTAAAGCAGCTAATGAAATTTGAGACAGATAACTGTAGTCTTACTTTGGTTTTGGTGTAAAAAAATGAAATCAATACAGTTTGGGGAATACGGCTGGAAAGATTCTCTCTTATGAAGCTCCATATAAACCAACAGAACAGAATGGTTGCCAAAAGCCTTAATACCACCTCAGAACAGACAATGGTTAGAAGCAGGGTCTTTGTTGTTAGCACACACACGGCACCCTGAGTTTGGGTTCAGACCCCGCATTAAGACCAGCAGTGACAACTTGGAGAATGCCCAGAGGAATAATGCCAGGCTAGACTGAACCTCTCTCACTTCCCAGGCCCCTTCTGTACTGGCCCCGAGTGCAGCCCCCGCCCCCCGCCCCCCGGACTGCACCGTCCCTCACGTCCACCAGATGCCCTCTACCTGTGCTCCCCAGACATGCCTTAGCGTCTCCTCAGCCCCTCTGCGCTGCCCTCTGTTCCCCTCGCCTGCCCGTCTCCAAGCGACCCCGCTGACCCTCGGCATGACCCTTCCTCTGTTTCAGGAGCCTCACACTCAGGCCCATCTGCACAACGCAGAGCACGGTTGTCCCTCCAGCCTGGCTGTAGCAACAGCACCTACACTTTGACGCTTGGCTGTAACATACAATAACATCTTCAGGATCAAACTGAGTTGCAGTACTTGGGGCTCCATTCAGACTGGATGCATTACAGGGCTACCTGTCTTTGATATCTGCCCCCCCAAATAATGCCCTTTTCTTCCTCTGCAGCAGTGTATGTACTGGACTAGAACGGTCACTCTGAAAGGATGACGGTGAACATAATGAAGTTCACAGTGGCTGAAATGGGCTGAAGGCAGGCCATTAACAGGACCAACAGTTTAAGATTACTGCTTCCTCTGAGCATTAGGGCGATGTGCTACCGTGCTTTATAATAAATATGTATTTTGTCTTTGTCCCCATTCCTGGCACAGAGCTCCTAAAGTCCTTGTGATTTCCTGAGTGATGAGAGTACTAGGAGCGTCTTTTGGTCCAAAAAGTGTTCTGGGTGGGGTCCTGGATGGGTCCTGGATGGGGCCTGGTCACCAGAAAGACCAAGCCACGGTCAGAAGCTTGGAATTTTCAGCCCTGTCCCCCACTTCTCCGGACGGATAGCATCAGGACGGAGTTAAATTATAGGACACCCCAGCTGGAGTCACAGAGAACTGCTTGGTGTGGGAACGCCTCCACATCTGGTGTCAGAAGTACTGTGAGCGCGGCAGTTGTGTGAGACTAAAGGAGAATCGCGGGAGAGACCGGGTTTCACAGCCAGGGAACATGCCTGGGAAAACGATTTTTCAGCCAAATAATGTCTATTCGGTAAGTATAGTTGCTTTATACACTCGTAGCCAAAATTTTAAATATATAGATAAATATGTGTGTATTTATATTTATAAAAAGAGCATTGATAACTAATCTGGTTAAAACTTCATCTCTAATAGCAATGAAAGTTTCAAATGGTAAAATTAGGCTACCCAAGATCCAAAACAGTTTTAGGACTAGTTTCAGTCATTAAAATATTACTAATTATTGCATGGTTATAATGTCAGTCCTTCTTAAAGTACTGATTCCCTACTAAACGACAACGAAAACGTTCATATTATTTTTCCTTTGGCCAATATTTTTTATTTTATAGCCTAAGCTCAAGGAGGCAAGCTTAATGAAAATATATGTATTGATATAATCATATAGCTATTAATGATAGTTTAAGGATATATAGTAACAACCACATATAAAGAGATAATAGGAATACAAGTGTCTATTTTGAAAATAATTATTCTGGAATAATATTTTGTCTATTTCTCCCAAATAACTGTTTTTGGGTGAGTTGGATTTTGAAATAACATTAAGCAAGCGAACTGATTAAACAAACGTTTTTCTTGTTTGCATTAAACGCTAAGGTTGGCCCCATTTCCTTTTTAAAAAAAGCATTAAGTTGTTTTTGAATCTCGAACATCTTAACGTGAGAAAAGTAAAGAAAAATTAAATCAAGTAAGGCACTCACCTTCATTATAATTACTAGTAAAAATATGTTAAATATATATTTATGTGTCGGTACATGTGTACCCACACACTCACACACACACACTCACACACACACGCGCGCACACACACACACACACCCTCCTTTCTCTTTCTCTGAGCTTATCTTTTGTTTTTGTCCCTCCAGTTAAGGCCTCAACATTTCCCCAGGAAAAAAGAAGCATAACAATGCCCTCAGATGCACCAGATTTCTCCTGGTGTCCTGGTATGTGTCAAAAATAAACTTCCAGCCTACATAATGACACAGAAATAAGGCATTGCATCTGGGTTGTGAAAGGTACTACTATACTCTGCCGTCACATTCTTAGGAGGATGAAAACAAATCCTCTATGTTTCTATAGACAACTAAATTTAAATCTTTTCAATTAAGTACGATTCAAGAACCCTAACAAGAGTTTAAAAGCTCCCTCTTAAATAAAGCGTAACGTGAGAGGCTGTTGGGCAGAATGACACGAAGGTGGGAAGCTGTGTGGAGTCGGGAGGACAACTCCATCAGCAGCTGAACGGAACAGAAGGGAAAGAAACACTCCGCACATTGAAAACACCCAAGTTACGGAGTCAAGAGGGCGTCTGCACGGAGATGACGCAGCGGCACTGGCATATGAACACTGACGCCAAACTAAAGTGGAAGAAGTAGACACCACAACCTGCAAAGCCAGGCCCGGCCCAC
This sequence comes from Mesoplodon densirostris, assembly GCF_025265405.1. NCBI lineage: Eukaryota > Metazoa > Chordata > Mammalia > Artiodactyla > Ziphiidae > Mesoplodon > Mesoplodon densirostris. Next base: position 86,401,316 of record NC_082675.1, on the reverse strand, counting down.
CCACCCACTGGCATTCACGGTCTCTGGGCACCGTCAGAGGCGGCCTGGAAGGTCGAGAGAACAGGGGCTCAGAGGCAGACAGGGGTCGCGGCTCAACTTGCGCAGAAAGTGACTTCGTGTTGAGCCGGCCACCTCCACAACCCTGCCCCACGGTCACCACCTGAGCCAAGAACATCATCTCTCCACGCAAAAGCCAGACTGATTTTTTCAATAAATAAATTAATATAGGCTCTTCTCTTGCTCGTGCCCCTTCAAAGGCCCCTGTCAGAGTCGGAAGCAGCTCTCCACTGCCCACCTGCACCCCCGGGACCTGCCTTCCCGTCCCTCCCCAGGCCAGCCGCCCACCTCCGACGGCCCAGATGCTGCTCTGAGCCACGTTCTCAGAGCTCCGGCCTTCACTTCATTCAGATCCCTGCTCAGTCACTTCCTTACAGCAACCGGGCGGTGGGGATGGATGGGTCGTTATCCACATCGCACGGATGGTTCAAGGGTTTAAGTCAACTTAACATGAACTTAAAACATAACTGCCTGTTTTCAATATGTGCAGTTATGTCAACTGTACCACAACAAAACTGTTTTGTAAAAAGTCGTTTCCTTAGACTTTTCCGAAACTTGGTACACAAAACGGTTCCCGGCTGGCCCAGCTCCCTACCTCTCTGATCCAGTCCTCTGTTTTGTTTCTCTTCCTGGCTCTACCCGGCATGGCATGACAGTATATATTCATTATTTATGTGCTTAGACTCTGTCTCCAGGGTCTAGACCAGTGGCCACTCCCCAGAAAGCACTGACGAACATTTGGGACATAAATGGCTGTGTGACTTTGGGCCGGGTCCTCACCTCCCTGGGCCCTTCCCTCGCAGTAAACCATGACAGGAGAAGAGACACCCTACGGAGAGGGCACAGACCAGACAGGCCTGGCATACCCTGAGTGGGAGACGCGTCTCAGGTACCAAGGGGCTCACAGAGAATATCACAGATGTGACAACATCCACTAAGTCACAGGGTCCTTTTATTTATAATGAGTCAGTCACCGCTCTAAAATGATCAAGTATTTTCTCCCCAGCCTCCCAGGCTGTTAATCACTTAGGTGTTGATTTCTCATGGATAATCAGGGGTATTTCTCTTGAATAACAGAATCTGGGTAAACTCCTTACGATGCCCTTGTAGTTACTCTAGCATACTTCCTAGAGTTGTGCAAGGGATAGTTATTTGGAGTGCATTTTTAAATTTCTAACTTCATATGTCTTCATGTGCTCTATTTACTTTCCTAGAATTGCTGTTTGTCCCTGCTGGATCCCATTTTGTATAATTGCCCTATTCTCCAATTATCCTTGGTACTTCGATTAAAAATTCAAAAACTGATACTCTTAACAATTATTCGCATTCAGAAAGTGAGCTTATTTCTGAAAATTAAAACTGTAAAGAAAACATACCATGAGAACGAATCAAAGTTAATGATGAGAATAAAACACATAAACTCAGTTAATATTGCAGGTGAAATAAATCTGCAAATATGAAGCTCAATAATGGAAAAAAAACCCCCCATGTTTCAAGGTTTTTCTGGTAGTTAAGTAATTACAGGGAAAACTATGATGATAATAAAAGAAGAAATATCAAAACATTGATACGAAGGCATACAATCAATGAGAAGATAAGGTGATCAACGGCAGAACTGTCAACAGTTAACTTATTGGAAACTCACGCTGCATAAGACATATGAAGTGTTCTGGAGTTTGCCAATTTTCTACTAGTTCCCTGTGCAAAACTGTGTGGGCAACTCAATAGGGTGTCGATGTTGACTAAAGCCTCATGAGTAAAGAAACCGAGAACAGAGAGGGAAGAAAGCAGAGGACCTTGGCCCCCGACCAGGGAACACCCTTGCTCCCCCCACCCTTCACTGCTCCTGCCCAGTGGGGATTCCCATTGTTTACAAGTAACAGAAGCAGTGAATGTTTTCTGCTTAAGTCTGTTTAAAACGTCCATGTCATACAGAAAAATGTAAGGCTGGGTAAGTCTGAAAGTTTGGAGACGTTTTGAAATAGAGTTGCTATGGTCTTAACAGAGAGGTAATTCAGGCTCTTGTATTGCCCTGCTGTACATGAGGGAATTAAGATTGTTATTACCCATTATAGTATCTTATATGTGCCCGTTCCAGAATCAGAAAAAGAAGAAAAACAAGGTGCATGTGAAAATATTAAAATCTGAACGGCAGTGGCAAATTTTCAGTACAATCAATTCAGTTCCAGTGAAGGCAGTAGCAAAAGGTCAAAACAAAACCATTAAAGAAGTTTCTGAAGCTTCTAGAAGCCTCATTAGAAACCATATCCTGTTAAAAGTACGAAAACCCTGGAGAGTCAGGTGAGGGAGCATGAAGTGTGTGTGTTCAGAGTATTACCATTAGCAAGAAAATGGGAGACCTCCCTGGGTGTAGAGAGAACTTAATTCCAAAGCTACTTACCAAACAGCAAAAGAGAGAGGCACGAGATGCCTTACAGAATTTCTAACGAAAAACAGTGGCAATGTTATCAGAATGATTTCGATGAAGACTTCAGCAAACATAATTTGTAGGTATCTGTAATGCTAGAACAACTTTATAAAGGGACGCACGCAGAAAACTTTCTCTGTCCATGGTCAAGAGGAATCCAGAACAAAACAATACTTTCTTCTACCTAGGACTTACCTCTGGCCCAGGTTTTCATACCTTGATAAGTGGGACTTTAGAATGAGGTCTATTCTATTTTGAGTAGCAGAAATAATGGACATAATGTCCACTACTTACTGAGGGCCTACTAAGTGCCTGAGACTGCACTGTTTGTTCCCCTCTTGTTAACTGCCTAATTGCTTCAGACTTTAAAGTATGTAAATATTAAGGTTGGTAGGCAGGAATCCAGGGAGTCACAGGAAATGTTTTCTGGCAGTCATATACAGATGCCTTTAGACAGCAGTGGGCAGGTTTAGAAGACAGGAGCTGTGCAGTCACAAGATGATAATCCCTTACTGCTTTTAGGTCTGACCAGACTCTGAAGAGAGCTCCCTGGCACCCGCCCCGGGCTGCCCACTGCTGCGTGGGCTGCGTCCAGGTGACTTCCGGAGAATGCCTTGTGGTCCATCAGCGCTCCTACCATCCACTTCTCACTGGCCTCTAAAACTGTTCTGCTCCTGGGAAGCCAGTTCTGGCTGGGAGAGTCATTTGGAGCCACCAGCCTGACCATAACTAGTGGGTGGTCAAAAAAATTGATCAGTTTTTTGTTGATTTTTATTCTCTGAATTGACTTGGGGAGGGGAGTGGTCACATCAAACAGATCTAGCACCCCGCCCCCATCGGGGTTGTGCTCTTGCTGTGTGTGCCCTTGTGTCAACCTCCTATTTCAGAGAGATGCCATCCAGGCTATGGGATTTCAGCAGAGTCATACTGTCTTAGTGGTAGGGAATATCACTGTTTATTCAGAGATTTCACAGTCCTTTGTAAAAAAGGACATTTGAGGAGTCAGATTTTGTTCCTGTCTATATATCTAGTCTATATCTAGTCTTCTTAACCTGGGAATCCATAAACCCTCCCTATGGCCTCAGATCCCTGAAAACTGTATGCAAACTTTCAGGGAAGTACCAATATTCTGGGGTTTTGCTTTCCTTGCCATCTAACAAATCTGAATTATGAAAGAGATTACCAGGAGATTAGGACTGTAATCGAGTATTATTTTTAGTTTCACAGAACTATAGCATATCACCCTGGGAAGACCCAGCAAGTTCATCGATTAAAATTTCGTCCTTTATTCTACATTTAATGGTGTGAAAGCAGAGAGGGGTTAAGAGGCTCCACAGACAGCGACACGAGCGGCAGGACTAGATTCCACGCCCACTAGCTTCCAGCTTCACGCGCTTTTCATGTTCGTCAACTTGCCCTCGCTCTTCACAAGGTGCTAGTGGTTTGTTATGAGCATTTGATTTCTAATGGGTGTTTGCCTGAGAGAAACCTATCTGCTGAAAATATCGTAAGTGGCTTCTTACGTACTATTTCAAGATTTTATGCACATAATCCTATTTCCAGTTTTCTTCTACTTTGTTCCATCTGTTCTATAAACCAACACAATGGCTAACTGCAGACTTCTTTGATCCTTCTAGAGTTGTTTTCCAACCTTCTGATTGCCCTTTCTTTTCACATGCTGGCATGCTTTCTAATTTGCATGCTGAAATGAAACTGTTATATAAAACACCTTAAGAGTTAAAAGTTATAGCATTTCTTCTTTATTTCTGACTTTAATTTTTGCAATACTCTGATTTGAAATGTTATTTTAAGGCTAACTGTTGTTTTCTCTGATTTCTAATTAAAGGTATCTGCATTTCTACCAGGTCTTCTCACACAAGTCTAAGATGCACAGAGACTTAAAGGTATTGATAGGTTCATCTTAGCCCCCACCCCCGACATATTCTCTTTAACATTTTGTCTTCCCTTTCTCCTAGAACGTGAACTTGATCTTTCCCCAGGATTGATAATATATGGATGTGATGAGAGTGAGTTATGTTTTTAAGGGATATAATTGTCAAAAATACAAATAAGATATTTCAGAATGACACGTTAAAGGGATAAATTAATTTTACATTGTTGGGAATTCATGGTATACTATATGGGAATTCAGAACTAGACTAATAATTCTGATAAAATTCGAACTTCAAAAGTGATGTCTATGGATACAAAGCTTTGTGTAAGAAGAGAGAGAACAGGGGAAAAGTCAGCTAAAAACTAGGAATCTGGAATATGCTGCTTTGTAAAAAAAACGGAGCAGTCTGAGTAATGAAGACTAAGTGTGGGTTAACATCGGTGGATACCTCGTATTAACAAGCAGCAGGTTATAACAAAGGGCAGGAAGGTACGTGACGCCCATGGCACGGAGGTGAAAAAAGCACCACTGAGCAAAAGCTCCCATCAAGAAAGTCAGTGGACAAAGGATGATGAAAAGCATTCGCTCCCTTAAACAGTTAAAACAGCATAAGCAGAAAGGAGAAGCAGGCAGGAGAGAATACACCTTCCTAAGACAAAAAAGATCTTCTTTAAAAAGGTGATGGGGAGGGCTTCCCTGGTGGCGCAGTGGTTGGGAGTCCGCCTGCTGATGCAGGGGACACGGGTTCGTGCCCCGGTCCGGGAAGATCCCACATGCTGCGGAGCGGCTGGTCCCGTGAGCCATGGCCGCTGGGCCTGCGCGTCCGGAGCCTGTGCTCCGCAACGGGAGAGGCCACAACAGTGAGAGGCCCGCGTACCACAAAAAAAAAAAAAAGGTGATGGGGAATTCCTACTTCTGACGGGGCTCAAGGTCCGCTGCCCACGAAGAGAAGAGCCCTGGGTTCTCTTATTAGCTGCGCACTTGACTGTTTTGGCTCAGAAGTCTTTCTCTCTTTCCAAATCAGTTTTGTGGGTGTGAATTTACAGCATTTTTCTGTGTTCTTGTGTAAAAGGGACAATAAAAAAGGAGAGGATCTTGTGACAAGGGGCTGAAGGATCATAAGAGGAAAAAAGAAACGAAGAAGGTGAGTAGGAACAAAAGGCACAGGGGAAAGAACCACTAGTCTGGAAAGGGGCTCAGAGCTGTGAGCCTCAGTGGATGAAAATGCTTGGCTACAGACACGGGTCCTGCCTACCTGTCTGTCTGCACGGGGCTTCCTCTCAGCAGTGAGCTGGGCACTGACGCTGGGCCCGGCACCGCTGCCCTGGTCGCGAGCAGGATGCGTTCTTCTCCGAGAGGAGATAGCTGTGGCAGGGCACTGTGTGTGCGCCTGCGTGTGCATTTTGCTGCTGCAGCCTGTCCTGAGCTTCCATTTCTTTCATATGTCAAAAATCTCTGAGATTTATTTTTTAATTTAAACGACGCCATTTCACATCATACCCCATTGAAGTACTTTATGTACTTTGCCAAGTCCAGCACTACCAAAAATGATCCTCTGAAATTCCCAAACGAGCTGCAATTACAAAACAGCTCAGCTGAGGCTGGCATGGAAAACATCATGAACTTGGGCTTTCTTCCTTAACAATATTTTTAATTCTCCCAGGTCACATGAAACGAGTAATAACTTCAGCTAAAATTAGGTAATACCATTCACTAGGAAAAAGGAAAAGCAAACTATATAGAAGAGTCTTGTTGGGAAGCATTTTCCCCTCCTCCAGGATTACACAAATGAAGGAGAAAAACACAAGGTGATTTCCTGGAATGGCTTCAGCACAGTCCAGTTTGGGACAAAGGGTGGGACAGGAGAAAATCATCTGTCAGGTGACCAGCAATGACCAAGTCAAACTGACCAGGTAAACCACTGAGACGCCCTTCGAGTACTAAAACAAAAACATGTTTTCAATGGAAAGAAAAAATCTTATTTGAGAACTATAATAACAGTATTAACCAGAAAGCCCTATCACGTCATATGATTAAACTCACCTGAAGAGAATTAATTAAAGTGTACTTTAAAAAGTCTCTCAAAGACAGCAACATAGATTAGTTGTTCAAAGATGAAGCTTAAAAACTGTCAGATTATTTTAGTCGTTTTTCCCAGAATAGTTTGTTGTTACTGTTATTTTTACTTTTTAAAAAATAATCCATTTTTCATCTACCACAGTAGTTTCTTGTATTTAATTTTTAATGCATCTCGAATGCAAACCAAATCACTAAAATCATTGTTTTTAGTTTCAATCCAAAAAAGCAAAAGAAAATGAGCCTACGAATTGTTATAAAATATGCATTAATGTTTTCCAAATATAACTGTTAGAATATATGTTTAATTTAGAAATAAAATATACACAATTAGCAAATAAAACAATTTTAAATGGGGTTAAAATATTTCCTCTCTGATAGCTCACATTTTGTGACAATTCACACAATAAAGTACATCTTTTAAAAAGGGTGAGTTTGATGACTAAAAATCAATAAATCATGCTTACGAAAACAGTGATTCAAGGGATTGGTTTATTCTTTCCTGGGGTGGAGCAGAGACTAAAGGCCACCGTTATGAGAACTGCACAATCGCTCTGATCCTAACAGTGAACCTGGCTTCGTGAAATTTGAAAGTTCCATAGTTAGTCACACTGTTACTCACAAACCTTAAAATGATTCTCTAATTTGGAATAAAAGATTTGAAAGGGTTTTTTTGCTTTCCATTTTAGTTTGTTATGTAAAAGATTTCTTGCCCATGCGTTTCATTACTTTTCTGTTGTGTACTCCTCAATAACGCAGCTTAAATATATGATAAATCAATTAATAATCTCATAAACCATCTTCACACAGCCAATACCTTAGGTGATGACTAACCTGGAGGTGAGGGTGTCGTGGACACCAGCGAATGGCCATTGGCAGCGTGTTTAATTTTAGACGTGGAAACAGGTGTTGGAGGAGCCTGTCACTTAGCTGTCACCCGCAGGTTTGCGGTGAGCAGCAAAAAGCCAGCGAGGCAGCCTGAGGTTGGGAGACTACAAAACCCAGGCTGTGCCAAATGAAAAACAACAGTGGAAGAGAGCAGTGTTCTATAGGAGAGGCTGTTTTAATTACTACGTTACTCGTATGAGGCCTTGCCTGCTTAAAAGAGGGGAGAAAGAAGTAGAAAATTAGATTAATGACAGAATCATTAAAAAATCAAGAAATTAAAACTATATAAAGAATCAGATTCATTTGACACTGGTATATTTATGAAGAAAATTTTAACAGTATTATAAATACTAATAAAATGAAGGGGAAATGAAGTCTTTACAAAAATATTTCGTACTGTCAACAGCTTTTAGAACATGATTCAGGAATTTTCTCTAAATCTTTTTTTTTTTTTCTTTCAGTTTTAGAGTTTAAGTTGCCATATATTGAAGTGATATTCAAGCTATAAGAGTGGTTTTCTAGGCAATGTATGCTTCCCTTTCAAGGAACTAAAACTCTTTCTTTTCTCTAAATAAGCACAACAAAATGGGGCAAGATAGCAGAAAACTGGTGGGAGAGCTAAAAACATATCTGCAGGACACTCTGCAATCTACTCAGTTGGTCAAAGTAGATTTATTTTTTTAGCATTAGCATGTCCATTAAATCTTTTGTAGAAATAAATCCCAGCTCCCACTTAAAAGAATCTCAAATATAGGTGGGGAGTTTCAGGTTTGATTCACACTTAGCCCAGGATCTGGGAGGCAAGGGCATGCCTTTCAGCGTGCTCTGGGTTCTCAAAGTAATTCATAAATTGTCTTATTTCACCTATTATATACAGGAAGCTGTAAACAGTCAACTAAGTAATGCAAGTTGTAAGTAGATGCAAGTAAGCAAATGACTAGAAAGAGGTCAGTGTTGCTGCCTGCCAAAGGTTAACCAAGCGCTATACTTCCCTCAGAGAAACACAGATGGAGACAAACGAAAAAACTGTGAGCTCTCCTCATTTCTACCCACAAGCTGCGACTGTTCCTTGGCTGCGTTTGAACACTGGTGCGGCACTCAAACCGTTTCTTTGAGACTCCTTTAAAACTAAACATAGGCTTTCCCCCCTTCACTGCTAATTACATACTTTTTTGTTAAAGAAGCAAGCCCTTTATCGCTCATAATTTCAGCTATCACTTTCTCAGGCATCTTCTCGGATCAATAGCATATAGTTAAGTGGAAGAAAAGGCTAAATGTGCTTGCTATTTGCAAAGCAAGGATTAATTTTTAGTTTTTAAGTGCTCTTGCGTTTCATGTTAAAATATTAAATTCAAGTCACAGGTTCAAAGTAGTTACACATTCAAGCTTTTTGTTAAATATCTGTCATTTAAAAAATCTTGAATACTGGCATAGGGTATAATAAAATTTGTGTGCATTCTGCAATTTAACAGATTCCAGTGCTGGTGGCCATACATCTTTGATGGCAAAACTACATGGGTTGTAGCACCATAAAATCAATAAATATTAACCTTTTCTGGCACTTTGTGCATGGATGCTTCATCAGTGGCTGTCAGGTAATAGAACAGTCAGTGATAAACTGTATTTCTCAGCTAAGGAATCCATAACAAATTTAGAAATCAATGTAGATTAACACACTTTTTAAATAAAAAAAATCATCTACAGATTTTATTTCCCATGAAAAGAATACAAAAGCTGGCAAGCTCACATTCTGAATAGATGCTTTCAGTGGGACATAAACATCAAGCAGCACTGTAACCCAAAGAACTAAATATTATACACATCTCTCAGGTCCCACTTCTATAATTATATGGATTATATATAATCCGCTTTCGAACTCTAGGTAACATGCTAAGTGGGAAAATTTTTATTCCGTTACAACATCCTATTTCATGTCTATTAGCAATCCATGTTTCCAGGTGAGTTACAGATAATAATCTCACGGAGGTCTACAAGAAAGGGGAAAACTACTTGGTAGAACCGGTGTCACCTGACTTGGTGAGACGCTCCCTAAAGTCACTGCAGTAGCAACCCTTTCCCTCTAACCCCAGGCCACCCGCAGGGCCCACGACACCGTAGGATCCTGGTCCTTGACGACACAAGCTGGGAACTCCCAACTCACACAGCAAGCACTTCACTCCAGTCAGTTTATGGCGCACATTCAGGTTCTCCCAAGACAAACTCTTAGCTTTGTAGTCGTGGGTCAATGTCCCTGAACGGTTTGTTGTATTGATCAACTTAGGTGAATTCAAGTCTCTTAATATGTTGAATTTGGTAATTTAAGCAGCAAAGTGTAACTTCTGTTTGCCATCTTGCTCATCAGTATATCCACATCTCTCCCTTTATGGAGGACAAACAACCTGTGTTTTCATGGTCTAGTTCTATTCAAAAGCACTGTGAAATTTCAACAGGGCAGCAATTCAGACAAATAACTCAATCTGCAGATGGAAAATGAATGCTCTATACATAAAGTCACAGCTGTGAGGAAGAGAACCCCAATGTGCTGAAAGTTCTATTACCATAAGACCTAAAAGTCAGCTGTGGAGAGCAACGAGTTTACACTTGTCATTCTATCAGCAACATCTATATTTTGAACCACTAGACAACTCAGCATAAGAAAAATCAAAAATCTTAGGAAAATGTAAGTTTACTAGAGTTATATGTCTTTGGGTTATAAATTTTAAAAATGACCCTTTTGGTGGAAAGAACTGTAATGTAACTTCAGTTTTGCAATAGATGCCACTGTTAGAACTTACGATTTGCAAAGTGACTGCTTTGGGGGTAGAATGAGGAACACCTCTAAAATAAATTAATAATAGATCTTACAACAGGATCTAATGTCCAGTCACTCGTCAGAAAGAGGCTGGCTCTCAGAAGACGCTGAAGAAGAAAAAATATCAGAATAACCCCAAACACATCAATAAGTCTTTGGTTTGTCCTTGAGACTTGCTGGGGAAAGTCTAAGTTCCACAGAATGGCAAGGAAGCACAGCAGACTCTGCGGGCGCTCAGCTCACCGTCAGGGCAAACATGGCACCCGAGTCATTGGGGCCCAGCAGTGACCGGCCAAGACGTGCTTCAGGCTCTAATGTCAAGTGCCTTAAAAAAGGCCTGTTCTGAAATGACCAACTTTCCTCCCTCCTTTCCTCCCTCCCTTCCTCCCTCCCTCCCTCCTTTCCTTCCTCCTTCCTCCCTCCCTCCCTCCCTCCTTTCCTCCCTCCCTCCTTTCCTCCCTCCCTCCCTCCCTCCCTCCTCTCCTTCCTTTAACACTACTTCAGGTTAGAAAGGCTAGGAAGATTTTTACAAACCAGCCAAGGAAAGCTTATCTTTCTGTTTTAAAATCAGGTTTCATTAGCGTCCTGACCCTGCTTCCTGTTTAGCCTCCGACTCCTCATCCATGATGGGGGACGTACATTTCCTGGCCTTTCCCCCACATGTATCACCAAAACTTTAGCTAAGACAAAAAACAAACAGAAAAGTATAAAGTCTTTCTAGATCATCCAAGATCAAGAAGAGCTCCCAAAGGCAAATGTGATGGTCTGAATTTTTATCTGGAAACAAACATCCATGAGGCTTCAGTACCCTTTCACAGCTTGAAAATGCCCACTTTCATTTTGCAGGGAAAATATGTGGGAAATGATTCAGGTGGACATTAAACCACCATCTCCATTTCCTCTGTAGTTTCTACTAATAATAGCTTATAACCTCGGTGCTCATCAGCCCCATGAAGGATCCACATCCAGAAATGGAGATAATTTGTTTTGGGCTGGCAGATTTTATTCTAACACTATCCTGCCATCTTGCACTAGCCATTGGAAATGTGAAGAAATCTGTATATGAGGAGGGAAGTTATTCGAGCCCTAGAAGAGCTTTGTCAACTTTCTCTATGAAGAAACAAAATAATCATCAGTAAGTATCACCATAGCCATTGCTGGGGGAATTTCTGCTTTTTTCTGTAGACTTCAGCTTTAAGGCTATGTATTTTCTCTTCTAAAAGCAACTCTCATATAGCTCTACATTGATATAATCAAACGTAGGCTTCATGTAGTAGGAAATAAATGAGGGGAAAAAAATCCCAGCAACATCATTTAGCACTTAAAGAAGCAAGAATTTAAAGAAGGAATAACGCTTAACCTATTTAATGGCACTCTGAGCAAGTCTGATTTATTCTGATTTATTACAACGCTACCTGTCTTTGAAATATTCAAGTATTTGCTTACCAATCCATTACAGTACCTGTGTGTGTTTGAGTGTGTCTGAGTATGTATTTGTTTTTGTTTTCCCCTCCATGCCTGGAATACCATCCCAACCTCTCAATCAATGGACTGCTAGCAAGGAAACCTACCAAAAGCTCTTGCTTCAGGAAGGCAGGTCCCTGCAGAGCAAATGCGCTCAAGCACGGTGAGCGAGGCCCACCCCTCCGCCGCCCAACCGCACTACGGCCCAAATGGCGAAGGGCAAGCGTGCGAGCGATGGGCCCACAGTGCCACGGGCCAGGGAGGGCACGGTGCTGAAACACACATGCTACGGTGACTGAGGACATCCTCCAGCACATGGCCGAGAAAACTAGGGCTCAGATCAGCAAGCAAGTAGGGACTGGCCGAAGTCCTCTGTAGTCATGAAATGCGTCAGAAAAATCACTGAATAACGGTTTTGTGAAAAGTAATGGGAAGAAGCTGTATCAACAGAAAGCCCTGACTCAAGCAGTTTCAAGAGAGAAGAGATGGTGACAAACCACAGCTGGAAGCATCTGCCACCCCTGGTGCCCCCAGCTGCACAAATTCAGTGAGCACCTTCCCTCCCCGCAACCCTGAGCTAACGAAGGATGTGTCCCCGTGAACGTTTTGAACAAAAGAAAAGTATGTGTATACACATGGTTCAAACAACACAATTAAGAAACAAACAACAGAAGAAAATACAGTGCCCTCCAGAGGTGGAGGGCCTGCTCTTCACCTTCTCCCTAGTAGAGCTGACAGTGTAACCTGGCTTTGGGTCATGAGGCTGGAAGTGAACAGAAGGATCTAGACATGTGCGGGAACAAACCTTTACTGAGTGTAGCAGACATTTGCAAGAAACTTCATTTTTCTCTTACCTTAGTCCCACAAAGCAGGATCGATCATTTCAGTATCTTTAAGACAGTTATAACTTTTTACAAGGCACAAAGCTAGCAAGTGATTACAAATCTTACTGTGTCACGCCTCTGGTTACTTCACTGGCTTCCTGTTTTGCTTAGTCCAAAATCTCAGAGTCTCACCTCTCCCAGGGTCCCTGCACCCAGAGCACCAATGGCCACACTCTCTTCCCCCAGCAAGTCCCTCCCCTGTGCAGGCCCAGGCCCCTGCCCCCAGGATGCCTCACTTCCCAGGTGGGCTTTCCAACACCGCCGTCCCACTGAGTTCCACTTCCCTGTGGCCACCCTTGGTCCTAAGAGTTCTTCACTTCAAGCAGGCAGCCCCACTGCTAGTTTAAGTTCTATCTGTACCTCTGGTCACTGTCTGCTCTCTCACTATGCCAAGCCCCATATAGGCAAGGGTCACGGTTCAGTCCACAGCCCTCTCCCCCGACCTGACAAGTGAACTCATGTGTTTCTTCTAATATTTACAATCTTAAGGGGAAAGTAGATGACTTAATTGGCACTATTAGAAAAGCACTACAACAGAGACTTTATGTAATTTAACAAGCTAATTCTCATGATATCCATGACTAGATAGGTTCCCAAACCCAGTTTACACATGCAAAGCCTAAAGCTGACAGACCTGGGCTACGTTTCCCAAGATCACACAGCGAGGAAGTACCAGAGCTGGATCAAAACTCAGCCAAATTCAATTCAGCTAAAGTATTCCATTCAGATAATAAAATATTATCTTATTATCAGACAATAGTTTTTTCCACCATGCCATGCTGGCAATCTAGATATAACTGGAGGAGAGGGATCTATTTCCTTAAGTTTGATTATTGAGGTCTTTAGAATAGTTTTATAATAGCATTTGCTGCTTTCTCTTTTGATGATTAAAAACAACATATTGTAGAAAATACAGAAAAGCTTGCACCTCTATCCATCAATTTTTCTGAACAGTACATACATTAAAAAATAAAACTGGGGACATTCTCAGCATGTCATTTTAACATCTTTTTAGAGGCTCTTAAATTACAGAAGTAATATGTGTTTGTCATAAAAAAAAAAGCCATTGCAATACTGGGTTACATAAAGTAAAAAATGCACAGTATCCACACACCATCTAAACTTACCTCTGAGACAGCCAATATTAACAGCTGGACGTAGACTATCTGTATGATTCTTTACGCTCATACAAATATACATGCAAGGACTAACCGCCCCCCGCCCAAACCCCTTTTTAAGAAAGAAATAGTCCTAGCAGGCACATTATCTTGCAACTTGTTTTTTGCATGTAACCACCTATCACAGTCACGTCAATACAGATACATGCAGCTCATTTTTAACAGCTGCATATTTGTCTGTCGTATGAACAGTCCCATTCTGACAGGCACTTACATGGTTTCCAGTTCTTGGCCACTACAACATATGTTACAACAATAACATATCTTTACACACTAGAATATTTATTCCATAAGATTGTTGCTTAACAGTAGAATTGCTGAGTCAAATGGTATGTGCATTTTAATTCCGAACTCCTAATCTGAAATTAGGAGTTTGGGATTAACATATACATACTACTATATACAAAACAGATAAATCAACAAGGACACACTGTATAGTACAGGGAATTCTACTAATATTTTGTAATGGCCTATATGGGAAAAGAATCTGAAAAAGAATAGATATATGTATTTATATGTGTAACTGAATCACTCTGTTGTATACCTGAAACTAACACAACATTGTAAATCAACTATACTCCAATATAAAATAAAAAATTTTAAAATAAGATAAAAATAAAATTTAAAAGTATGTCTAGCTTACTTTCTCAGAGTTTTAGCAACTCACTCTCCCCCAATAACATATGAGATTTCCAAATTTCCAACAAATGCTCCATCATGGCTCATTCTCAACCTTTTAGGTTTCTACCAATGGATAAAAACTGGCATTGTACAGTTTTGATGCACTGACAACTAGTGAGGTTAAACATCTTTGCATATATTTACTGGTAATCTGCATTCTAAAATGCCTATTCAGATTTGTCTCTTAAAAGAAATCAATTTGAGGGAGGTTTCTGTAAATTAGGAATAGCGACCTCCTGTGAGAATACTAATTGTGTATTAATCCTGTATCTGTCTTATGTGTTGCAAATATTTTGTCATAATTGATTGTGAAACTTTGTTTACTTTTTTCCCCCTTCTGTTTCTGTTTTTCATGTCTTATGTAACCCTGAGGTTATATAAATATTATGAAGTTTGTCTCCATCATTACTTGACTATGTAAGAATTTAAAATAAAAATGCAATTCATGTGAATATTTTTAGAACAAAGGTATAATAATGCCTTTTTATTAATTATTTGACATCTACTTCTTTGCCTTTCTCCTTCACACTTCAATTATTAAGTGTCTGCGGTAGATAAATAAAAGATTCGAGAACACAATTAATTGTTTTAATAGTTCTATAGTGATCTTCTGATGTCAGATTATTACTGAGCTACTGAACATCATTATATCTAAAGAATACTTGTTACTTTATACTTCGTTTTTAAATAGAAAACATCATAGTAATTATCTGTCAATATATAAAGATCTAATTACAATAACAAAGATCAATTTTCTTGTATTTCAACTCCAATTTTTCAATACCTTTACTCTCAAGAGTCCAGATAACAGAATAAAAAATAGTATAAGAGAAATGTGGACTGTGAAAGTCTAAAGGATGTTTTAGGTATGCATATTTAGATAAATGCCTACATACCACAAGCAATAGAAATTATGTCCTAAAGTAACAAACATCAAAAATGCACGTTTAGAATTTAAGATACTTCGTTTACCTCCCCTTCTGGATCAAAAGTATCCCCATACTAGCTTTTATTAAACCCCGGATCATATCTTATCCTGCAATGTCAACTCTGTCTCCATGGTCTAAATGATTATTTTCTCTCCTGTACTTTTATAACTCAGCCAAGGACGAGGGGAGCTAGCTGTCTTTCTTTGGTGGGGTGACTACTACCTACCCCTATTTTGCTTGGTGCAAACACAGGCAAGTTCCTTTGTGAACTTATCATTTTCTAGAGGTCATTCAGACCATAATTTCAGGCCTCAGCCACTATCCTGATGGTCCTTCTTAGGAAATTGGACCCAGTGGGAACGTTTTCTCCCTCTGCTTAGTCCATGGGTCAGCATTTTCCTTCCTTTGTAGTTCTTAATTCCCTTAAGTGGCAATTATTTAAGACACAGTCAGAGAAGGTGCAATCTGCATTCATCCAATAAAACCTAAATATTAAAAAGGACAGAAAAATTCAGCATGGTTACTAAGGATAAATGGGACAGCATTTAGCATCTGAAAGGTACCAATGAAGTGGTACATGAATAAATGCACAGAATTTTTGAAAAATGATTGGAGGTAAAAAAAAAATTAAGACAAACTAAAAGCGCATACTATGTGTCAAAGAGATGGAGCATCTTAATTATAAGAGATTAATATCACAGCCAGAGTCAAGAAATAGGTGGAAAAATCACTAATAGATACTGCCTGGAAATCAACCCAAAGATAGCAGACACACAAAATCTAAATTTTAGATTTTTCAATAAGCATATGATAAAAATTAGATTAGTACTGTGGTTCAAAATACACTCTTAACAAAGGTAACTTATTTGTGCTAAAAGCATTATGCTTGGGAATGATATCACCATGCCTGTGGAAAGACATATTAGAAAAATTATGATCACTGCATGGACATAATAAATGCATTCTAAGGTCAAAGGTTGTAAAAGAAGCCAAAGGAGAAAGGAAACAAGTTTGAACCATATGCAGCCCATTCATAAGCAAATGGCAAAATTGCTGGAATGGGTAAAAAAGAGGGAATGAATTAAAACGACAAGCTATTCATGAAACAAATACTATAACAGATAAGCTGTACGTCTGTGGAATATAATGCTTCCAGGTCTAGCAGGTATCATCTTTATGAATACACTAATCTTTCCCATAGTTTATACTGAAGAGAAGGTAAATAATTGTGAAATTTTAAGGACTAACTTAAATCCAGTTGCATACTTAAATTTTTAAAACTTGATTTGGTCTTCCATTTAACTGACCATCTCCCTGGTATATCAAAAAGCAGTATTTTGCCAAGAAAATCCAACATGTGATATCTATGAAATACGGTAGATACATTTAAAACTGGGTTTAAAGTGGATATTCATGTATACAACTGAACTCATTCCATTAGGACCACTTTTAAGGTTTTAACTTCTACAATTAAGAATGGTCTAATCTCTAATAAATCTCTTATTCTATAGCACTAAAAATGGTCCTGCTTCTAAGATTAAACCCTGACTGATAAAACACTTTTGGGATCATGATATTTAATCCAAATATCACATATAACATAGTCAATTGTCTAGTGTAAAACAGCAGCATAATAGTGGTTACACTGAAGCCAGGGTTGGCTTCATATTGCGTTACTAGCCTTATAAGTTTGGGTCAGTTATTTTACCTCATTTTCCCCCTCACCATTAAATTGGGAATAATGGTAGCATTGGGCTGTTCTGAAAAGTAAATGAGATGATTCTCTTGAAAAGAGCCTAATAATTTGATAAACAGTGAGTGCTCACATGAAATTGTTATTATTACATAAAATATGGTCAGTTGTTTAGAATAAAATGGAATTAATTCAATGCTACTTTCTAAATCTTTCCTATGGCCTAGAGAGTAGGAAAAAAAATTATTGTGAAAGACCTAATAAGACTAAGTCAACTAGAAAAGAATTATTACAATATACGGATTTCTCAGATTCATTATTTCCCTCTTTCCTGGAGTATGTGTTGTTCTGCTGCCTTATTATGCTCCTTCAAGCCTGAGCTCTCAGGAGGGGAGTCTTTCCTGGTGCCCTACACAGATCACCTCCCAAAACATCTTTGACATTTTCTGTATGGACCTTAGATAGCAAATTGGGTATTTATTTGTGTGGTTGTTTAAGTAATGTCCTTTGTCCACGAAATAAATCATTTCTACTAAGGCAAGGACCACAGTCGCACCGCTCACTGTCGTATTTTTTAGGCCTAGCACGGTGCAGTGGGGCACATAGTGGGTAGAGAAAGCCCAACATTTGTTTGGTGACAGTCCACCAGGTCTCAACATAAAAGTAGTTACAAATTCTCAAGCAAAATTTCTAGTCACTTCAGAACGTTTAAAATGTGTTTTGCAGCACACTAAGAAGCAGAATATCAACGTCATGAACTCAAGGAAGTTTACAAGACCTTCCCCATTTTAAAGAGTTATAAAAGTTACTGATTTAAACTTTTCTATATGATTCAGAAGTTGTCACCAGATATAGTGAAAGTGATTTTCATTAATAATTTGGAACTATTATAGAAAAGTTAGAGTACTGTATTTCTGAAATTGGTTGGCGCCTTGCTAATCTGATTCTACAGGGTAAAACCTATAACTGGGATCTTCATAACACAATTTTTTAGAATTCTATGGCTTGGGGTTTTACATAAGGATTCATATCAGAGACAAGAGCCCTACCTGTGGCTGGCTTAGCAATATAAGGAAAGAGTCCCACACTTGCGGAAACCTTACAGGAACTCCTATTTGCTCAGAAGGTAGAAAGAGTGGTTGGGGAGGATGGTCTTGTCCTGCACTGTGTGGAAGCTCAGGGCTCACTCAGAAGGGCAGTGATAATTCCCTAAGCACACAGAGGTGCAGTATAACCAAATATAAATAGTAGATAAGATGCCTGCATAAATTAACATGTTGTACCTTCAGGTTTAACTCAAAACCTTTAGAATAAGAACATTCAGTTTTATCTGTATCATGATGATAAACTATTGTTTCTTACATGTTGAGTGAAAATGATTATACATACTAATGTAGTAGGTGAATACCCTGATATCTTAATGCCTAGAAAATGAACACACCCAAATGATCCTGCCACAAATAATAAAACTATACAGCCCTGGATATCAAATGTCTTTTTCAAGGTAAAAAAGATGTTTAAAAATTTGATATGTTCAAACTGAGCATAAAACATCTTAAAAATGTCTTTCTAACACATTTTCTTAGACACAGAGAAATTGGGGTGAAAAAAGAAAATATATTAAGTGCTATTACAGAATTATATCTAAAACCAGAATTACTTCTTTGACTGGTAAGAGACTCATGAGATCTCAAAGCATACTTCACAAAAAACTTCTTTTCATTACATACAGGGGGAAAAGGCTAGAAATATGGACAAAGAAGATATATAAGAATAACATTAAAGTAAAGCAAACAAACAAAAAACACCCTAAAGTGTCATTCAGCCACTTTTAAAGAGCTATTCCTGCTTTATTTTTCTTGATTCTTCAGCATTTTACTGCACGTTCTATGCAATCCAAGCTTTCAACTCAATCCCCTTATAATCCACTTTACTGACCCAAAGGGCCACTTCTGCCTCTAGGTGTTCCAGCCTGTCTCCTCTTCCCGCCTCTTTAAATACTCAATTCTTACAAAGTCAAGTACCCTTCAGCTTGCCTTCTTGCACTTCAGATAAATCATCTTTGTTGACACTTGAGTTGCAAAACTTACAGCCACCTTTCCACCCCTGTAGCAAACACTATTTCCAACACTCGTTTTAATAGCAAGAGCGCTCACAAGTCATTAAATAACACTATAATTAAATGTGCACAAGAGGGACCACATCTGGCACCTATTCTGTCCCTCATTGAAACATGTCTGAATATCAAGGTTAATCTGACAAACCTAATCCTATCCATGGGTTATTTGTAAAACACCCAAGAAATACCCTAGTTCAGTGTTGACTGGATGCTCTATAAAAATGTCAATAGAGTCAACAAATACTTCGTTACTAAGATAAAGAATGTTAAAGTATGATACTTAACTGGGTGGTAAGCGGGAAATGTCATGAGGATGGAATCTTTTAAAGAAAATAATAAACTTTAAGAGAAACTAACTGTAATACCACCAAACAGTATTCTAAAATTTCGAGAGAACTAACTGGGCATTTTCATGTCTCCTGTCATTTTACACCAACCAAGTCTTTAAAGCAAACAATCTATTTATTAGAAACAGTCTTTGTTTCTAATCAAAGGATAGGACAGGATATATAAACATGAATACGCAAGTGATGCAGGTCACTTTGTTCATATAAAATACAGCTCAGAATATCTATTCTTATCACTCAAGAGCAACACCTACTGGCACAATTAAAAAGAACCTAGAAGGCATAGAGTAATTTCAATTCAATATTTTATTAATTAAATACTTATAGAGCACTTAACATATGCCAGGCACTACTTTAAGTACTTTACAAATATTAACTTATTTAATCACTCCAAGACATTTATCACTAGAAGAGATTAACTGACATAAACCCTACTTCAAGATGCAAAAGGATCTATTTCATTACTTTGAGATACAGATTCTATTTAAGCCAACAGAATCCAAATCTGTCCTTGCCAACATCTGGAAAGAAACTGGTATTATAATTCATTCTAACTTAGTGAGCCAGACAACCAACGTGGAGGAAATCCTGAAACGCAGTTCCCCCAAGAAGAGTTCTCTCCCCCAAAGAAAGAAAATTAAATTTTATATTCAATGCAATGTTAATAATTTATACTAATTGCAAAGGAGTCTTGCCTTTTCCTTTATAAACAGGAAGTCACTTATGCTAGGTTTTTATTTTAAGCATGCATTAAAATTATGATTTTTCACAAGATGAAAGAATGCCTCTGCCAATCACACTGACATGCTACTCACAAATGGCACTAATAGCTGTGACAAGAGTGAACTGTCTGAGCAGAGCTTTTTAAGAAGGATCTAGACCAGCCATCAAAACCACTACTTTATCTAGATGGGCCTATGCTATATTCTGCTGCAACAAAAGCTATTAGGTGATTTAAGTGACTACTTTATTATGATGGAATTTCATCTATTAAAAGAATGTATTTAAGTGTTTTTAATCTTACTTAGCTATAGAAAAAAATGGAAAAAATAAGAAAGTACAAGCATGTCTATAAGCTAAAATATTTTGCTCCTTCATATTTTTCCTGAATAAATAAACTTTGCAAATTTATTCAATCGTTTATATATTTCAAATGCTGATTAGCATGTATCATAAAACATCTTTTTGGTCTACTTAATTTTACAGTGTCAAGTCGATTAGTATAATTTCTGTATTAACTTCCCAATTTTCATTTTCTCCATCCCAATCAAATTCCTTCTCTAAAGACCCCTCACCAAAAGAGATACCTATTTAATATTTTCTAATATGGATATGTGCACAAAATATACAAGATAAGGGTAACTGGGGTTTTTTTATATTTGCAATTTAAAAATTTTTAACTTTGGTAAAATACACATAATATACAATTTACCATGTAAGCCATTTTTGAGTGTACAGTTCAGTAGTATTAAGCATATTCACATTGCTGTACAATCGATATCCAGAATTTTTTCATATTCCAAAAGTGAAACTCTGTACCTACTAAAACAACATCTCTCATCCTCCTGTCCCCCAGCCCCTGGCAACGACCATTCTAATTCTTGTATCTATGAGTATGACTACTCTAGGGACCTCATATAAGTGCTACCCTACAGTGTTTGTCTTTTATGACAGGCTTGTTTCACTGAGCATAATGTCCTCAAGGTTCATCCATGTTGTAGCCTGTGTCAGAACTTCCTTCCTTTTTAAGGCTGAATAATATTCCATTGTATGCATGAATCACATTTTCCTTATCTATTCATTCATTAAAAGACATTTGGGTTATTTCTACCTTTTGGCTATTGTGAATAATGTTGCTATGAATGTGGGTGTACAAATACCTTGAGATCTGCTTTCATTTCTTTTGGATATATACCCAGCAGTGGAAATGCTGGATCATATGGTAGTTCTATTTTAAATTTTTTGAGGAACCACTATACTGTTTCCATAGCAGCTGTGCCTTTTATGTTCTCACCAACAGTGCATAAGGATTTCAATTTCTCTACACCCTTGCCAATACTTGTTCTTTTCTTTTCTTTCTTGCCTTCTTTTCTTTCTTTCTTTTTTTTTGATAAGTGTCATCCTAATGAGTGTGTGGTGATAGAGCAAATTCTTTAAAAGTAGATTTCTTAGCTAGTAAGAAAATTATGAGGAATTCAAAATACAAAATTGGTGAGTACTATTTAAAATGATGGCAAAGCTAACCAGAGAAGAATCATATTATAAGCAAAAAGTGAAAGCCTTTTCTTATTTATCAATATAAAGGATTAAGAAATAAGAATTTCTGGTCACTATATTCTGAATATAAATATGCATATCTCATTTTATTTGTTCATAAGGTTTTTGAATGATTGGTTATAACAATTATCAGGTACTGGAAGCTCTCCTCAGGAAGTCATTCAGGAGCAGGACAACACAGTGACAAATCAGACAGATTCTCAATGAATTTATATTACATTACAGAGCAATGAAGAGATGGGGTACATAAAACTGAAGGAAAACACATGTACCCAATTATGGGAACTTAAGGATAAAATTTAAAACCCAGGTATGCTTAATTTTAGAAACTGCTATGGTAATAGAGAGGAAAGAGATGGATGCAAAGAAACATTGCCAACTGATTTAACAAAAGTGCAAAGAAAGTTCTACAGAGAAAAGATATTGTTTTCACCAAACATTGCTCAAAAACTGACACCTATAAACAAAAAAAGGAACTAACCTATACCTCATGTTATAGAAAATTGGAGTCAAAATAGATCATAGACCTAAATATAAAATGTAAAAGCACAAAGCTTCTAGAAGAAAATACAGGAGTTAATCTTGGTAACCTGAGTTAGGCAAATAGTTTTTAAATACTGTAACAGAAGTATAAACCATAAAGGAAAAACACTAATAAGCTGGACTTCATGAATATTAAAAACTTTTGCTCTATGAAAGATACTGCTAAGAGAAAAAAAAAAGTCACCACCTCAGAGAAAGTATTTGACATATATCCGACAAAGGTCTCATATCAAAAATACATTAAAATTTTTAAAACACACTGGGGAGCTTCAAGATGGTGGAAGAGTAAAGACGTGGAAATCACCTTCCTCCCCACAAATACAACACAAATACAACTATACAGGGAACAACTCCTACAGAACACCTACTGAACGCTGGCAGAAGACCTCAGACCTCCCAAAAGGCAAGAAACTCCCCACATACCTGGGTAGGGCAAAAGAAAAAAGAATAAACAGAGTCGAAAGAATAGGGATGGGACCTGCACCAGTGGGAGGGAGCCGTGAAGGAGGAAAGGTTTCCACACACTAGAAGCCCCTTCACTGGCAGAGACGGGGGTGGCGGAGGCGGGGGAGCTGCGGAGGCGGGGGAGCTACGGAGCCGCGGAGGAGAGCGCAGCCACAGGGGTGCGGAGGGCAAAGCGGAGAGATTCCCGCACAGAGGGTCGGTGCCGACCGGCACTCACCAGCCCGAGAGGCTTGTCTGCTCGCCCGCCGGGGCGGGCGGGACTGGTAGCTGAGGCTCGGGCTTTGGTCAGAGCGCAGGGAGAGGACTGGCGGTGTGAACACAGCCTGAAGGGGTTAGTGCACCACGGCTAGC
The DNA here is from genome assembly GCF_025265405.1 of Mesoplodon densirostris. Lineage (NCBI taxonomy): Eukaryota > Metazoa > Chordata > Mammalia > Artiodactyla > Ziphiidae > Mesoplodon > Mesoplodon densirostris. The sequence continues at coordinate 86,378,230 of NC_082675.1, read as the reverse complement.
CGGGAGGGAGTCCGGGGAAAAGTCTGGAACCGTCTAAGAGGCAAGAGACCGTTGTCTGGGGGTGCGCGAGGAGAGGGGATTCAGAGCGCTGCTTAAAGGAGCTCCAGAGACGGGCACAAACCGCGGCTATCAGCGTGGACCGCAGAGATGGGCATGGGATGCTAAGGCTGCTGCCGCCGCCACCAAGAAGCCTGTGTGTGAGCACAGCTCACTACCCACACCTCCCTTCTGGGGAGCCTGTGCAGCCCGCCACTGCCAGGATCCCGTGATCCAGGGACAACTTCCCCGGGAGAACGCACGGCGCGCCTCAGGCTGGTGCAACGTCACGCCATCATGCAAATGGAAATCAAAAGAAAGCTGGAGTAGCAATTCTCATATCAGACACAATAGACTTTAACACAAAGACTATTACAAAAGACAAAGAAGGACACTACATAAAGATCAAGGGATCAATCCAAGAAGAAGATATAACAATTATAAATATTTATGCACCCAACATAGCAGCACCTCAATACATAAGGCAAATACTAACAGCCATAAAAGGGGAAATCGACAGTAACACAATCATAGTAGGGGACTTTAACACTCCACTTTCACCAATGGACAGATCATCCAAAATGAAAATAAATAAGGAAACACAAGCTTTAAATGATACATTAAACAAGATGGACTTAATTGATATTTATAGGACATTCCATCCAAAAACAACAGAATACATTTTCTTCTCAAGTGCTCATGAAACATTCTCCAGGATAGATCATATCTTGGGTCACAAATCAAGCCTTGGTAAATTTAAGAAAATTGAAATCGTATCAAGTATCCTTTCTGACCACAACGCTATGAGACTAGGTATCAATTACAGGAAAAAATCTGTAAAAAATACAAACACATGGAGGCTAAACAATACACTACTTAATAACCAAGAGATCACTGAAGAAATCAAAGAGGAAATCAAAAAATACCTAGAAACAAATGACAATGAAAACACGATAACCCAAAACCTATGGGATGCAGCAAGAGCAGTTCTAAGAGGGAAGCTTATAGCAATACAATCCTACCTTAAGAAACAAGAAACATCTCAAATAAACAACCTAACCTTATGCCTAAAGCAATTAGAGAAAGAAGAACAAGAAATCCCCAAAGTTAGCAGAAGGAAAGAAATCATAAACATCAGATCAGAAATAAATGAAAAAGAAATGAAGGAAACGACAGCAAAGATCAATAAAACTAAAAGCTGGTTCGTTGAGAAGATAAACAAAATTGATAAACCATTAGCCAGACTCATCAAGAAAAAAAGGGACAAGACTCAAATCAATAGAATTAGAAACGAAAAAGGGAAAGTAACAACTGGCACTGCAGAAATACAAAGGATCATTAGAGATTACTACAAGCAACTCTATGCCAATAAAATGGACAACCTGGAAGAAATGGACAAATTCTTAGAAATGCACAACCTTCTGAGACTGAACCAGGAAGAAATAGAAAATATGAACAGACCAATCACAAGGACTAAAATTGAAACTGTGATTAAAAATCTTCCAACAAACAAAAGCCCAGGACAAGATGGCTTCACAGGCGAATTCTATCAAACATTTAGAGAAGAGCTAACACCTATCCTTCTCAAACTCTTCCAAAATATAGCAGAGGGAGGAACATTCCCAAACTCATTCTATGAGGCCACCATCACCCTGATACCAAAACCAGACAAAGATGTCACAAAAAAAGAAGACTACAGACCAATATCACTGACAAACATAGATGCAAAAATCCTCAACAAAATAGTAGCACAAAACAGAATCCAACAGAACATTAAAAGGATCATACACCATGATCAAGTAGGGTTTGTCCCAGGGATAAAAGGATTCTTCAATTTTGTCTCCTACCTAAGGAGACAAAAGACCTGTATGCAGAAAATTATAAGACACTGATGAAAGAAATTAAAGATGATACAAATAGATGGAGAGATATATCATGTTCTTGGATTGGAAGAATCAACATTGTGAAAATGACTATACTATCCAAAGCAATCTACAGATTCAATGCAATCCCTATCAAACTACCACTGGCATTTTTCACAGAAGTAGAACAAAAAATTTCAAAATTTGTATGGAAACACAAAAGACGCCGAATAGCCAAAGCAATCTTGAGAAAGAAAAATGGAGCTGGAGGAATCAGGCTCCCTGACTTCAGACTATACTACAAAGCTACAGTAATCAAGACAGTATGGTAGTGGCACAAAAACAGAAATATAGATAAATGGAACAGGATAGAAAGCCCAGAGATAAACCCATGCACATATGGGCACCTTATCTTTGATAAAAGAGGCAAGAATATACAGTGGAGAAAAGACAGCCTCTTCAATAAGTGGTGCTGGGAAAACTGGACAGCTACATGTAAAAAACGAAATTAGAACACTCCCTAACACCATACACAAAAATAAACTCAAAATGGATTAAAGACCTAAATGTAAGGCCAGACACTATCAAACTCTTAGAGGAAAACATAGGCAGAACACTTTATGACATAAATCACAGCAAGATCCTTTGTGACCCACCTCCTAGAGAAATGGAAATAAAAACAAAGATAAACAAATGGGACCTCATGAAACTTAAAAGCTTGTGCACAGCAAAGGAAACCATAAACAAGACAAAGAGACAACCCTCAGAATGGAAGAAAATATTTGCAAATGAAGCAACAGACAAAGGAGTAATCTCCAAAATTTACAAGCAGCTCATGCAGCTCAATATCAAAAAAACAAACAATCCAATTTAAAAATGGGCAGAAGACCTAAATAGACATTTCTCCAAAGATATACAGATTGCCAACAAACACATGAAAGAATGCTCAACATCACTAATCATTAGAGAAATGCAAATCAAAACTACAATGTGATATCATTTCACGCCAGTCAGAATGGCCATCATCAAAAAATCTACAAACAATAAATGCTGGAGAGGCTGTGGAGAAAAGGGAATCCTCATACACTGTTGGTGGGAATGTAAATTGATACAGCCACTATGGAGAACAGTATGGAGGTTCTTTAAAAAACTAAAAATAGAATTACCATATGACCCAGCAATTCCACTACTGGGCATTTACTCTGAGAAAACCATAATTCAAAAAGAGTCATGTACCACAATGTTCATTGCAGCTCTATTTACAATAGCCAGGACATGGAAGCAACCTAAGTGTCCATCGAGAGATGAATGGATAAAGAAGATGTGGCACATATATACAATGGAATATTACTCAGCCATAAAAAATAAATGAAATTGAGTTATTTGTAGTGAGGTGGATGGACCTAGAGTCTGTCATACAGAGTGAAGTAAGTCAGGAAGAGAAAAACAAATATCGTATGCTAACACATATATATGGAATCTAAAAAAAAAAAAAAGGGTCATGAAGAACCTAGGGGCAAGATGGGAATAAAGACGCAGACCTACTACAGAATGGACTTGAGGACACGGGGAGGGGGAAGGGTAAGCTGGGACAAAGTGAGAGAGTGGTTGTGTATATATGGACATACATACACTACCAAATGTAAAATAGATAGCTAGTGGGAAGCAGCTGAATAGCACAGGGAGATCAGCTCAGTGCTTTGTGACCAGCTAGAAGCGTGGGATAGGGAGGGAGACACAAGAGGAAAGAGATATGGGGATATATGTAAATGTATAACTGATTCACTTTGTTACACAGCAGAAACTAACACACCATTGTAAAGCAATTATACTCCAATAAAAATGTTTAAAAAAAAGCATATATACTATGCAATTACATTTATGTGAATAAAGGATAGTCAAAATTAATCTATGTTGACAGAATTCAGAATGGTTACCTCTGGGGAAATGGGGCACTGGTATTAGGAATAAGGAATTTCTAGGGTGATGGACATGTTTTATACCTTAATCTACATATATACATATATGTATAAAAATTTATTGAAAAATTAATAAAAAGGAGAGAAACATAAAAATAATTCTTAAAACAATAATCCAAGGGAAAAAGAGGCAAATATTTCAAAAGATACTTCATCAAAGAAAATAGAAAGAAGGCAAATAAGCATTGATAATCAACAACATTAGGAATCAAATGCAAACTGAAACCATGAAATCCCACTGAATTCCTATTAGAATGACGTAAGCAAAACTGACAATAACAAGTGCTCACAGACGTGGGGCAACGATAACTCTCAAACAGCGTGGTGGGAATATAAAATGTGTAGATACTTTGGAAAACCGTTCAATGGTTTTCTTTAGAAATTGAATATATAAGTACCATATCATCCAGGTATCTCATTTCCAGGTGTTTATTTACCCAAGAGAAATGAAACCTTACATTCACACAGAAATCTACATGTGAATGTTCGTAGCTCCTCTATTCATAATTGCCAAGAAGAGTAAATGTGGTATTCATTTAAGGCCCATCACTGTTGTTTTGATTTGCATTTCCCCAACAAGTAATGATGTTGAGTATCTTTTCATGTGTTTACTGGCCATATATATATATATATATATTGTTTGGAGGAATAGCTACTCAGATTCTTTGCCCATTTTTTAATCAGGTTATTTGCCTTGATATTGTTGAATTACAAGCGTTCTTTATATATTCTGAATACAAGTCCATTATCAGATAGATTTGCAATTTCCCTCCCCATTTTATAGGTTTTCCTTTCATCTTCTTGATGGTGTACTTTGAAGCACAAAATTATTTTAATTTGGTAAAGTGCAACTCATCTATTTTTATCTTTTATTTCCCATGCTTTTGGTGTCATAATCAAGAAAGCATTGCTTAACCAAAGGTCACAAAGATTTGTTCATATGTTCTCTTTTAAGAATTTTATAACTAAGATAATTTATGTTTTGGACAAATAAAACAACGTATATTTATGGGAATGCAGGGGTTAGTATGCACACAGCCGTTTCCTAGTTCTGTCTGTTGAGAAGGCCAAAAAGCAAAGGGTGCACAGAAGCAATGAATACATACGGTATATATATCATGATTTCTAAATACCATTAAAAGGAACTAAGGCTCCTGAAAGAGAGGTTGATTTTACCACCAGGGGAGGGAAAACCACCAGATGAACGTGGATCACATTTTGGTGCCAGAAAGTAAACAGATGCTCATAAAAGCATGAGGGCACATCAAAGGGCACAGGAGTCCACCTGAAAGAGCTTGCAATGGCCAAAGCTGAAGAATTGTGAGCAAGAAAATAAATAACAATGATATAATAGAATTATAAGCCACAGAGTAAAATAAGTCCATGCTGGTAAAAATTAATAGAACAAAAAATAATTGGAAGAGAAGGGACAGATATTCCTTAAAGAAAAATTCCAATTAAATGTAGAAGGAATGGGGAAAAGAGAAAATGACCATTAGAACTCCACAGATCTTGTTGCAGTCAAGATCCACTAATGAATGTCAAAATTAGTGGTTAAACGCTTAAGGAGAAACAGGCTATTGGCATAATCTGAATGTATCTCCCCTGAGATATGTATTAATTAAAAAGGGGAAACAGTAAGCTTGTAGTGGAGAAATACAGAGATGCCATCTTACTCAACTGGTCCAGGCTACATCATGTGCCCTACCGTACCCCTGATACACTCCACATCTATTCTGAGAAATTCTTAAAAAATCCTCAACTGAGTCATGAGTAAACATCAGACTAATGCAAAATAAAGAATATTCTACAAAATAGCTAATCCATATTCTTTACAAATGTCAAGGTCACATAAGACAATGAAACACTGCCATGGACTGGAGAAGGTTAAGGAGACACAACAACAGAAGGGCATGTTGGTTTCTGAGCTGAATTCTGGAAAAGAAAAACAGCAGAATGGAAAACCTGGTGAAATCTGAATAAAGAATATAGTTTAGGAAACAGTACTGTGCTAATGCTAATGTCTGGTTTTGGTAATTGCACTGTGGTTATATATAATGCTAACATTTGGGGAAGCCGCGTAAAGGATATATGGGAACTCTGTACTATTTTTCCAACTTTTCTGCAAGTGTTTTCAAAATAAAAACTTAAAACAAGGAAAACTTGCTAAATGGTAATTTTGCTTGCTAAAAATAGAAATAAGTGAAATTGCAAATGAATAATAATATGCATTTTTACATCTTCAGAACTAAACTTCAAAGCTAATTAAACAAGATACCTCAGCTTTCCTCATAATTTGAAAAACTTGTGATGCTATTCTTCACTAAATGCCTTTGCTGGAGACAGCCACCTGCGATGCAGCTTCAGCAGTAGGACCTGTCACCACCTACCTTGTTTCCTCATATAAAACTGCATTTTAGTTGGGGTCAAGATACGTCTGGGAAGGTGTGTAAATTTTTAAAATTTATAAATTATATTGAATTAATCAGATGATAAAAGGTCTGTATAAAAATAAAAGCCACATCAATTACCTGATAAAATCATACTGCCCCTACTATAAATTTCCACAATCAGTTTTTTTCCCTTAAAAATTTTGATAAATGAAGTTGTCAGGGGGGATAAGATCACAATTTTGCCTGCTGATGAGGTAACCATACTGTATGTGCCTGTATAACCTGTGGCAGCGAGGAAAGCAGCCTAAAAGACAGTTTCAATGTGGCTCTGAATTCCACAGGCTAATTACACTTAGCGGGGGGGGGGCACCCAAGAAAGACAAGGATAGAGTTTTTTTTTTTTTCTGGAAAAAAAAATTAAACATCACTTTAAAACTTCTCTTTAAGATTATGTAGTTAGGGGATGAGACCGAGTGCTCTTAAGGCTTGAGATCCATCAAAAATGATTAACTAAATGGATTTACATGAATTTTAGATATTTTCAGTGAATTCTATTAGGTATTACTAACAAAAGCCATCTTTTACTTGTGTACTCTGACTTTATTTTAAATGTCTTTATTTTAAATTTAAATGTTTAAATTTAAATTTAAATGTTGTGACTTTATTTTAAATGTTTATTTAAATGTTGTGAATGCCATTAAGGACTTCAGTGCCATTTAAGAACATTAAAATATACACTAGAGGCCTTCCCTGGTGGCGCAGTGGTTGAGAGTCCGCCTGCCGATGCAGGGGACATGGGTTCGTGCCCCGGTCTGGGAAGATCCCACATGCCGCGGAGCGGCTGGGCCCGTGAGCCATGGCTGCTGGGCCTGCATGTCCAGAGCCTGTGCTCCGCAACGGGAGAGGCCACAGCAGTGAGAAGCCCACGTAATGCAAAAAAAAAAAAAAAAAAAAAAAAATATATATATATATATATATATATATATATATATATATATATATATATATATACATATATACACTAGAAAGAACATTATTTCAAGATCATATTCGTTTTAAAAATATAGTACGCAACATACAAAGAATAAAAATAACTCAAATAATAAGTCTTTACTCTGAAAAAAAAGTTTTATATAGACCTTTTCTAGCCCTAACTTTGGATATATGCTCAGACTGACATGCTAATATATGTATCACACACATAAAACATACACACACATATATATAGTTATGACACTCATTACTCTCAATAACAACTTCTAATAAATGCAAAATACATTCCAGTCCTCTCCTACTACTTTCTTAGTATTAAAACAGCAATAAAAAAAGCCCAATACCTTTATTTCTACAGAAATCTCAATATCAGTGATAACTTTCAAAGCTCTTTCATATGTATTTAATTTGAACCTCATATTCAAAGGAAAGGCTAAACATTGTTAGTCATTTTGCAGCTGAGAATACACATGTAGAAGGTTGAGGGACTTGCTTAAAGTCACACATCTCACTGGCAATAAAGTCAGGACACTAAAACCTAGTTCATTTGACTCCACCCATCCACCCATCCATCCATCCTCCAAATTCTGTACCAGGCAGTAGAAGTACAACTGTGGAAACATTTACCCTAGTGGGTTTTTCTTTTTAATTATATTATACCATGCTACTTCCTAGTACACGTTTTCAGATTATCTGATGTCTTAAAACTCAATATTAAGGCTTCCATGATAAGAATTTCATTAACCCATAGATGCTGATTTTTTTTTTTGGCGGGGGGTATACTATTTTATTAACATTTAAATTTCACCAAGAGTTCAAGTATATGCTAGCCATTTGTTCAGATTTTTTAAACAAAGACCAAATGGGCAAACAGCTTTAAGAGTGCAATGTATTTAACACTGCACAATATATTCACCAACTAGACAATCTAAGGGGTGGTATAACTATACACTTAGGAGGACCAAGTATAGGAAGAAACCGTGGAACTAGAGGAAAAACCCGCCATTCAGGACTGAACAGAGGTCCTTGGTTGCTGACAGAATCTCCCCTTGACTTCAGACTTGAGACAAACCGAGGGAGTCTGTCAGTATACAGAGACCACTGCCTTCAGGACAAACAAACAGTAACAGGATGGACTAGCCAGAGCCAATTCAGACTGTGGGGACCGGTCTGAAGCGAGCAGGGTCGGCTGGAGGCTGGAAATGTTGCAGCTGAAGGCCAGCATCGGCTGATGACAGCAGCCACCTTCTAAAAGTCGCTGATTTCTTCACAAGTTCCTAATGCTTTTCCCAGACAGGGAGATTTTTTTTTTTTTAAAGCTCCTGGATATGCAGGATTATATAATTGGAAAATTCCTGAAGACAAACAGGCATGGATTTCAATCAGCAAGTTAACCTCTTGAAGCTTCTTTTTTTAAATCATTAAATTGGGAATAACACCTACCAAAGAATTTTGCTTTGAAGATTTAATGGCCTAATGAAAAGTTCAGCACAGACACTATTACTACCCTTCCTCTTTCTTTCTTTGTAATTAAAAAGGCAAAACGTGCAAAATGATAGAGTTCTTTAGTTCCCCATACTAACCATCTGAAATAGGAAGCCATACATATTACAGTTTGGAGGACTGTGGGAAGGAAATGGCAGAAAGTGGACCAGAGATACACATGGGGCAAATATTTCCTTAAGCCTGCTCCACAGTGTTAAGTAGATAAAGGAAGTTTTTAGACATATACTGAAGACATGTTAGAGAGAACATGTTTATTCTTCAGGAGATTAAATTTTAAAATATTTAAGAATGTTAATTAGAAAGTTTTGAAAAAACCTATATCAGTATATTACTCAATATATCAGTATATTACACCAATAAAAGAGAAATGGTGATGAGCTCAGAGTCAGCTTAACTCACCAGTAAAACAGCACATTTACTGACACACAAACACAAATGAGACCATCCTGGAGAACGATTATATTACTGAAAAAAAGGAGATTGATGGAAAAATAGTGCTTTGACATTACTCACCCACTGACTACAGAGAATGTAAGATAGTCCTAAACTTAGGAATTCCAACAGGAGTGAGAGTGTGAGAGCACGGAGAGAGAGGCCAATTAGCAAAATACCTAATCTGCTGTGCCATGACGGACAGAAGGCACCAGACTATGTAGATAGGGCTTTGAAAGAAACAAAGACATTTAGCAGCAGTTACGAAAAATAGTAAATTAACCCATGGATGATGTCTGAGGTTAAAGAATCAAGTTGTTGAACTGTTAATTATTTTAGGAGGTCTTTTGTTAAGTGGTGAAGTATCAGGAGACTGGAAAACAAGGACTCCAGTCTGAAGGTTAAAAAGAAAAGAGGGGAGAGGCTGAAAATTATAGAGCTGTAAGTCTAACATCTATATTAGGAAATAAATTTGAGATGATACTTATGGATGAGCTTAATAATACATTTGGAGAAGTACAATTTAATAGGAGTGAGTCAGCATGGATTTACCAAAGGCAATCATGTCAGAAAAAATTTCGTTCCTTTTTAAGTTGAAGTAATAATTGGTTTATGTAAGGGAGAACCAATGAGAAACTGTCAGGATTTTCTGAGATTTTTGGACCTTTTCATAAAATGAATTATTGTACAAAATGTCATGACATGTGTCAGGGCACCCAACTAACAAAAGGGGATGAAAGTAATGGGGTTAAAAATAGAGGACCAAAGAATTTGGGAAAAGACTGCGTTCTGCAAGGCTCTCTATATATCAGAACACTGATGTTTTTAATTAATGATGAAGAAAACCTTTTATACTACGAAATCTGAATATACCACTAAATGAGAGGGAATGGTTAAGAGACAAAAGGCTATGGCTGTTTTATCTTAACCGTGACAGATTAAGCAAATGGGCTCAGAGGTAGAATATGAAACTTAATCTGCCTAAGTATAAAGTGATGCACTTGGAAAGAATTTAGGAATCAGTTAAATATAGTTTAAATGGTACTGAACTGGTTACTCGTTACCATTAGAAAGAAAAAGGATTTGGAATTTTGATAAGAGTCAAATTTTCACATTCTTATTCTTATAACTGGGTAAGAGAAATGCTATGGAATGAAGTTAAATAATACATGTCATAAAGAATTTAAAAACTGACTATCTTATAGGAGAATAAAAAATTCTAATCTGTGAAGGGGGTTTGATAGATTCATGTGCTATCATCCTGCACAGGCAATAATCTAATGTATATTGTAAATGATTAAGTATTGATATATATAAGAACTAATGAAAATCATATCAATACAAATATGATGAAAAATATGACAGTAGAAAAATTAAGGAAATTAGGAAAAATACCGTCCCATCAGTTAATGCTTAATTTCCCGTAATAAGAGAACACCATTTGATTATTACCTTTGGAAAAGGCAGAAACATTTACTACATTTAAAGTCCCAGCTTCTCAGATAGAATATGGAACAACTAAGCCAACCTCCAAGTCTCCACGCAGCGCTCATCCTGCGGGAATGTGGCCACTCCACGCCTGGGCCCTCCGGGCGCATCTGTGCAGGTGCAGGGAGCATAGCTTCAATTTGAGCCGTGGAGGCATAACGTGGAGTCTGTCTCTTGCAGTTTGTGAGAAAAAACATCTTCTTTGTAGGCACAAGCAGCAGAGCCCTGGCACACCCCCTCCACTCTCTCCTTGGCCCTCTCCATCTCAATCCTCAGGTTATTTTTAAAGTATTCTGAGATAGTACCACCCAAGTCCAATTGAAGGTCACTTGTACTGCAAACATAAAGTGTGTGTAATTCTTTCTCAAGGTGTAGTGAATGAACACAAAGCTTATTCATGGATAAGAGAGATGGGAGAAATACAACTGCTAAAACTATGAAGCTCAAATAAAGAACACTTTTGAGATGAAATGGATTTCACATAATAGAGAACAAGTGTAATGTACAATGACAGAAAAGATTCTGGCCACTTGCAATCTGACGTCAGTTTTGCGGGACTAATGTGATTGTATAATCTCATTATATTAGATCTAGAGTGGACCTAAATGAACCTCTTTAGAAGTTTAGGGGTCAAGGGAATCCTGTTCTTTTAAAAAGAGAAGTACCTACAGAAAAGGGTACAACTCAGAGAAGGCTTGAGGAATTTTCCCCAACTGAACACAACCGCGTCCCAACATCAGGGATAAGAAGGAGAACCAGCCCCGCCTCTCCTCTCATCCCAGGGACTGCTGTCCCCAAGGGGAAACAGACCCTGGTCTCTACACCACAGATTAGCCTTGGCTGCTTTTATATTTAATTAAGAATGAAATCATACAGAATATACTCCTTTTTGTTTGGCTTAACTTCATCCAATGATACGATTGTGAGATTTATCCACATTGTCGCTTTAGTTGTAGTTCAATCATTCTCATTGCTGTAGAGTATTCCATTAGGCAAATAGGCAACCTTTCTACACTCTCCTTGATGGACATTCGAGTAGTTTTGGGTTTTGACTATGATGAGTATATCGATTATCAAGTATAAATGATAAAGTAAAGGACTATTTCAAGTAAAAGATTAAAGTTGTCACTGCAGATAAAAGAAACGAAATGCAGCTATATGCTGTTTCTAAGGCAGCTGGTACAGCTGTACAATAGAAAACACAGAATGATGGCGACAAGTATTACTGCAGATAAAAAGGGACATTTCACAATTATAAGAGAATTCTATATTTTTTCTTTATCTTCGGTGTGTATGTGTATAAAACAAACCTAAAGTTCCAAGTATCCAGTGATTTATCTTTAAAATATGTAAAGCCAAAATTAACAGAAAAACAGACAAATCCATAATCATAGTGGGCAACTTTAATATACCTCTCTTACCATAGCTGATAGAGTTAGCATAAAAAAAAATCAGTAAGAATACAGACAATCTGAACAACACAGTAAAGAAATGAGGTAAGTGACATATAGGAAACACAGAATACAGCACCAAACAACACCGATATTTCTAGTATGTCTCAAACATTTACCAAAACTCACCATATGCTGGGCATAAAGAAAGTATACACAGATTCTGAGGGATTAAAATAATTCAGACTATGTTCTGTAAGCACAGTAGATATAAGCTAGAAATCAATTTATATTACTGTTTCAGTAGTTAACAAAAAGATAATTAGAAAATCCCCAAATGCCTGGAAATCAAATACATTTCTAAATAATCCACTTTTATTAAAAAAAAATGACCACTTGTATCTTGTTTTTCAACAAAAGCTACAACCAAAATTAAAGCTCACATATGGCCTTTAGTTTTCAGGAGTATGAAACGGAAAATGATATCAAAGTCATTCTTCTAGTTCCCAAGAACAATTGAGAAAGAAGACAATGAATCATCAATGGAAGGCAACAGAGAAGAACACTGGGCAACAATGGATGCTAAGTATTATCACGTCAAACAGTTTACATATTGTACCATCTCGGTTAGATCATATGAAAACTGTGCTGTAGGCATCACTACCCTCAGCTTACAGAGGGGAAGACTGAGACCCACAGAGTTAAAACAGGGTTTCCAAAGTCATTCAACAGGGGAATGAGAGCTGAAGTTAAAACCCAGCCTGCCCTGAAGGCCATGCACACAGAAACACGGGATGCTACAGTGAGGAGGGACCTCAGAGACGGCACGGGGATCACTGCAGGGCCCCCAGGGGAAGCACAACCGCAGGAAAACCACTTTCTGCAGAACTGTTTTCCAACAACAACAAAAATTAAACACCTTATTTTAACATAGACATTTCCAAATATCATCCTAACTAAAATTTAAAATACCCCAAATGACATTATTTACAATCTTTTCTGTTGCTGTTGTTTAACGTTTTCCTTCTCTTGAGACCATTAGATGTTTGATCTACATGGGAGAGCCAGGTCAGATCCAGAGTGGATCTGTTTATTTGTTCTGGGGTAGTTTAAAAGAACTGCTTCATATGCTTCACTGAATTTTCGATTACAGATTTCTCAACACATGAATAGTGTTGATAGCAGAGAAGGCAGCTGATAGTCACCGTCAGGTCTGGGCCATAAACCACTCTGAAGATTTCAGACCACCTCCTGACCCCGCACAGTACCGTCCATCAGGGGTTCATCCACTGTGCTGCCTAATTCCTCTACCGGATGGCATGGAAGGAAGAGCCGCAAGAGCCCGCTTCACTATCTCACTTCACACGGGGAAGGCGCGTTCCACACAGTCATGAAGGTATTACAGTTGACTCAGAATTACAAGGTGAAAAAGTCCATCTAAGAACTTTGCCGTTTTAAAGTTTCCTCTTAACTGAACTAAGTTTATCAAAGCAAATATATGACTGAAGAGAGATCTTGCCTTGCACGGGGGGAATAAACAAGTGACACCCCACATGTACCACATGGATTTCGTTTGTCAAAATACCGAGGAACACTACTGTCATTTATATAGAAGAAGGTTCCAAAAGGATCATAAAAATACAAACAGAAAACTAGGATCCTATGCACAAGAGCATCACACACATACACAGTGAAACCAGGATAATTCTTCTAAAAAAGATTTTATACAAATGGTATCTCAGAACAGAACTCTCAGCGTCACTAGAGCAGCAATGGCGTAAGCGACGCGTCTGTCCTTTCTGTGCAGAACGACAAAAGGCATGTGTTTCTTTGGTCTGCAGTTAGCTTCCTCCCCCTTTCTTTGCTGTTTACTTCATTTAAGAGCTAGAGACACCTTATTTTAGGAAAATAACCTACTTTTAATGTCTAATTGGTGCAATGGAAGAGAGAGACAGAATGCATCAATATTACATCTTGAGAAGCTGAAATAGTGAAACTACCTTGAAAATGGTACTCGGCTGACAACCTACCATCAGTTTAGATCATTTTGCTTGGCCATTTCTTGAAGCACCAGCTTTCAGGCAATATTTCTGACATCTGCATTGTCATGCACTCGTATTAATAAAGAATCCATAGGTACTCATGGCCAGAAGATACTTCAATTTGACTTTATCTGTTTTTGTGAACTAAAGCTGATAAACTGTCTAGTTCAAAACCTTTTCAGTAACAACCTCACCAAAATGCAAAGAATATTGACCCCCACTTTTCTTTTTCAAAAACAGACGTGGGTACAACAGAGATGACTACATCAGATGTTTTACCATGACTTTAAAGAGTCGATCTGATGAGTATAAACAGAGAAATTTGAGAACACATCAGCAAAAAACAAGTAATAACCTTACACGCGGTGTCAAATGGATTAGGACAATTATTCTACCTCAAATCACTCAACAAGTCCTGTTTCTTTCACTGTAGACATTACATGAACCAATGTCATTTACATATTTTGCAAAGGCAGCCTTGCATTGGGCGTGGGATTTCACACAACTTTCAAACTAGTGTCACTTCGCCAGCATCAGCACCAACACCCACAATCCTCTGCACTGATCATTTTCGGCACGAGAGTCCTGTGCTAAGAGCTTCACAGCCAGGATCTTTTAAATTCTCACAACAACCCTTGACATAGATCCCACCACATCGATCTACGTACGAGAAATCTAAGGTGATGAGATGAGCCTGCCTGCAACCCACACAGCCAGGACGGGGAGGACAGTTTAAATACAGCTCCAATTGCTCCCAAAGCACCTGCTTGAAACATCCCCTGGATCCTCTGGCGTTATTTAAATAAAGTCCTGCTTGGGCTGCAGTTGGAACTTCCGGCAAACGTCCTGCAGGGGAATATCTCTTCCGACAGGTCCCATACTCAGCACCAGTCACCTGGCTACTCTGCACGTTAGCACTCTGCACTCAGGCCCCCTTGTTCACTAAACACAAGGCTGGGCTCCAGGGGTCACTGTGCTTAACCCTGCAGTTGGTGCTGCATCTCTGATACTTCCACAGCATCTGACGGCCAGTCCAACAAGGCCAGAGTGACCTCAGCGGCCTCTGCCGTCACCAACGTTCCCTGAAACCCGTATGACGGTCCCTCCTAGTATTGGGGACACGTGCGGCACTCTGTTACCCCATCCAGGTTCTCCTGCTCTCCTCAGTCACATTCTTCTCCTTTCCAGGTATTTACTGGAAATCCATGGTACAAGCAATAGGGCAGGCATAACATTTTAAGTCACAAACATTTTTTGAAAAACATTAAAAACCGTATCCATTAGCCAAAATACGAAGCTCAAACAACTACTACTGTTTCAGCTCAACCGTGTTTTGAGTATTTGCTATTAATAACTCTGCTCTCCTGCGATGATTATTTCATCATATTTGCTCTTGATGAAATATAATCGAAAAGACCTGTTTTTATAGTTGAGGGGGATAAGACCAAGTGTTCTTTTTTATGTCTTGAAGCAGATACTATCACACATGCTACTACATTTAAATAAATGCTGGTAATGCACAAATAGCCTAATAACTATTGTGATGAGGCAAGCATTTTATATAATAGTTTTAGTTTCTTACCAGCGTGCAAGTAGGCCAGGTCAGGGTTTTCGATGTCAGGATGCTGTTCTTTCAAGTGGTTCCGAAATTCCACAGGGACGTTGGTTCCATAGTCACACTTGGGGCAGTTGTACATCTTGACCCCTTCGTGTTTGCCCGTATGTAGAATGTGTTTGCGGATATTTTCAGCACAGTTTGACCTACCAAGTAAGAAAGAAAAGTAAACGGAATTAAGGTCAAATCAATAACATGAGACCACAGATCATGATGGCAGTGACCACTCATGTAGACCTCCCAGGTGTCAGGTGCTATGTATGCTGTACGTGTTGTGCTCTGTAAGAGTTAACATGAATCCTATGAGGCTGGGAGCTTTTGTAACCTTGGTACTACTCATTTCTAGGTTGGCTTTTACCTGAGCGATTCATTTCTATGCAGAACTGGAAACACAAAGTCCCAAGTTCTATGATTTTAACATCAAATTATTCTGGTACCACTTGAGGGCAGTGAAGGAGTTTCCTTAATCCCGAGAACACACCTTGTACCACGGAGTACTGATACCAAGGCAAGCTCTGTCACTCCACTGAAATTGGAGCACCAAGGAAAAAAAGATGCCTTGACTTTTAGACCTGTCAAGTGAGCTGCTTCTAAGTAAGGCTCTAAGATAGTCTGACGATAGAAAAGTAGCTGGAAACAGCCCCTCAGCCCACAGTTGGGCAATGTGCGAAGTTCCAGTGAGGCTCCTTCCTGTACTGGTGTAGGTTTTGAAGAGGGATGGACTGAATAAGTACAATTGAGGGTCTGTATATTTCCCACCAAATTGTCCCTGAAAATAGGCTCCTCTCCCACTGCTTTCCTGCAGATGCAGAAATGCAAGGCCTGAAATGACCAGAACCCTGGGCACAGGGAACTGCTCGTGAGGCAAACTGTTCACCGCCTGCTCCCAGCCCTCTCAGCACAGGCACTGCGACTGTGCCCCCAGACCCCGTCCACACGTGTGTGCAGCTGCTTCCCTCCAGTCTCTGTCGCTGTTAGAACAGGAGTAAAAGGCGCCCAACACAGATTCAAGCAGGGGTGCGTGTGTGTGTGTGTGTCGGGGGTGAGGTACTCAACCGGAAAGAAACAAAGAATCAGATGGCCTCAGATTTCCAACAGAGCGAAATGAAGTGCCCAAAGAAAATCAAGCACTATGTTTATCAGTCTTCCCTGCAGGTATTGCTGAAGAACAAAATCCTGTAGGACGATGTCTGAAGAAAAGGTTCCATGTCCAGAAAAAGTCAGGACATGGTAGGTATTTAGCAAACGCATCTCACGACGCACTGATTCAGATTATGAGGGCTACCCAACGAAGCTTTCTGTGGCTCCGCACGGCCACAACCCTTCTAAGTGGAATTATGCTTCCGTGTAATACATAACTGCACCCAGGAACGCACCCTGGGAGCACTGGTGAGAATACAAAAATGGTTATAACCCCAAATTTTAGAGTAGCTATGGTGTCACTCATACATAGAGGCAGCAAACAACTTCAGAAACCCAAAGACTTGGTAGACACGTTAGCTGTTCACTCAGGACCAGAGGAGGGTGGAGCAGTGTCATCCAAGCAAGCAGCGTTCACGACCGTGGCACTGGGAACAGTGCCCCATAGGGACGGCCTTTCCTTCCAGCACGTGGATGGGCTGATCTACAAACACCTTCCTTCTGAATGGCGGCCTACGCTATGTTGACAGTCCTATAGCTGGACCTGAGACACTCCTTTGGAAAAGCTTCTGCTACCTCCCCCCATCCCCAGGCAGGGCCTGACATCAAATGTACACATCGGCTCTATATGGGTAGGAAGATGAAATCAGACCTCTGTCAGCCTAGACTAGAAAGAAACACACCAGGACACTAATGCCCGATGCAGCAATGCCCATTTCTTTTTTTTCCAAACATATTTTAATGATTTACATATTAATGTTTACATATTTTTCAAAAAACCTAAACAACACTAAAGAAGATGGAGGAGGAGGAAGAGGGGAGGGAGGGGCGGGAGGGGGAGGGGGACGAGGTGGGGAGACGAGAACGGGCGCAGCACAGGTGTTCTCAGCTATGTGCACTTTGCCCTTGGCAAGGGCTCTGTCAAGCTCTGTGTTAAGTCTCTCTTAGAACTTAGACTAAATCTGCATAAGACAGTTAGTGAACATATGCATGTACAACTTATCTCTTTCTTGTCACTACTGAATTATCAAATTTGCTTTTTATATAAATTCCCTACTGTTAATTAATAAGCACTATAATAGGGTAATGATGGGTAAGAACCTCACGTGTTCTGTGTGCCTGCCACTGGCCTGGCTACTTTGACACTGTCCCAGGACCCCGTGGCAGAGACTGTTGAGGGACCATCCCGGAGATGAGTATCAACGGCTACAGGGCTAGAAAGTGGTTAAGACAGAATCTGAATGTTGATTTTCTGTGCTCATGGGCAGGGCATTTCAGGCACACCACAGCCCTCCTTCAGTACAGTATTTACAGATCAAAGGTACTGGCACATTCTAAGAAAAGGGTGGGGTTCTAGAGTCTCTTAAGTGTATAAATATTCTTAGAATAAATAACATAACAGCTCTGCATCAAGTTGACAGAAAGTAACACAGAAAACCGTCTGAAGGCAGATGAGACAAATGTCCACTCTGTGCTAGTGAAAAGGAAGAGGACCAGGTGGGGAACTCACTGGGTGAACTGTTCCAAGTCATTCTCTAAGTCAATGGATCTCCCAACTGTTTTCCACGGCATCACAGACACCCGCTAAATTCACCACTGTTTACTGACATCGGGGAGTGAGAACAAAACCTACTACTGTACTTAATTATTACTGTCTATTAGGACTGTTGAGTCTTTGGTGCCACCTATATTATTTCCTTATGGAAAAAGCTAGGCATAAAGAGTCATCAAAGACAATCACTGATCAAGTGAGGAAGTTAAAATTACCAAAGTACACACATTTCAGTGTATGATGCCTACTTAAACGGGGGACGATATAAGCAACAAATCCTAACCTTTGGTGAAGGAAGAAAGAGATGACTTTGAAAACTGAATATTTTGTTTTTAAGAAGTGTGTATCTTGGATAAAAATAAAGCAATATCCCTTAGTGCATCAATAGCACGTGGAATCTAATAATCAGGGGACTATTACTGAAGCAAGTGAAAGTGGGGTGGGAGGATTAAAAAGACGAGAGCCTTCTTTTTATTTAAAAATATAGACTAAAAACAAGAAAGAAGTGGTGTGGAACTTGGTATTTCAGGTTAAGGATTGTTTCATACATATATTTTATACCTATTTATTTTTATTTATGATATATATACTATTTATATCTTTTATGTAAAGAATACATCTGTGTGTATACATATAATTCTGTTTTATATACACATATAAGAAACATTAAATATATGCAAACAAGAAAAAATAGTCAATGTCTGTCTGCAATAGAAAAGATACATTTCACCTATTTCATTGGTAATAGCGTATTTGTGTACTATCATAATTTGTCCTGCATCTAATGTCATGCAACATAAAATTTTTAAAAATACTGAGACCAAAAGGAACCTTTCGCACCTACAAAATCACACTATTTCAATCCAAGCCTAAAAAGTAAAAGCTATAACATATTACATCAACATCATTTAAAGCAGAACACCTATAGAGTAGGGGCAGACTGCAGTCCCTATACTTGAGACTATCCTAAAACAGGTAGCTGACTGTGGAGCAACGTTATAAGATTAAGTGAACAATAAGTAGATTGGGTAACTTTAGCCACGGAATTCTGAATGACATTGAGCCCCAAAATGATATTCTTCCCCAAAACAGAACTTCCAAGTAGTAATTAGAATGGTAAGCTGAAGAGGGACAAATGAAGAGCAGCTCAGGCAGGAGAAGTAAGGATGTCCTAGGGGCTTCCCTGGCGGTCCAGTGGTTAGGACTCCACGCTTTCACGGCAGGGGGCACGGGTTCGACCCCTGGTCAGGGAACTAAGATCCCACATGCCATGTGGCATAGCCAAAAAAACAATAAAATAAAGTAGAAAAGGATGTTCTAAGACATTATTTCAAGCAGGGTCTGACCTAGACTGTCAGGAATCAACAGCAGTTAAACCAAGAGGGCATACAATCATTAGGAGTGGGTGACTGAATATGTCTTCAGTTGGACATTGATTTCTAAGGTAGAGAGTCCCATGTTCATAGATTGGAAGACTTAATATTATTAAGATGGCCATACTCCCCAAATTGATGTACAGATTCAGTGCAATCCTATCAAAATCTCAGCTGGATTTCTAATAGAAATTGAAATGCTGATTCTAAAATTCACAAGAAAACGCATGGGACCTAGAAGACTCAATACAATCTCACAAAGAACTAAGTTGAGGACTCACACTTTCTGATTTCAAAACTTATGAAGCAACAGTAATCAAGACAGTTCCATGGGAAGTTAGATGCCTCAGCGCAAGGCTGCAGGCTCCTTGTGGGGAGCAGGGGTTCACGCCGGACTTGCTGCGCCCATGAGCGCAAGCACTGGGTTTACGAGGAAGGCATTCTAAATTATGAGGACATTGCAAATGAAATTTTGAAATATGACACGCTGAAAATCTTGAGGCAGCTTTAGATATATGTACATATGTACGTGCATAAATATATAAAGTGTGGGCTGGGCAATTAGCAAGGACCAGAGATGCGACCTGACTAATTTTACAGCTTCTTAAAAAATATGTAATAAAGGAAATATTTTATTCAGTTCGAAAGCAATGCATTTTAAAATAATAAATTAATAAAATAAACCACAAGCGCTTCTAGAACGCCACAAGATTATGTCAGTACAACACACTCACTGCCTATTAACACAAAAGCAAGTTAAATTTATGTTATTTAACCTAATAAGAAGGAAGCTTAAAAAGAATCCTAGTGAATATTTTTTCCTCTTTTGATGCACATTATTTCAGTTATTATAAAATAATGCACCACTGAAGTTGAAGAAACATACCTTCACGTATTTCGAACATCAAACAGTCTAGTGATAGACAGATAGAGTAAAGCCTCCTCCGGCTCCGGCGGATCACCCCCACCTCCACCAGGGACCCGGGATTCCTAACTTCTTATCAATCCTTTGGGAAAATTAAGAATGACTTTTCCAATCCACAAACATACTGTACCTTCATATCTCCCCTCTTGTTGTATGTAAATCTGCTGGCATAACACGTGTCAGCAGCACCTTCTTCCCCCTAACCACAGGGCGTGGGGATGTTGTTTCCTCGGGACTATGTAAGAGCAGAGGGTCCTCCTTCCCGATGCCTCCTCTACCCTCCCCTACTCCCTCCCTCTGCTCCGCCTCCTTTCCTTCCTTTGTTAACAGCCAGGCAGTATTTCCCGGTAAGGACAGAGAGTATTATATTTAACTGACCCTCCACTGATGAGCATTTAGGTTGTTTCCAATCATTTGCTAGTATAAACAGGGTTGCAATGAATCATCTTGTGAAACACTTTCCACTTCTCAGGATGCCAAGAAAATCTCAGGATGCCAAGTGGAATTGCTTCCAATGGCAATGGGCATATGCTTTTGTAATTTTGATAAATGCTGCCCAACTGCCCTCCAGAGGAGTTGTAGCAATTTACACTTCCACCAACAATGTTTGAGAGAGTCTGTTTCTGCACATTCGTGCCACTGTAGTGTGTTGTGTTACCAAACTTTCAAATTTTTGCCAACTGGGTGGGTAAAAAATGGTAGCTCACTGGGGTTTAAATTTTTAACCTTTAAAAGTTTTCATCTGCACTTCTCTTGTAATGAATAAAGTTTCTTCGAATATTGAAATGTCATATGCATTTTCTTTTCTCTGTACTGCTTTTCCATATTTTTGATCAGTTTTTTTTCTAAGAGTTGTTAGTCATTCTCTTATACATAAAGGAGGTAGATACTTTATGACAAAAGTAACAAATATTTCTTCCTTAGTTTCCTTTAGACTTTGCTTACAGCATCTTCTGAAAAGCAGAAGTGTTTAATTTTGTTGATCTTTTGTCCTATGGCTTCCTTACTTGGAGGTCATAAAAGGACTGTCCCAAATTTGGTTCTAGTACTTGAATAGTTTCATTATGTTCCACTAAATATTAGATCCCTTTCAAAATCCTCCTAGAGTGTGGTGTGAACTGTGGATCCAGACTGCTAGCCAGAGCTGTCAAGACAACATCTTAATAGTCTACCTTTCCCCCACTGACTTGAAATGCTACCTTCATCAATATTTTATTTATCTGAAGCTAATTCTGGATTTTCTATCACAGTCTGCTGGTCTGTCTCTGCCTGCGCCCTTCTGTTACAATGAACCAAGCTGCACAAGGCTCACATCTGGTAGAACTCATCCTTCTGCATTGCTCCTTTTCCTCCCAGGTCACAACTTCCCACCCAAGCCATCAGGTCGCCAGTCACAAGACTGTGCTGGTGAGCTGGTGTGGCAAACATCCTAAGTTAACTACGGAAACAGAGAGAATAAAGTAGTGTCACTAAGACACAACAAGGTAATTTCTATGTATTTATTAACATGTACTGGTAGTACTGTCTTACCGATAAAGAAAAGGAAATGCAGAGAGAGCGGGCACAGATGTCATGCGCTAACGTGCACACACATCCCAATGAACATTCCTTTCCTAGTTCCCCAAGGGAAGCTATGTATCTGCCTCAACACTCCCAAACTCCTGTGTGAAATTAAAGACTGTCTTGGTCTACTGCTAATAATCTGACAGGTTGTGTATGTAAATGGACATTAAAATCTTCTGAAAGCTCTACTTAAAGAACTGTGTTAGTTTTCTTTAACATTCTCCCTTCCACACTTTCTGACCATGGAGTACTTTGTTGTTGTTGTTGTTTTATGGGAATAATATATGTATCTCATAAGGCTGTCATGAGGGTTAAGGTAAATGATATTAAACAAGTTCAGAAAATACAGGAGGTACTCAGTTCGCTTTTGATTACTATTGCTAGTCTTTCTATTAAATGCAGTACAGTTCAACTATCTGGGTCATCATTAGCATTTTTCTCACTGTATATGAAAGGCAATTTCAATTCGTTTGAAAAATAGATTCCCCAAACAGTTATATAGTGCATGCATGCATATATGTTTAGAAATGCGATTTCTTTCTCTGCCTGTTCAGAATATACTTTTTGAACTAATACCCTTGAAAAGAATTACTCTGTAGTTAAGTTTGCACTGGAACAAGTGTACTATAGTACATATTTATCTAAAAGTTCAGTTGAAAGAGGCTTCTACTGTATCTTTAAAAGAGTAATCCAAAATGAATAAAGAATAATCCAAAGGAAGTCTTTTTGTAAACTAAATTTAAGAAGTTTTCACACTTTTTTAACCAGTAGTATTTAATTATAAATTCACTGAGCAAAAACTGAGTCTAAGAAAGCCTGGGAAATCTCCAAGGGAGAAGAAAAAAAAGCTGCAAGTCACTGCAGGTGGCAGGCAGTAACCAATACAGCAGCTCAGGGTTTCTTCCACAATTTACATAACACAGCCCAGGATACAGTCCTCTGCCACTTATGTCCTCACTAAAGGACCCATAAAGAAAGAGCCTGGTAATTTTAGAGCACTAAACATTGTGCTGGTTAAATTTAAAATTGGTTAGAGGGTACAAGAATAAAGAAGTTCATATTCCTCTGGTTAAAATGGAACATTTTATCAACGATGTTTAGCAAACAGATGAATGTCATTGAGAGTGTTGAACGCAATACATCACCAGGACAAAGAACACAAAGACCAATGTATACAAGGGATAAAGATGTCATTTCACATCAATGAGGAAATGACGGGTTATACAACAAATGGTGTTCAGTCAATTGCTTATCACACGGGGAAGAATAAGGTAGACTCTTGTGGTCTTATACCAAGCAAAAAAAATGCCATTTGGACTTTAAGATTAACCTAAGGACACTAAATTATAAACGTGCTAGAAGAAAATACAAGAAAATACTTTTATAATCTTGATTTGAAAGAGCTTTCCTGAATAAAATTCAGAACACAAATGCTATAAAAAGATGAAGCAGGGCCTCCCTGGTGGCGCAGTGGTTGAGAGTCCGCCTGCCGATGCAGGGGATACGGGTTCGTGCCCCGGTCTGGGAGGATCCCATATGCCGCGGAGCGGCTGGGCCCGTGAGCCATGGCCGCTGGGCCTGCGCATCCGGAGCCTGTGCTCCGCAACGGGAGAGGCCACAACAGTGAGAGGCCCGCATACCGCAAAAAGAAAAAAAAAAAAAAAAAAAAAGATGAAGCAAAAACACTTCATAAAACTTAAAACTGCTATATAGCATAATAGTCATAAATAAAGTTAAAAGACAGGGCAAAGAAATGGACAAAATATATGAAACATATATAAAATGATTAATATACAGATAACAAAATGAGTACCTATGATTAATAAGAAAAAAGATAAAAATCTTAAAAACTAGATAAAAAACATAAGCAAAAAATTCCTAACTGGAGATCTACAAATGGTTATGTAAACATTAAATGACTCTAGTAACCAAGGAAATACCAATTAAAGCCTAAGGTAGGGCTTCCCGGGTGGCGTAGTGATTGAGAGTCCACCTGCCGATGCAGGGGACGCGGGCTCGTGCGCCGGTCCAGGAAGATCCTACATGCCGCGGAGCAGTTGGGCCCGTGAGCCATGGCCGCTGAGCCTGCGCGTCCGGAGCCTGTGCTCCACAACGGGAGAGGCCACAACAGTGAGAGGCCCGCGTACCGCCAAAAAAAAAAAAAAAAAAAACCTAAGGTAACAGAAGGGTAAAATTTAAGAAGACTGGTAGCATTAATGAATGGTAAGGGAAACGAATGGCACTGGTAAGTGTCAGTTAGCAAAGGCTTTGGGAAGACGTTTGATGATAGCCTTCAAAAGTAAAATACACACATACTCTTGGACTTAGGAGTTCATTTCTAGAAGTTATCCACAAGGAGAATCATTAAACTGTTATTTATGGCTAAACACTAGGGGAGAATGTGAAACTAGATGTTTGCTTACAAAGGAAATGAGTTGTTAATTTACAATGATCCACACTATGGATTTCCATACTGCTGAGAGGTAAGGGTTACCCTGCATGCCTGCTTCCCAGAGGAGGAGCTGGTCTCCTACAGAGCTCCATGGAAGCCAACTACATCCTGGTAGAATGCTGGGAGGGCACAGCCTGATCACAGGAAAAGCAAGGGTACCCCCCAACCATGAGTGTTCATGTGGTGCCAGAACAAGGCAAGCGACCTGGTAGGCCAGGCCACACGACTGCTCCCACACAGCCCTGACCTCACGCCATCCAGGGTGGACTCCCCAAACCGTGGAGCTGACCAGTTCCATGGTGCCCTTCCCAGTCTGACACCAGGCACTGCAACGTCCCTGAGTGTGGGTCCAGAGAACCACAGATGTGACAGGTACAGAGACAGGCTGAGAGGAGGAGTAACAATGACATGCCTGTCTCTGAATCTCCCTCAAATGCTACGGAGGAAGCCCTGGTGTGTGTGTGTGCAGCTCATCACTCATCCTTATTTGTTGGACAAAAGCCACTGAACAAAATAAGGTACACCTTATGTACTGCCATGGAAAAACTTCCAAGACACACACTGTTAAGTTAAAAAAAAACAAAGCAAGTCCCAGGTAAATACATATAACAATCCTTTCAACTTTTTAAAACTATACAATATACTCATATAGGTATACAAATGCATTAAATGGGTATTAAAAGAAAGCCTAACAAACTATTGATGGTAATTATATTTATGGAAAGGTTTCCAAGGCAGAGGGAACTTCTACATTTGCTCAGTATATTTTTGGATCACTTGGATTATTCATGAGAACATCTTTAAGTTTTACTCATGTAAAGCAAATATGATCAAAACATGCAGTTTAAAAACAACTGGATAGTATTATACAGAATGTAAATGTCATAAACAATACAACAGTATAGCTGACATAAGTTGGTAATAGAAATGAAAATCAAGTGTAAAGATTCTCATGCTTACATAGACATAATTCAATTTGATGAATCAAGTAAAAGATTTAAGTAAGGTAAGTCAGGTTGTAAAGGTAATCACTTAGAAAACCAAAATGAATACAGTAAAAAAAAAAAAAAATAGGGGAGAGAGGAGAGGTGTAGAGGTAAACCGGGTACTTGAGCTAACTTCCTGATCTGTGACAACAACCAGATGCTGCCTATAAACCAAGAAACAGAGAATCAGCAAAGTGTTTAGGTTATCTCTAGCAGGACAAAAATATGAATGATCACAAGTGGTTACATCAGGAGAGCAGGGCATGAAGAGGACCTGGAATGGGGCAGGATAGTAAGACTCTGACTTTTCAAATGATAAAGTTCAAATAGTAAAAATAATATACAATAACAGTAAGTTTTATAGGCATCTAAGTAAAATAGATACTTAAAAATAACAGTATATTTCATTACTTACAAAATTATCCAAAGTTTCTTTTTTTGTATAATTTTGTAAGTAATGAAATACACCATTTCTATAAACTCTAAGGCAAAAAGAATTTATAGAAATCAGAAGTAAGCACAAAACACAATCTTCTGAACATTTTCTGCAATATCAAATTTTAATTGGACAATTTCTGGATCACCCTGTTCTAAATTCTACGAATTTTCTTTTTCTTTTTTCCTAACTGGTGGCTAACTATTAAATAGGACAATTCCTATCAGGTCACTTCTCATTGTTTCCTGTTCTTCATAAATCCCAATTCTTTGAAATCAACTGCTGTGACAATAAAAACTGATGTACATTAATTTTTCTCCCCATTTCTCAGCTATAGTTATGTTAACATTTGTTATGTGATATAAGGGGATGTGTGTCATCCGATGATAACACAGAACAGTGTGTCACAGGAAGAAGGAGCCCGTGAGTTAGCATAGGAGTGGATGAAGACGGTCACCTGATGGACTGTGCTCCAACCACTGCTCTCCAGTGGCTGGAAGGATCCAGGTTCTGGGCTCTGCCGCTATGTTGCTGCCAGGTATTCACAGCCCCGTCCCAAGTGCAGCTACCACTACCACGTGCTCATGGAGAAGCCGCCACACGGCAGCCACGGCGCTGGTCCATGTGACCCACGCGTGGGCTCTGCTCACCCGTACATCTGGGTGCTGGTCTAAAAGCCACAGGGCAAGGCCAGCCTTTCAGACCCACTGGGAGGTCTTTCAGAACAGAAGTAATTTAAGCCTAAGTATCGTTATGATTTCCATGGGAAGTCTATGATTACAAGAAAAGTCTATTTTCGTAGGTATTGATTTATTATTTTTGAAATGAATTTACTCAACAAATATTTATTTAGTGCCTACTACATTAAAAGAAATGTAAAAATGAATCATTTTGGTTATATCCTCAAAGAGAATGCAATGTGATAGGAGAGATGAGCCATGTACATCAACAACCATAACAAAAGGCCAGGCTTCATAAAATGAAACTTAATTTTGTTTATTTATTTATTTATTTATTTTTTTGCGGTACTTGGGCCTCTCACTGTTGTGGCCTCTCCCGTTGCGGAGCACAGGCTCCGGATGCGCAGGCTCAGCGGCCATGGCTCACGGGCCCAGCCGCTCCACGGCATGTGGGATCTTCCCGGACCGGGGCACGAACCCGTGTCCCCTGCATCAGCAGGCGGACTCTCAACCACTGCGCCACCAGGGAAGCCCGATACTTAATTTTGAAACAGGGTTGAAAATTCCACCTGTCTACTTACAGGACTGCCACGCCCCCTTCAGTGACATCTTTAATTGAGAACGGCCTAAAATTATCTTGTTTCCATGCTATTCAAAATGCCTGACTGACTTCAACTGACTTCAAATAACACTGATTAACTGCACACTTACCTATGGATAGGCCACTGCCTTTGACAGGATTTGCACACTGCTCTACCGCTCCTTCTATTCCCAAAAGGAGGTAGAACTTCCCATCTGTTCTTCACCATTCACGTTCCCACATTTATATCCACTTAAATTACTTCTCTATTCATATCTCTGCTCGTTTCGGTTTCTACAACCAGTAAGAGGAATAAGCTGCTTTGAATTTAACAACCTGCTCCACTTTCCACTCTACTGGAGAACAATGAGATTCACAAAGAAGAAATAGTAGGAAGTGACAGTAAGCTCTGTCTCTGTTAGAAACCCAAATTATTTCGTTAGCATTTAATGCTTCAAGAATAGTCCCACTCACACAGTTTGTGTGGTTGTAGAACAGGAGATTGATTTAAATACGTGGCCAGACGTGGCTTGTCCTCTGTGGCATGTGCAGGGAGGAGGGCCACCCACCAGTGCAAGCCCTATAGAACCTTGACTTCTCCTTGGTTCTTCTTTAGCCCAAAGAGGAAAAGACACTTATAATTTCATTAACTGTTCACTTCTTAATACACTGAATATATATTCTCAGTCTAGAAGAAGGTAACTTGTTTTGAGAAAAGTGCAACCTAGTAGACTTTCATCTGCCATGAAGACAACAAGCTATAAGTTTATATAAGTAAGTTTAAGTAATTACCAGATGCCATATCCTACATGCTTATGAGAAAACAAATCCCCATTCTCTCAGGTAAAAACGCATAGCAGACATTAATGGTGGCCTATCCTTTAACAAAACAGAAATATTCCAGCATCCAAATTAGTCCAGCACGATGCCTACAGGGCTTCAGGGAAAAGGCCTTGGTGGCCAACGTTTCACATATTTCAGTTACACACAAAATTATATTTATAATTTTGTGTGTAACTGAAATATATGTATATATATATATATTTTAATCACCAGCTTGGAATTCTTTTAATACCATTGGCATCTTTTTTTTTAAAATATTCATTTATTTTCTTTATTTTTTTTTTTGACTGCGTTGGGTCTTCGCTGCAGCGCACAGGCTTCTCTCCAATTGCGGCATGCAGGTTTTCTCTCTCTAGTTGTGGCGCGCGGGCTCCAGGGCGTGTGGGCACACGGGCTTAGTTGTCCCACGGCATGTGGGAGACTAGTTTCCAGACCAGGGATCCAACCCGTGTCCCCTGCACTGGCAGGCAGGCTCTTTACCACTGGACCATCAGGGAGGTCCCTGTATATTTTTCTTTACAGCAGGAATCCCGTGAGTCTTTAATATGCTGTTCATTATGCGTCTGAGGAAGGCGGTGCAATACAGAGAGTGTTTCTCAAACTAACTTGACCACAGAAACATTTTTCAAGGCTGAGCTAACACCGCCGCTTGAAGTTTGTGACTGGCGAAATCAGAACACCACGTTGGCCGTACAGGTTGCTCGTCTTCCCGCGCGTTTTCTGCACGGCTGCAGTGAGTGCTGG
The DNA here is from genome assembly GCF_025265405.1 of Mesoplodon densirostris. Classification (NCBI taxonomy): domain Eukaryota; kingdom Metazoa; phylum Chordata; class Mammalia; order Artiodactyla; family Ziphiidae; genus Mesoplodon; species Mesoplodon densirostris. The sequence continues at coordinate 86,349,219 of NC_082675.1, read as the reverse complement.
TGGAGATCCTTTCCGCTGTTATCTTGCCACTCTTTTTATACTGGACCTTTGAAATAAACAGAGTCCCCACTCCAGCTTTTCATTTCTACAAACCTACGTCCTTACAGCACAGTGTTAGTCTCTCCTTTTCTGTTAACTAGCTAATTTAGCAAAGTGAAATGCTGTGAAACCAGGAAAGGCACGTGGACGAGAGGCCTTCCGAAGAAAAGGATCTTTAATAAAGTTTAGGCAAGTGCAGGCTGCCCCTTCTGCTAAGTCCAAGCAGTCACTGGAATCGTAGTTGTAGGGGAGGCTAAGGAGGGCAGAGAGGCGCACAGAGATGCTCACCAGGGCCTGAACTACACGCAGGTGTGCGCTTACCGAGCTCTGGCTTGAAATAGTCAGCTACAAATAATACTGCTTTACAACTGAAGATATAAATATGTGTAGTAGTTTACTGTAGCTTTTCTAGTTGAAAGCTTTTCAAACTTAAGGTTATATAAGTAAAATTTTTACTGAACCAAAAATACATTTCACAACATTTCTGAGAGCCTGGGCCACACCTGATTTTACTTGGGACAATCTTATAATGTCAAAGAGACAAAAAAAAAATTAAAAGGCTGGATTTAAAATACCCACAGCTTCTGCACACATGAGTAAGAGCACAGTTCACTGGGGAGGTATGCAGACCTGATCACAATAATTCACTACATGCCCACAGATTCCCTTGGTCTATTAGGTGCACAGGAGGGGCTGCGATAAAATTTTAAAGACTTCTCAAGTGGCTGAAAGGAGAGTGCATCCCTCACACCTGGTATACTGGAGGGGCCTGGCCAGCAAGCCACCAGGATTAGAGCGAGGAGGTGTGGCAAATAATAAGGCGGAAAGTTTATTTTCCGGCCACAGGAAACAGTGAACTTCCCTGTCTTTGAAAGTCTCCTGAAAGGCTCTTTCTATGGCTCTAAGTTTATTCCTTACAAAGCTCTCTGAGTTAAGTGTATACTTAGAGTAGATTTAAAATGCATACTTTATTTTGTAAAACTGAGTCCTATCAAGGAGCGTTTAAACCTTTTATAACTGTAAAGTTATGTGATCACTTTTGAAGAAAAACTTAAGTGAATCACTGATTACGAGGGGCCAGCGAACTTATCTAATAATCTACGTCCATTTTTACAGAAATGCTCCAGGTAACCCATTTAACAATCATAACTGGTTCATTTCAGTCACTGCACACAATGCTTCCCTTTGTCCCTTGTAAGTCTCTCAAACGTCTTATTTTAAAGGAATATACAGTACTCCCGGAAGACATTTTCCCATTTCTATTCTCTTCGACTCCTGCGAGCCCTTGTTCTGTGTGATAAGGCAATCTCCTCCGGGATCGGAGCTGTGTAGTTTCGCACCACGAGTGACAAGGACTCGACTTGAATAACTGCTGTGCGCAGGTTGTAATTATGTCAGCTGGAGTGTTGAACAAGGGGACTGATTAATGTGCGCCCCGGCCCAGGCGCAGTCCCTATCAAAACCTCTGCGCAGGCCAGCAGTGGGGACGGGTTAAAGCAGAAAGACAAAACATGCTGTATCGTCCATGATGGATGAATTGCTCCAACAGTCTTCAGGCAGATGTTCCAGGACAGTATAATATACAATTACTCTGCCTTATCACTTTCCCAGGGACAATAAAGCTTCCTCCTTCTATAGCTCATGTGAGTGAAGGCAAAATTCGTTTTACTTTTATAGCACCGACTCACTTATCATGGTGCCTTGATTGTGCTTTTACAGCTAAAGCAGACATAGCTTCCAGTTTTAAACTAAAAAAGAAAAAAGAAAACCCTTAAAAATAAAACTGGAGCCTTGCTCTGAATCTCTTTTACATCAGAACCCACAACATTTTAGAAGATTGTTGTGTTAAAAAGGGATGCAAGGAAGGTAATATGTGTGTGTGCGTGTGTAGTTAAAAACAAGTACACATAACAAGAGGTAGGATTTGGATTCTGTAATCATTACATTCATAACGTCATTTTCACAGGCCATACAGAAATCATTAATTGGAAGGAACATGTAATTAATTTATATATATTATATATATATATATATATATATATATATATATATATATATATGCTGATATCATCCATATATTTCCCTGGCACATAGCTCCTTGAGTCTGAGGGTACATTTCCAATGACACACTTATTCACTGCCATTCCTAGGTGGCGTCTTTGAGAGCCTTCTTCCTTAAGAAAGCTGTGTTAGCAGAGAGAGAAAGGAAGCTGCCCCAACTGTTTTAATAACACCTTGCAGCCAATGATAAAATGAACCTACCTTAGGGATGCTGCGGTGAGTATTTCTACTACCTTTATTTGTACTCATGGAAATGGTGCCAAAAATTTGTTACGAGATGTACAGAACTATCTCAATTTGCAAAGGGAAATCTGCTTTTCATTTTTAAAGTTGAGAAACAAGCTAAAACCAAAATCTGAGAGGCAGCCATAACCGTCTTGTGGTAACTGTAATTTATAATGAAACAAAGCAGCAAAAATTCCAATAGAATCAAAGGAAATCCATACAAAATGCTAGTGAATGCAAAAGAAAAGCATACATCAACCTGTGGGGCAATATATATGACTTATTTCCACTTTTTAGTGGTTTAGTACAACTGACACCAACACTCAGCAGTTATAATATACCTTAAGTCATGAAAACAAATCATGTAGCCTACCTCACCCTAAGGAGTGATATATTTGCTTTCTCTTTTCGTAGTATACACACACTAACTCCAGTACCCACATGGTCCTTATTATTAACGTTTCTCTTGGTAGGACCATTCCAGTAGAGTATATGTTTCTAGAAATATGGCAATTTGAAGAAGGCAGGGGTCAATCTAAAACGGTGAAACAGAAATTTTAGTACAAATGGACATAAGAAGTATAATTAAAGCTGTGATTGGTAAAAGAGTTATACCATACCTATAATTATTTGGAAGAAGTCACACAAATGAAAGGTAGGTAAAACAAACAGCAAGGGTTGTAAATATATATGGGGGTCAGGTGTCATCACAATAAACGTCTGTGAGTTTCCACTGGCTTATGATGTCACTAGAGGGGCCCATGAGATTTACTGGTCTTAGAAAAACCCTAAGACATTAGCAAAAATTGTTTAGAATAAGTCATAGAAAAGATGTCACACTTTAAAAGATTACATTTAAGATGAGTGTTTGTTAAATGATTGCCCTGAATTGTTTGCTAGTGCCAAGCAAATTTTTGAATTATGTATAACAGTTAAAGTAATACAATCTTTTGCGGAAGTGAATTCCTCATAGAAAGCAAATAAAATTCCAGTGTTTGAATGTGTATGTAGGGAGGGCAGAACAGTCCCATTACACAGTCTCTATGTCCTTTGATTCAAAACTCTGAACACAGCAAAGGTAGAAGTTGGTGCTACGCAGTATTCCCAAACTGTGGGAGGGTAAACATTCAGAGGTTTGAAGCTGTAGCTCTCCACCTCGAGAGGTCCCAAGGTGGGAACAGGGAGGTACTGCTGATTCGCACGCCTGATGCGTCACAAAACCCTCACCTGACATGCACCATCTGAGCCCTTAGGTAAAAGCACTGTTCAACTTCATTACTTCAGCTGGCTCTTTCACCTCCGCCTGTAAGCATTTTAGTAAAATTTTAAAAGCAACCTTAAGCAAACAGATGAAAACAAACACACAAATACAATGTGCATCCAGCTCTCTGTGCATGCAGCTATCCCAACTCCCCAAGCGTTTTCAGGAAGCAGCCTTCAAGACACTCCTTTTAAGACCAGCTAACAAGTATCCTCACCACGTCTTCACCTCTGACCCCTCGCGTGCTTTCTGCTGCTACCCCTGTGCTAGGACCGGGCTTCCCCAGAGAACCCGTGCCATCTGGGTGGCTGTGGTGGGTGCACTGCCCTGAGTGCTGCCTGCCTGCTGCCCGGAGGCCCCTTCCATATCAGGAGGCTACTTCTCAGTCTCTCTGACACTTCTCTTTGCCCCCTCTGCTTTTCCGTTCTCCACGTTTTCCAAGGGAAATGCCAATCGTATCAATGCTTTCAAGTTCCACATACACCAGCACTGACCTACACATTTACTGGCACATTTCCATGTGGATGTCCATGGGCACTTCAAAGTCAATGCATCCAACCCACACACACCGCCATTTTGCTAAAGGGATCTCTCCTCCGGGAGTGAGGACCTGGTGAATGGCACCACCGCTCACTCAGCAGCCCTAGCCTAGGCATCTAAAGGATGGCATGCATCTTTCTGTCACCCTGTCCCCAAATTCATCCATTTGGTCACTGTGTTCATTCATTCTACCTCCTAACAAGCACTGGAAGCAGCCTCTCTCTATATCCGTCGTGGCTACCGTGTTAGTTTATTTAGGATTAGTCACTTATTTCTGCCTGCACCTTTGCAACTGTCCTGTAAATGCTCTCCCAACTCCTGCTGTGCCCCTCTCTGCCTCTTCATTTGTACTGCGCCAGTGATCACTGCAAAGCAAAATATGAATATGTCAGTTCCCTCCTTAAAATTCTCCACTGGCTACGCACTGCCTTTGGGGTAAAACTCAAACCGCCCAGCATGGACTAAATGGCCCACAGGACTTCTGGCCCCCCTTCACCACATCATCCCATGTGCCCTGCGATCCAGGCTTGCTGACATGAGAAGATAACTTAAAATCAAATGAAAAGTATAATTTGGGAGTGGAAAGTGGGACAGAATCTTACTTTTAATTAAAATTAAAGGTATCTGAGGTTTTTAGAACAAAACAAATTTCTCAAATTTAAGTGTCAACCACTTTTTACCTCAAGTAATTCAATCCAAGAGATTAACTGATTTAGTTAAGCATAAGCACGAAAAGTTTACCACATTTTCTCTGTATGGGAAAATTCTGATTTGTTTTATGACATTTCATTTTCATTTCATATTTCTTAAAAGTTGTAATTTAAGATGAATAAAAACCAAAACAATCAGGAAAGATATGACCGAGTTCAGTTAATCAACATGATTCAAAACTTAAATAGTGAGAGATCCCCAAACAGAGTCACAACTGATATAAAAGATACAGAATGAGAGAGTAGGGTTGTTTAGCAAGATGCAAACCCAAAGAATTAAGAGGAAGGAACTAAAGTTTAAGGGGTAAGAGGAAGGTTAATTATTAGGTTAAAATTCCCTGTAGGGAAAAGTATCACATCACATATTATGCATATTATGTTACTGAATAACAGATTCCAGTTTATTTCAAGTACAGCTCACTATGCAGGAAGGAAAGGCACAACACCATTTTCCAAAAAAGGAAAACATTCGGGAGTACTTCTTGTTATAGAACTTCTCACAAGCACAGTACTTCTCATCAATAGGAAAAAGTCAACGAACGGTTTGTGCTACATTCCCTTAATTAAGAAAATAAAGACGTGAAAGTGAGAAAAGATGTAATCTTGTTTTTACAAACATTCTTAACCTAAAGCCAAAACATACACAGGTGCTACCAGGAAGGCAGCATCTTATTCCACTGAAGGGGTCTGAGGTCTAGAAGGCACACTGATAGAGAAGCTGTCTCATACAGACCACTGGGTCCCCACTACCTAAACATTCCAAGGTTTTCTCTCCTTCTCCTTCCTTCTTCCAGTTTTTTACAGGCCCCAGAGAGGCAGTACTTCAGAACATACTGAAACAAAGGATCCAAAAACAAAATGAAATAACTAAGATCTTAGCATTCTCACTGAACTAATGACAGGTGGTCAAACTTTTATACACTTCCAAGGTATTATTATTTCTCTCAACCCCACATCTGACCTTGTGAAATTCAACCATATAACCAGAAGGGTGTGCCTGATGCTCCACTGACTGTTGTTCTAGATAATCCTGGTGATTACAGAGTTTTCCTAATAAGCTACACACTGTATGAGCCTCTAATGCTGGGAGATATAGATAGTTACATAGTAAAGTGTATTGTTGTGTAATAATAGCTCTAGTGTCTGAGGAATAACTTATTATGCAAGAGACTATTGTCCCAAAATTTTTTTTCTATTTTTTTCATCTCTAAGGCCTTTCTTTCTACCACAATATATACAGATTTATCTAACTACCACCCAAGGGACTGTCCATAGTAATTCCTTGTAGAAAGACCATCCCCAAAGATAGTGCTGGTCCTTTTATAATGACTGGATTTGGGACTCAACAACAGCAGGTTAAATAAACACGTTTATCTAGATTCTACTTTAAGAGATAGCAAAGGGAATGTATGGTCACTTTGTGTTCAGAACGGCTCTTTTAATGAATCTGTGATCTCAGTGACGATTTCAGCTACATCAACAAACAATGTACTTATAGTCATAAACAAATTATCTTAGATTTTTCTCCCTTTTAAAGACATATGAACCAATTTATAATTTTTAATGCTATGGAATCTATTTGTTTTCAAGTCTACAGATTTTTTTTTTTTTTAGTTAACTAACTTTTGTAAGATGAAAATTTACCAACAGTAACTAAAGGTCTGACATAAGTACTGTGCTATATTAGCACATGGGCTTAAACAAAACTTTTTAAACATCTATGTGCTTGGGTGTCTCAGGGCAGAGAAGAAAAGTATGAGTAAAATATGTTACAAATAAACATAACATTAGACATATATGTTATAGAAAATACAAAACTAAATCAAAACCACAATTAGACTTATTGAGATTTTTTTTTGAAATTCACTAATGATCAGAGAAAATTAGGAGATATTTGTTCAGAAAGAATTCAATTTCTGCTGAAACATAAACGTTAGGAATAAAAAATACACTTACATACAGTACAACTTTCATAATTAGGATAGAAAAACCTGAAAATACAATTATGTTTTTTGTTAGGGAACCCCTCAAAAGATCCCATGGAAACTTACCAGAAACATCTACTCTACGTGAACGATAGTACAACTCCATCAAGTACCGTCTTGACACCTGCTAGGAGAATCTTCTTTTTTTTTTTTCTTTTTGCGGTATGTGGGCCTCTCACTGTTGTGGCCTCTCCCGTTGCGGAGCACAGGCTCCGGATGCGCAGGCCCAGCGGCCATGGCTCACGGGCCCAGCCGCTCCGCGGCATATGGGATCCTCCCAGACCGGGGCACGAACCCGTATCCCCTGCATCGGCAGGCGGACTCCTAACCACTGCGCCACCAGGGAGGCCCTAGGAGAATCTTCTTAAGCCATATTCATGCAGCCAATGACCAACACGGTTCCACAAACCAGCCACGATACTGACATCTGCCTGTGGCTCGCTGAACTGTGTGAGGGTAGCAAGCAGGAAGGGGCCATCTACCTGGACAAGTACTACAAACATAGTACAACAGACACATCTGCCTCCCAGAAGAGACTGACCACAAACGGAGGAAAGCCTTGGACTCATCATTATCCCAAGAAAAGTTTGCAAAGTAACTGGGCTTCGAGACTTTCAAACTAACCTTTCAGCCTAGGACATGTGCTTTTTATTCCATTAACTGGATTAGCAGTTAAAATAGAGTAGAATATAAACAATAACAAACAGACTTGATATTAATGAAATAATATTGACTGGTATGTTTTACTTGTTTATTTGTGGGTGAGAATAGTTAAGTTCTACTCTCTTAGCTAATTTCCAGTATTCAAAACAGTTCATCAGTGAGAGTCACCGTGTAGTACATTAGCTCTTCAGACCTTACTCATAATTGAAAGTTTGTATCCTTTTACCAACCTCTCCCTGTTTCCCCCACTCCCTGGCAACTACTCGTCTGCTGTTTCTATGAGTTTGACCGTTTTGTTGTTTTTGCTGTTGTTTTTGTTTTTTTAAGATTCCACACACAAGTGATATCATGCAATATTAGGCTTTCTCTGTCTGGCTTACTTCAGGACAAGAAGTTTTGAATTTAAATTTCGTTCTGATATAACTAGGCTTGTGGCATCAATCAAATTGCTTCAAATATAAATTAATATTAGACATTTTCATTTGATTATTTTTATGCAGTGTCATTACTCTTCAAGAACTTCAAAATCACCCAAAAGAAATAAATGCTATCTTTGATTCTTCAGAAAAAGAAATGTGTGCTGTTCATTTCCTTATGTATAATTTCACTTCTCTCTCAGTATACACGATGTTCTGCTACAAAGACAAAATCTGTTTTTTCTCCTTGTTATTATTCAGGGCGAACCCAAGTTTGATCCATCTATTGCTTCTCCTGCTACAACCTGTGAACCTGCACAGGAAGCCAAAGGAAAGCAGGAACCCTCAGGGGAGATCATCCACAGGGAGGAAATTATCCCCTGCAGAGTCAGTCCCCAAGTCAGGATGCCGCTGAGACAATGGAAGATAGAACAATGATCCCATCGTATACTGAGGCCTTGGTGCCTTACTGTTTAGTAAAGCCTAATAAACATAAAATGTTTATACAGCAAAATTATGTAAAAAGGCACACTATTATCTAAGATCTGAAAAAGTTTTCGTTAACTGAGACACTTTATAGAAATACGTATTTGAGAAACTCATGCAAACTTTAAAGGGAAATAAAGATTTATTATAATTTATTTATCATTACATCTTAAAACTATCCTAAAAATGCTTCCAGCATCATGTAAAGTTAAGACAGAATTCAAGTAAATTAAAAGTATTCTTTGACAAAAGTTTTCTAGGATACACACACACTCACACACACACACACACACACACACATATTTCAAATGCTTGTGACAAACACTAAATTTTCCCTAGTCTAGTCACATGCGTAAAAACTTATCAAATCTGATTATAAGAAATACTAAACAAAATATTTAGAAGAGTGATAAAGGAGACGTTGGGGAATATCACAAAAAGTACATTTTTTGTTGAGACTCCACTACTTGGGTCAAAGGGTAAATCAAATATTCTTAGCCTCCCCTCATCTAAAAGGAATGAAAACCCTTCTTGAGATCAAAACCTCGTGCATTAATGATTCTATGGAATACACTGGCCAAGAGCTAAGTAAACCATCAAGTAAGGAAAAGAATCAGTGTATTTCCAAGTTCAGCAAAACAATGGGGGTAAATCTTTTATATGAGGCAGGATTTATAAATTTTATTCCTCAGCTCTATGATATGTCATATTTCTAATTAGTTATAATTTCAAATAATAAAAAAAAGAATAGTGAATAAAATGAAAAGTAGAACAGTAAAAACAACTTTTTAAAAGAGTGTGTGTGGGCTTCCCTGGTGGCACAGTGGTTGAGAGTCCGCCTGCCGATGCAGGGGACATGGGTTCGTGCCCCGCTCCGGGAAGATCCCACATGCCGCGGAGCGGCTGGGCCCGTGAGCCATGGCCGCTGAGCCTGCATGTCCGGAGCCTGTGCTCCGCAACAGGAGAGGACACAACAGTGAGAAGCCCACGTACCACAAAAAAAAAAAAAAAAAAAAAAAAAAGTGTGTGTGTAACATTGGCAGTACTAAGGCAATTATGCAGTTGAGCAAAAATCTCAGTCTTAAGGAACAATGAATGTATTCCAAGATCAATAATAGGGACGCAATAAATAAATGATCAAACTGCAGACTTTGGGCTGAATTTTAGTTTTCTTTGATTTACTAAATGACATTTAAAGTGTCATATAAGATTATCCTTAATATTTTTAATACTGCAGGTAGAATTTTGTGTTACTTTTCATGACTTATCAGTGGTTTACTGTTTAATATGCATTTATTAACCTTAAAAAATGGAAGCCAATGAGAAGGTGCGTTTCACATAAAAGAAAGCCCAATTACAGCCAACTTTAGGGCAAGTCATCTAATCTTATGTGAAAGCCAGTGTCATCAGTGGAACAGAGTGCAGCTTGATATTAATAAACTCCATGGGGAAATAAGGATTTACATTATTAGAAAGGGTACTTACTATAACATATTAAAGTTTTTTCTATTTCTCTCCTTAATAGAGAAGTGACAATTAAAACATAACAAAAAAATAGAAGTATAGAAAAATGTTAGATTGTTTCCATTTTAAGGTAGAAAAAAAATCTAAAGAATTTGCTGCATAAATAATATGGTAGGACAGCGTGCTATGAATCTAAATTTATGCTTCGAAATTATAATGAATACTAATTAATAGTGAAAAAGTTTTGGAGCAATGATGGAATATACTGATCTATAATGGATTAGAATTTTGGATATTTTAGACAGTAAAAGCTTAGGAAAAGGGTACACGTTTACATCTAAACAGAATGAGATGTCACTGCCTAAATTAATAATGCAAACTTGAAAAATAGCCCCAGGTTCAAAAGACCAATTATAAAATTCTTTTGTAAACAAATCTATATTCACATTTTTCATGAATAATTATAACTACTAAAATTTCTCCACTAATGTTCAATTTATAAAATGAAAAATATATTTTCAAATGAAATTTAAATAATACTTCAGTTTCTAATGATGGTAATTTACCTGCAAATAAGTGTTAATAATGACAACAACAGGAATATTCTACAGGAATAATGTTTATCTATTTATATTAAGCAGACAAAAATCTAAATATGAAAAAAGTATTTAACTATTTTAAGCAATAAAATACTATGGAAAGATACTGATAAGACAAATATGAGCATATTTTCTCAGGAAATATGTGATCATCTTATACATACTTTTATTCTACAGAAATCACACCTACTCCAATTTCTTTACCTTGTGAAAGGAGATACTTTGTTGTTGTAAAGGTAGATATGGTAAGCAGTTTGTTCTTCCCATGCTATGCAACCAAAACAAGCTTTATGAACTTAACTATCTGCTCCCTTAAAAACCTTATTCTCCTCAACAAGAAAACGAAGGTATCCATTGAAAATTCTACGTTTCATTCTAGTCACTAACTTTAGGAGTGTTCATATCTTTGGAAGTTTTTCATACTCCTGGTCAAGTTAACTTGTCTTTTGTTCATTAGTAAAAGCAAACCCAACCTTGTATATACGCAGAATGATAAAACTGTCCTGTGAACAGAAAGTGTTCAAACTATTTACTTTCAATAATATTCAAATTATTAAAAAGGCTTAAATAAAGATAAAATCGCCCTTTTATCAAGGACTTCAAGCATTTCAACAGGAGATTTGATAGCAATCACTAGATGTCAACATCCTGAGTATTACTTCACAGGAGACTGACAACAGTCTGAGAAAACACCAGCTCCTTTTCACGACAGTGCTTCACCGAGGTCTGATACAGACGGGATTCAGCTGGATGCAAACGCACTGCTCAGCGGACATGATGCTACTTCAAGGTGATAACGTGGATAGGGGACAAGTAACATGACCTCGACCTTCGCAAAAGTATGATACAATTTCAAGCCCAGAAAACCTGAAATACTTAGAAATATGTTCATGCATACAGAGACTTGAGTGTACCAAAACACAGTACTGATCAGCCAAACAAAATTCACATCCCAATCTTTGTAGTAGTACTATTAATAGCCTTAAGTCATACTTCTATGAATTTCTTCCAAAAAAATCATGGACACACACAGAGATTTAGGTAAAAGTATTTTTGGAGTAAAAACCTGAAAATGGCATAAATGTCTAAAAATTTAATAAAATTATTATTGTTTATCAATCTAACTAGAGGCCATGCAATATTAAAATTACATCGAAGAAAAGAGTGGTTTTCAAACTAGGCCTTCTGAAACTCTAAGGTATTTCAGTAACTACCTAACAATTGATTTGGGTTTTTTTTTTTTTTTAACAACTTCAAAAACTGTAAAAAAAAAAATCCATCATGGCATGTATTATAATTTTCAGACACTAAAGACCTTCAAGGCACTGAAACTCTTGCATTACCTCACTGAACAGTACCTTGAGGTTTGTCAGGTCAAGTAAAACCTACAACCATCTGAAGTCCTAACCTGAGATGAGAGTGAAAACAAGGGCTGATGTGCACAGCCAAGCTCTGGATAAGTGATCTAGTGTGTTCCTCACCATACGTCAGCAGTGTTCCTGAAGTTCGCACCCAAATCATTTGTCTTCTGTAAAAGAGGAAGAGGCTGAACGGCTGCAGTGAGCCTCAAGGGCCTGAGCTCCTGACGACCCGCCCCTGCTGAGCGCTCCCTGCAAAGTCATAAACTGGACACCAAGGCTAATCCAACAGTGACTGTTAGCAAGAACTTCTCTCACTTGAAAACTTTTTGCTTGTCAAACAGTCTTATATGATATTCGTTATTGTTATAATAAGTGACTTACAGACTGTAACTCTGAAATCTGTAACTGGTAGATACCACTTTTATCTATTTTATACATGGGGTCTGTACAAGATCTTGTTTGAAGTAACAGTTCTACGACTTAAAAATTACAGTTTGAGAGCCACAGTTACACAGGATTAATGACATAAGGTGGTTATACAATCTGTTAAGTGTGAAAAATAAAATTTATAATGAAAGAAACCACCAAAAAAACAATGATTCAAAACAGGCATAAAGTACAGACTGAAAGAATATAATCCTAACAGCTAAGAGTGATGATTAAGGGAAATTTTTATAAATTTGTAATTGTTTTCCTGTGTTTTGCAGGGAAGGCAACTACAGTATGACCTCTAATAAGGAAAAAGAGCATTCAATGACGTTTGTTTTTTAAAGAATTCGTATTATCAGCTCCTTAGAATTTCTATGTCTACCTCTAATTGGATCACCATTTTATTAAATCTCAAAGAAACACCAATCTAGTGTTAGGCAAAGACAGAACTGAGAAAATGTGGAATGAATGAATAATTGATGAATGAAATATACCCGTAATATGTCTGTACTATTAGATGACCTTCAACATAAAACTTAATGCAATAATGAGGAAAATAATAGAGATTATGGCAATATATTTACTGAATGCACAGGCTATATCCACAGGAATACAAAACTCTATTTTTCAATGAAGGCTTCAGGTTTAAGGTATACATTCTGATATGTAACAAAGGCAGGCTGCACTGAAGAACTACCCTCAACGTTTCCACATCTTCATGCACAACAGGGCCCATGAGACCTTCAGCCCCACAGTTGGGCTGATCAAGGCCCTAAGAAGATGCCCCTCAGCTGCCTGCGCATCCCATGGTGTCTCACAGACCACAGTGAGCTCTGAACTCATGCTCACAGGCCCCCCACACAGCGCGATCGAGCCGCAACCTACAGCTGCCTTTCGTTTTCCACCAGGCCCGGGATACGCAGACCTTGTCACAGAATAAAACAGGATCATTCCCCACTCCTGCTTCTCTGCCCCTATGCTTTGCGGCCTCTGTGAAGTCACTCTGCAACCTGGCAGAGGTCACTTAGCCGCTGTGGCCTCCACGAGTGGACGGAGCACCCATGGCCTCCAACCTGCTCTCAGCACAGAAGTGCCACACGCTGCACCATCACCTCCCTGCATCCTCACAGAACACACACGTGACTGAGAGCTACCCATCTTTTAAGCCACGGCTGACAGGCTCTCTCCTCTAGCAGGACTGATCTTGTTCTTTCTCTTTGCACTACCCTGGCATTTTTAAATACCACTGATATCTGTACTATAAATATTTACTAACATTACCTTTACAAGTCACCCATTATGTTACAATATCCTTAAAGGCAGGTAGCATTTCTTACATTATCTTCATTGTCTAAATGAGTGACTCACTCATAGTAGATGAGATGCCATATGCATTGAATAACTGATTAATTGGATGGTTCCTTACAATCACTTGAAAGTCAGGTGCACCAATGGATTATAAAACCTAAATGTGGGACTTCCCTGGTGGAGCAGTGGTTAAGAATCCGCCTGCCAATGAAGGGGACACAGGTTAGAGTCCTGGTCCTGGAAGATCCCACATGCCTTGGAGCAACTAAGCCCATGCGCCACAACTACTGAGCCCACGTGCTGCAACTACTGAAACCCGCATGCCTAGAGCCCGTGCTTTGCAACAAGAGAAGCCACCGCAATGAGAAGCACGCGCACCACAACGAAGAGTAGCCCCCCGCTCTCCACTACTAGAGAAAGCCCACGCACAGCAACGAAGACCCAATGCAGCCAAAAAAACCCCCACAAAACCTAAACGTTAGTTAAGATTGTAAAAAATGGAAAAGTATTTCACATTTTTTAAAACAGTCACCAAAATTAGGTGGTGTAATAAACTCCCACTCCGAATATATGAATCATGCTTTAAATCATGCTAATTCACGTTAATCAAAAACACAATTCATTTATGGTGAGTTTAACCAGGATTTTCACCCACCATGATGACCCACTTGATTCCACTTGCTTCATAATGGATCGTTACCTGTAGTCACACCAGGGGCACCTGTAGGGCTTCTCTCCTGTGTGTACCCGCTTATGCCGTGTCAGATGAGATTGGGTCGTGGAGGCAAAGTTACACTCATCACATTTAAAAGGTTTTTCTCCTGAAATATATCAAGAAGAGTTGTAGATGAATAATTACAAATATTGGAAATGAAGGGCTTAATCTGTTATTAACAATTAAAAAGACACTCATTTCCATGAAATTTTAAGACTACACGTACTTAGGATATTTGAATATTTATTCACAGAGTGAGAAAGTTAGAAGATACCATTGATTTTTATTTCTCTATGAGAACAGAAGCAAGATATACATTTTGCAGTTCATGTGTCACTTATACAAACAGGATTCTAAATTATCTAATCTAAACAGAAACACACAGTGAAGCACTCATCCAGATAAAAACATAAATATCAGCTTTGGTTTAGCACTGTATTTTGAGTCATTTAACAAACTGTTAGATTAGGGCCATTATAAAAATCTCAGTGAGGTTAAAACCATGGAAAAGTATGTAACAAAGATATACTTTGAACACACGGTGTAAAACTTATTAAAATCTTAAAGTTAAATATGAAGGAAAAAATAAAACCAAGTGATAAATTGACACCAATTTAAAAAGTGTTAGAAGTAAAGAGAAATTATAATTCACTAAGTTGAGTAAAAGGTAAAGAGGCCTCACAGAAACATTTGAAATAATATTTAACAGCCCTGTAAATTCCATCTCCCCTGTGTAGATACACCTGATCTCTCTGCACATACAGCTCACCCCTGTGCTGGTTCAAGGACCTACCCAGGACTCATGGCCCTCTGATCAATACCTTTCTCTCCTTCACACACGAACTCAAAGAAATCAGGTCTGACTGGTTTTTAATTCCACTAGCTGCACTGGCTGGTGAGCACCTGAGATGGGGTGATTTAATTTTAATTGATGTAAATTTAAAAACTGATACTGAATTCACCTGTTGAAAAAACTGTTTAAGTTTAGAACAGCTTGGGAATGAGAATCTACTTTTTGACAAGTAAATTTTATCAAACCTAAATACAGATCATGAATTACAGATAAAATATCTGGCCTCTGTATTGAGATGTGCTGGAAGTGCAAAATACACACCAAATTTTAAAGTCCTGGGGGCAGGAGTGGGGAGAATAAAATATTGGTAATAATGTTGTATTGACTTCATGTTGAAATGATAATAATTTGTATGTATTTGTTTGAATTATCTATTTATAAAAAATGACTTCACCTATTACTTTTTCCTTTTTTTAATATGGTTACCAGGCAACTTAAAATACTTGTATAGCTCACATTACATGTGAACTAGAGAAAACCTCACCACCTCTTCCTCAAAACACAGTTGTGATATACAGAAATACTCTTGTCAAGAGACATTTTTCCTGAGAAATTGTACACATAGGACGGATTAATTTTACATATGTAACTCCACTTTGTTACTTATTTCCCATGCTTTTGTAATAGCTTTATAAGTATACTAACATACAGAAAATGAGGGATGAAATATCTTGGTTTAAAATTACATCTAGGGGCTTCCCTGGTGGCGCAGTGGTTGAGAGTCCGCCTGCCGATGCAGGGGACACGGGTTCGTGCCCCGGTCTGGGAAGATCCCACATGCCACGGAGCGGCTGGGCCCGTGAGCCTGCGCGTCCGGAGCCTGTGCTCCGCAACAGGAGAGGCCACAACAGTGAGAGGCCCGCATACAGCAAAAAAAAAAAAAAAATTACATCTATTCAGCTAGCAACAAAACTATGTCTGCCCTGAAAATCAGAACGTTTAGAAATTTGTCCTACATTCTCTAAGCCTGTTTATATGGCTTTGCCCATAACTGCAGTAATATTTACTGAATGCATAGACATCTCATCTGATGGCATTTTATCTGTCATTGCAGCCCAGGGCAGCAGTTAGAAGAAGCCAAAAGGACTTCAATCCCAATCCAGGTTTTGCCATATTTCACTCCCTACCTGGTAAACCCCTGAACAAGATCAGGAGGATAATACACCGAACATGGAGATAATTGTGAGGATTAAAGCAGACAAGGCATAGGTAAGATACTTCGGAGGGTGCCAATAACCAGTGCTTCATTATTATGGGGACAGGACTGCCTAAACACTGGAAACTGCAAACTACTCTCACAAAGATAAAAGAAGCAGCACACAAATGGCTCTCATCAAGAGCTCATAACCAATAACAAAGTAAAAACCTATAATATACATAAAATAATTAATGGCTTCGCAAAGTTAGTGAACTTGACATAGAGGTATCATTTAACAGATCCTACCAGGGAATATTTGACTTATTCTTGTAAAAAGAAGACCGTATACAAAGCAGAGTAAAAATCTTGGAGTTGAGAGGGGTTTTTGTCTCTTTTAGCCATTTCCAATATATTACACCCCAATCAAGTGGTCACCCAGAGTCAGCCTAAATAACTTTGTTCTCAGTTTCTAAACCGCTGGTCAGGTCACTTAAATTGCTATAGACAGCTCAACTGTACTGAACTGACTTATACAAAAAAATAACTTTCACGATGATGGCAGGTTTTGCTTTTATTTGAGGGATAAGACATGATCTTCGAATTGCATAGAGTTAAAATAAAATCGCGCAATCTCTTCACATTTGACACAGGAATATTCTATGTCATAGAAACATATAAACCTTCATACACAAGCATATCTGAAAACTTCCTCATTCATTATAAAGACTGAATTGCTCATTAAATTCAATTAAGAGTATCTTAACTGTACACCGATGTCAAAGAATAGTTCACATGGAAAACAGAAACACAAAGGGAAGCACTCACCTGGATGAAAACACTCATTATTAATTACTTCAGTGACTTGACATCACCCGTCTAGACCTGACACAGGAGGCAGAATGGCGCTCTCACCACGATCAAAGTAACGAACATAAGCACCACCACAGAGGTGTCCCTGTGCCCTGTCTTTCTTCTGCTCGTTCCATCCCCAAGCAAACGTTCATTGCTTTCTTTCACTATGTATTAGCTAGTACTTTCTAGAAATGTACACACATGGAAACATGCAGTATGTACTTCTCTTCTGTCTGGCCTCTTTCTCTCAGCTTTATTTTGTGCTTCACTCCCGTTGCTCCAGGTGTAAATACTTGATTTATTTTTGCTGCTGAGTTGTAGAGTAGTATTCATTATGTGAATGCCACATGTATCCATTGATATGGTACGTACATACGTCACTTTGTAAGAAACTGCCACACTGTTTTCCAAAGTGATTTGACCATTTTATATTCCTACTAGTTGTGCTTCAGAAGTTCCCATTGCTCCAAATCATCACCAACATTCAGTGTGCTTAGTGCTTTCAACCTGAATTTCTCTAATGATGATTTGAGGACAGTTTCATGTGCTTATGTGCCATGCATTTATATTCTTTGGTGAAGTACCTGTTCAAATATTTTGACCCTTTTTTATTTTTTATTTATATTTATTTATTTATTTATTTTTGAGGTACATGGGCCTCTCACCGTTGTGGCCTCTCCCGTTGCGGAGCACAGGCTCTGGACGCTAAGGCTCAGTGGCCATGGCTCACGGGCCCAGCCACTCCACGGCATGTGGGATCTTCCCGGACCGGGGCACGAACCTGTGTCCCCTGCATCGGCAGGCGGACTCTCAACCACTGCGCCACGAGGGAAGCCCTTGACCCTTTTTTAGTTGGTTGGTTTCTTAAAACTGTGTTCTGAGAGCACTTTATATATTATAGATACAAATCCTTTATAAGGGTTATGATATATACATATTCTTTCCAGTCTGTGGTTTGTCTTTTCATTCTCTTCACAGTGTCTTTTGAAGAAAAGTTAATAATTTACAAAGTTTTCAAGTTCTCCATTTATAATTTTTCAAGTTATGATTCTTTTCATTTATGAATCAGGCTTTTGATGTGCTCGTATCTAAGAAATCTTTGATAATCCATGATCACAAAGATTTTTCCCCTAAATTTTCTTTTAGAATTTATATAGTTTTAAGTTTTATATTTAGATTGAGTTCATTTTTGTATATGACATGATCAATGGATCAAAGTTTATTCTGATTGCATATGGATAGCCAATTGTTCCAGCATTATGTATTGAAAAGATTAAACTGTCTTTGCTCTTCTGTCAAAGCTCAGTTGACCATGTAGGTGTGGGTTGTTTTGTAATCTCTATTCCATTCCATTGATGTATTTGTTTACCTTGGTGAAAACACCAGAATGACTTGATTATTGAAGCTTTCTAATAAGTCATGAAGTCAGGTTGTGTAAGTCAAGTTTGTTCATCTTTCTCAAAGTTGTTTGATATTTCACTGTTGCATTTCCATATGAATTTTAAAATCAGCTTGTCAATTTCTTTAAAAAAATTCTTGAGAGATTTGAAATGATCAATGTGAGAGGAAATAAAATCTTAACAACATTGAGTCTTCCAATCCATGAACATGGGATATCGCTCTATTTAGGTCTTCTTTAATTTCTCTTGGCAATATTTTAAAGTTTCCAATGAAGAGGTTTTGCACAACCTCTGTTAAATCTATCTCTAAAGGTTGTTCCTTGGTCAAAAACAATGGACAAATATATGCATGAGTCTATTCTGCTCCCTTGATCTACCTGGAAATCTTTATGCCAATACAATACTGACATGACTATTGAAACTATATACTAAGACTTCAAATTAGGTAGCTTGAATCTTCCACTTTTAATATCATGAATCTAAGGGGTCAAACAATTTAAAGATGTTTTTCGTTAAGCAAATTCACAAATATATTCCGACATCTCCTTACTCTATTCAAACGAAGTGTTTGAAAGTACGTTGGCATCAGACTCACTGCTAACTGGTTTATTCTTTTAGCCTTGGTAGACATCGTTAATCTATCCATTTTTCATGGATCTGGCAGGAATCTAGATGGGTAACATTATGGAGTCATTGTCTGAGTCAGTGATATAAATAAAAGGTCATCCAAGCTCCTCAAGGTTAAGTTTCTTGGTGAGAAGGTTTAAAATAAACACTTAAAAAACATGGTAAATGTATCAATCTTATTTCATTTAAACTTTTATGGCATTTTTATGTGACACAATTTAAACTTAAAAAACACTTTTAAAGAATAATGTCATTTAGATTCTCTATAACTCTAATAATTTGAAGTTCATGTCAAGCTGACATCGTATTGCAATAAACTATCAATTGTCATTTCATTCTTAACTTGACAACACAACAGATTAAACTATGTAGTCTTAAGAAATCGTGAAAAATCTATAGGCTGACAGAGAAAAAATATAATGCTACCAAAGTATGCTACATACTAAGCTACCACCACTAAGTAAAGGAAGGCTCAAGCATGTCTGGGCCCTTGATGGAAAAGAACTCTGTGTCAGCTTACACAGACTACAGTCTATTCAATCTGTGCATAATAGTTAATTTGTAACTCAATTCTGTTACATGTTCAATACTATTGTTTGAATATGTTCATCGGTATCTCTTTTTTATCCAGAAGTGATCATTTCTTCGGGAAATTTCAGGTAATTTCTTCAGGAAAATACACTTCAGAAATACAGAAGTAGCTCTTGTTTGTTAGTCTCAATATATAGCAAAATAAATCGATAAATAAATAACTTCTAGATTGTTAAATTTGAAAGAAAATCTTAAAAATGCTAAACAAGAATTTCAGTTGCCTAATATTTGTTAACTGCATGAAATGAGATAGGTGCTACGTGAGGAGGTATACACACTTACTAAGGAAAAATTTTTGATGGAGTGATCAAACTGATTTGGTGCATTGGGAACAGTCCTTCTGAATTCTTTGTCATTCTAAAGCCAGAAGGATGAATAAACCTATGAGTGAGATATTAACTACACTTGAATAATGCTATCTGTAAGTCAACAGGGCTGCCTGCATACACCCTGCTGGTGAAATTTCCTTTTTGCCTGTTTCCCTCACATAAGAGTATACAGTAGCTTAAATTGTGTTCTTCATACTTTCCTTTTCAAGTGGTAATCTTGGCGAAAATAACCACTGAGGAATATTCTGCACCTGAGGTCCCCGTGACAGAAGAGTAAAAGGAAGCCAGAGGAGGGACACCAGCACCAGCATGGCTTATGGACAGAGAGAGGTGCCCTTTGTGTGTCAACAATCTGTCAGATGGGCCAAGCCCTTCTCCTGGAAGCTTGCACCGCATTCCTTTGGGCGGGCTGGTGGTCATTAAGCCGGCCAAGGCTCTTCAACTACATGTGAGGATTTGCTCCTGTGCCCTTGAACCAAGGGTCTCTGACAGGTGACCCTTTTACCAGATAAAAGTAAATCTTGAAGTGGAAGATGTTTTGTGTCAGCCCCCTAGACAGTCTGTATTGCAGTGGGGAATTATTTACGCCATTTGGAACACTTTTGATACCTATCTCTTTCCAAGCTGATTGTAGTTTGGGTGGGCACTCTGTAGTAGAAAGGTAAACCATGTCAAAGAGGAATACATCAGAAAAACACAGATTTCAAATGAGCCAAACAAATCTGGCCTTGAAAAAAAAAAGTTATGTGTTACTTAAATATTATAAATCCAGCATAAAAGCTAAGGGCCTTGACTGAGTTGTACTAAGCTGTTTGGCTTAGTACTGTTTGGCTAAGCTGTTTGAACTGACTTTGGTATTAAAGAATCATGTTTGATTTGTGCCACAGAGGCAGATAAATGCCAAAAAGACAGATGCCTCTGTCTGTGAGACATTGTCCTATATGGTATAAAGTTAATAGCAAAGTAATAAGGAGCCTCTGGACCTGACATAAAATATAAAGTTGTGCCTGCTCGATGCAGGTTCATGATCGATCACCTGTACATGCCTGTGATCACAGCATTACCGGCCCCTTGGCAGAGGGAAGAGGGAGCACGGCCACACTGCCAACGGCGGCACCGGGGAGTCTGCTGACGCCCAGGGCCAAGCCAGGGCGACACCATCTGCATGGCAACAGTTTGGGCATCAATAAACTGAAACATGAAGAATCAGAAAACCCCTCATGAACACACTTTACCACACATATTCCCAACTTGTCCAACATAGTAGCCAAGGATGACCAACATCCACTGGGCTCTTCTACCATCTCTTACACCGAAACTGTAAATCACTGGATTTAAAAAAATGTGATCACAGGTTGCTACTACAAACTAAAAGAGAGTTTTATGTTTACCAAGTTTGAGTTTTCAACATTATATTAACATTGGATATTTCTTGACTCAATAATAATCCTTATCCCATATAGAAATCTGAATCATAAAAACTTAAGATCCAAAAGGAATGGCTAGCATTAATTTTCACTGATCATATAAATACCATAATGGGCATTAAAGCTCCTTGTAGCTAAGCGCTAAATATAGCATATCAAGAATCAAAATGTACCATAAACAACATATGTCATGTATTTTACCTTTATGCCATTTTGAGTATAACTGCCAAACTCAACTATTCTCATGGAACCCAAGTAAAAGTCTAACAATGAGTTACAAATTCTGTTACCATATGATTTATCACCTAAACTAGAACACTTTTTAGGGTAAAAATTGGTTCTATTAATAGTTACGAGGAACATCACCAAAAATCAGCACTGTCCCAGGCATATGTAATTCAGAAGTTAGAGTAATTACTTGTAAGACCTATTACAGCATATCAATAGGTAATCAACTTTAATAGATGTTTAAAACTTTTCATCCTTATGTGTTCCTAACCAAGGTATCTAGTCTATTTTGTTGAATCACCAAGGATGCCCATCATGAAAAAAAAAAAAAAGGATTCTCTTCAATGTCCTTATCTGCTTAACTTGCCTCTTCACTGCTTTCCATTCTTTTGTTTTTAAGATTTTTTTTTTGATTTGGACCATTTTTAAAGTCTTTATTGAATCTGTTACAATATTGCTTCTGTTTTATGTTTTGGTTTTTTGGCTGTGAGGCATGTGGGATCCTAGCTCCCCGACCAGGGATCAAACCCGCACCCCCTGAATTGGAAGGCGAAGTCTTAACCACTGGACCACCAGGGAAGTCCCAACTGCTTTCCATTCTTAATCGCAAAAACACCTGAAGCTGCATTGAGCTACAACCACATCTACTTGGTTCCAACCCACAGAGGGATTGCTGGCTAGAGAGTCAGGTGGTTCCAGAGGCTGAGACAAAGATGGGAAGGCAGGGCTGCTGGTAAGCAGGTGAGAAGCAGCTAAAAGGTGGTGTGAGCAGGAAAGGAGACGGGGAGGGACTGACTAAGAGGAAGGCGGGTCCCCCAGCTTCACCACAGCTCACGGACCACCCCCAAGGCAGGGCTCTGCCACAGAGAAGCAGCTGGTATGTCTGCACACAGAAGGCCAGACCCTGTTCTCCCACTGCTTGACACGACTTTACAGGACACCTGATCCATAAGACATGCAGCAGGCTTACTTTATAAATATGTAAAAGCAGACGAATTAAAATCTTGTATTATTCAAGCATGATTTTCCGTAGACCCTCAAGTGCACAGAGTTTACAAAAATCGAAAAGACAGGCAATCCCGGGCCAAGAACGAATGTGGGGGGCCCCCCTGGACTGCCTGCCTCCTGAGCAGCAGGCTGAGGGCCGGGTGGCTGGACTGACCTGTATGCTGCCTGCGGTGCTTGGTGAGGGCGTGCCGGGTCCCGCCAGCAAAGCCACACAGGTCACACAGGAACGACTTCTCGCCTGTTGCAACAATAAACAGATGAGGGACTGCGGAGGTCACAGATCATTAAAACATATCTATCAAGGCTTTCAGGGTTACTAATTCCTCCAATCAAATGTTTCCATGTAAATATGTCAAATGGGAATGAAATTACCACTGCGGTTTATTGACTGTGATAAAATCTGAAAAGCACCACTGAACATAATTACATACTTGTCAGACCCATAAAAATTAGCTTTATTATCAATGGAATGGTTTTGTACAACTTCATTTCTGGTAGATGTCTTCCAGATGGGGCTGCTTTATGCACTTGAACAGTTTTTATGCATATCCTGATTTTTTACAATTCCCATACATCTGGACTTTCTGAGCTGACTAAAGATTGCTTGGAACTGTTAATATACAGTATACACGATTCTGCTTAAATAGAACATACTGAATTTTCTAACAACTGAAGGATATTGAATCGGTTTTACCTGATTCTATCAGCATCTTCTTTAATAACTTCCTACTTAACAATATGAATGAAACAGTTTCCCTGAATATACTGAAGATCCCAAGTAACAATAAAATCTACGTTACTCAATTCAGTGCTGTTTATATTCCTCAAACTTTCATGGTACAAAAAAGGAAGTCTAGGGATTGCTAAAGAAATTGTATAAAAACTCCTACTATTCATCTTTAGTGATAACTCTTGACTGGAAAACTCTGCAACAATTAGAGTCAGATTTGGCAGACTTTGTTAAAAATGTTTAAATGCTCATTTTTAAAAACATTTTTACACAAGCTAACATTCTGCCCTATAGTTTATAAATGCAATCTCTCTCTTTTCTACAGCATATTTGGCCAATAAGTGCTGGCACCTAGACAGTTTATCCCATAAGGCTCCCAAAGAAGAGAAAAGGAGAATAAAAATGCTAACACCTTGGAGAGAGTCAGTGAAATTATAAAATACTTTTCAAAAATAAAACAAACCATTTTATCTATCTTTATCTACTATACTCATGTGAATGTTTAATGCAACAAGTCTTTCAAGGGTTTTTGCCCATGTCAGCCTGCTCTGTTCTAAAATGTTTAGGTGTATCACAATAGAAATTTAGCTTGAGGTGTTGTGGAAATGGTAATTGCCTTTTTAAGGTTAGAAAAAATAGTAAATATAGGAAGGCAGAGTTAACTACCGTAATCAGAAAGAGTCTTCCCTTTACCTGAGAGCAATACTAGCTTCTCTAATTTAAATGAACATATTAATAAAGAGAGTTTTAACCAAATTATGTTTAATCTTATTTCCCAATAGTACGTTAAAATGCTCATTATTATCATTTATAAATAAAGCTGAATTTAAGTATTTTTCCTATCTTTACTTTCCTATTTTGGGGTTAAGTTCACTCCTTGGCATCATTATATCAATACAGAAAAAAAGAATAGAGTAGATGGGCTGTGAAGAATAAAGTTTAATTACAATCACTCATTGAATTATTTAATCAATTTGAAATATAAATCTTTCTAACTAGCTGTATTATCAATTAAATAACACTGAAAGTGGACTTTTTAAAAAATCTCAAAAGATAATTTGCTCGTTAATATTAACATACTATTCTGTGTTGAGACAAAACTGTTCTCTACAATTTATTCATCACCACAGCTTTGTGGGCATTAACCCCTTCGAGTGCGCGGAAATGTGTGTACTGTGGTCCACACATGCACACAGAAGATCACACACACCTATGCATCTGGTGGTGTGTGGTGGAGAAGAGGTTGGTGCTATGCTACCCAGCCAGCAAAATACCTGATGAGGAAAGAGTATTCTTACTATTTCTGGACTCAAGCAGACTATTATTCCTTTCCCTCATTTACGAACTTCTTTACAATCTATATCTGTCTTGTAAGATATAAACATTAACAGACAAATCCTAATGAAATTTATATTTTTTACAGGTATATGTGCTGCATGTAATGAAATTTACATTTTTACAGGTATATGTGCTGCATGTATATACTAAGTTTTATTCCCTTTCCTATTTTAAGATATGCATAGGCACAAAGACAAAATTATCAATTTTCCATGTGATTTGGTTCTAGATATATTAGTGACCTTGATATTTTGATGTGCAGGATTTTTATCTAGGATGTTAGTCTGCAATGTATTGTATGTCATATTTACCTTGGTGGCTTGATTTGTTTGTCACTCTAAATTCAATTTTCACTTGCCCTTTTTTTTTTTTTCCAAGGGGGTAGGGGGAGTTAGGGTTGGATAGTGGGCAACTGAGTATTTTTCAAGAAAAAAAATTTTAAGAAAAAACGAAATGTAATATACTCAATAAAAAGGGGGTTCACTTAACATGCCATATTTATATGATAGCAGAGATATAATAGGAGACTTTTCTTAACAACTTGAATTAGTTTCAAGTGTGCCATTTTGCTTTCAAATGTAGAAAGACACGGAAACCAATCCTTTATTTTCTATTAGAAAACAGCCACTGTCCCCTATCTCTCATTATGGTGCAGACTACAAGACCTAACAACAAAAATCCATATTATTGATCCAGCCAAGTCTCCACAATTATTCTTTAGAAGGAAACGCCAACGATAAATTACATCTGCACTGGCTTTTCATCTGCTGTTCGATATAAGTGATCTTTCAGGGCAGGCTGGAGACCTTAAATCGTCAACGCCCTTGTCAAGGAAGCTAAGGAGGCCTGGGCTTCCCACAAACTGCTTCAGAAGAACTTTTAACCTATAATTTCTAACAATAATACAGGGTTCTTGGCAATCAGAAGAACATTTGGGAATGCTGATTAAAATTTAGTTTTTCCTTGAAACAAAATACTTTCTGAGAGCTGTAAAGAGGAAGAAGACCACAAAACACCAAATAGCTCTCAGTCATCTCGCCACAGTGAGATAAGCAAGCACTCGACTACACACTTGTAAGGAGTTTAGGGGCCCTCTGTCCTTCGATAATGAAAAGCAAGTCATATACACTGAACAGAACCACAGGGCAGGTAGGAGAAATATGTTCATGAAGGTCCAAACTGAGAGGTCTCAGGACCGTGCCTAGCACAGATGTATTCTGTGTGCTGCTTTTACTATCAGTTGGTTTAAATTCCAAACAGTCCACTAAATGTTTTGATCTAAAATGTATGTGAATTTGTACTTTTTCAATTATCTAAAAAATTTATACTAGCTAAATTCAGTTTAGTCTCTTTGTAGTAATTTCAAAAACTCTTGGATCTGATAGTATTCTCTTAAGAGAAATATTAAATTGATTTTAAAAATTTCAAGTGGTACATATAAACCAAGATTCAATAATGTTCAGAAACATTATGGCACGGAGTCCATATCAGTAACAAATATAAGACAAGTTCTCTATGAAAATGTAATCTCCTCAAATGATCTTCTATAATGATCACACCTAAAAAGATACCTTTAAACACATACACATATATGTACCCACACACAACATAAATCAGCTTTGAAATATGAAACTTATTTTAAGTGAACACATGCACGTGTGCACACGCACACACACACAAATATTAAAATGTCACTTAAAAATTATGCTGAGCATCATCAAAACACAAAGAACTGATGCCATGCCTTTTAACATGTAATTACCACAAATTTAAACTCTTCAAACAGAGATTCCTTTCTACGGACTGCTGCTGAGACGACCACCCCCCACTACCACCGCCACTGGGCCCCGGTGGACGGGCACACCTGTGTGCGTCCTGTAGTGGTCCTTCATGGCGGAGGCCGTGAGGAAGGAGTAGTGGCAGGTAGGCCAGGTGCACTTGAATGGCTTCTCCCCCGTGTGCAGTTTCATGTGGTTGTTCAGGGCCCACTTCTCTGTGAAACTTCTATCACACAGGCGGCATGTAAATTTCCTGCATGGAGTGGACAGAAAAGGATGCAAATATTACCCTCAGGGGAGCACCTCGGGCCCAGACAGGTGCCGCTCCAGCCCTGCAGTGTGGCGAGTGCAGGGTGTCGTGAGAACTGCGGGCCTGGTCTGTCATGTCTGTATAACCAGGCATTGATTTTTCTGTCCAGGCCTGGCACTTCAGCCATTTATTCTCTGCTTTGCGGTTGGGCCCAACGGGTTTGAAAAATTCTGTTACAGTCCAGTCACCCCTGAGGCAAATGTGAGAATAGATTTCACCTGTACAGGCCTACACCACTTATCCAGGGCACGGGCTGTCAGAGAAAAGGCTAAATGAAAAGCTATCCGTACTGAACTACTCCGACACCCCCTGCTCTCTACCAGGCGGAGGCACCTGGGGCCTGGCGGCACTCAGAGCCCAGCCCGCCCGGAACAGCGCACACCACACGGCTCCCTCGGAGGAGAGGCACACTCCAGGGGCGTCTCCTTTCTAACAAGGTGTCCTTCTGGGTTACCACACAGGTACATAAAACGTTCCCCTTGATAAGAATAAAAATAAGATTATAAATACAACTTTTCATAAAGTATGCCTTTGAGAAAAAGAAACCTCAATTATTTCCTGTATGGGATGAAAACTGAAAATAACAAATCAATACTCAGGTCAGAAAATATTTCAGCCCCACAGTTCCCAGTTAAAGATCTCTGAATACCTTTACTAATCCAGGCAACATGAACCATAAACAAAAAAACTTTAATACTTTCTCTGGTCGAGCTTCTGTCCCCTGTCACTTGCATTCAGGAAATCACCACTAAAATTTACTTTTTATTTCTAATACAATTTAGTTTAAAGCAATCCTTGTGACTAATAAAGCAGTGTCCAGCTAATTAGTTCAGGATAATGAACAGTCAAATAAAAGCAAATTAAAACCTAATATTCAAAATTAAAATATTTTAATAAGTTGATAAGCACAATGCCACAAAAAAGACAGACTATGGCAGCTTGATTTGACTATCATAAGTTGGTCTACGCTTTCAGCAAGTTAATACAATTTTAAAAATAAGATTATAATATCTGTGTTTTAAATTATGATATAAATAAGGAGATATAAAGACTATATTCTTTACATAAATGCTTTTAACTAAAATTTTACAAATTTTCTTAGTCCCATAAGGGTAGAAAAAAAAATTCCAAGCTCCAATTAATTAATTTTCTCATTTTGAGGCAAATGTGGATTACTTTAACAAATTAATCATTCAGGTTTCACAAATTCTTAAGAATCGAATTATGAAATTACCTTTTATAAAAAGCTCTCTTCATTTGTTATATGTAGTAATATTTTTATAATATTATATTTTAAATGCAACAGAAGTAAAAACTGCTAAATATTTAAGAAATGTCATATAAAATATCTTAAGTGCTTCATTAACATTAAAATTGCCAATTAATATATTTATAGAATGTATGTGTAGAGAAACTATATTTACACCCCTCAACACAGACCGACTTTGAAATTACTGTATCACTTGATCATTGCTTACTGGTACTAGAGAATGACAAACATAACTAAATACTTCGAAGTGCGCTGTAAAAAAATATCATGTCCGTATATCTCTTTGACGGGTCTTCATGCATTTAACATTTCAAAACCATGACAGGGATCTTATTTCCAAGATAAATTCCCCTATCTACTTATTTCTTCATGTATTTATTGTGGATCTAACCTTCTCCTAAAAGAAATAAATAAGGAGGTTAAGTAGATGCTATCTTTTAACAAATAGTTACTCCGGACTGTATTACAACTTTATGAATGACAAAATAAATCCCTCATTTTTAAATCTACCACGATGTACATTTAACAAAATTACATCTATGAAACCTCAATATATGTACTCTATTATTCATACATAATAAAAATGTTAAACTAGAGCTTAGAGCCTGTCATGATATGACAAAAGCCAGATAACAAAGAACTAAGGCCACCGCTTGACTTTCAGAAAACCTCACGTGTTTTACAATTTGCTTTATGAAAATAAGTGCTTGCACTGGTACTTTGAAAAGAACCTGAAACCTGAACCTGAACCAATGTGAAGTGTCCTTATAAAGACTAAGACCTACTCATCAGTGGGGGGTTTCCTGGAACTGCTGCACAGTTCTGAGCCTCAAACACTGTAAACTATCTGCCACCATGCAACGAGTAAGGACGACGTCCATCCAAGGGATCCGCTCTCCTGGGGGCATTCAGGAAGCCCACCACCTGGATGTGTCACTAGGACAGAGCCTAAGTGACAATGTGCAGTGCTGCTCTGCCACGAGAACCCAAGAAGAAAAGGTATCACTGTGTATTGTGCATGTACTTCAGAAAGACCTGAACACCCACTACACCACAAACACTGTTCGAGACGGTAGAGACAAAGAGGGAAAAGAGTCAGATTTGGCTCTCAGGAAAATCACAGGCTCCTACGTGAGGAAAATCCTTCACAAAGATAACCTCAATGCCAGGAAAAAACGTAAAAGGCCATCATAAATTTAAAAGAAGAAGCAATTAATGGGACAGGGAGGATTAAAGAAGGTTTCCCAGAGAGGGCATCTAATTTAGATGTTGGAAAACAGGTGGCAATGCAGAGCCAGCAGGGAGGACGGGTAAGGGGCAGTGCGGGGAGAGGCAGCGAGGTGGGAGCTCCGGGCCCCGACAGGCTGTGTCAACTATGGCTCTGTCAGCTGATGCCTCTCAACGGGGTTGGCCGTCCAGTTTCCCAGGGAGCAGTGAAGCCCCGGGACCTACATTAGACTGGGTTAAATGATATAAGTGCTTTTCTATATCCCCACATGGTGTTCTTCCATCAGAAACTTCTGGTTTAACGGAATTGACAATATACTAAAAAGAGATCTATTTGGCATAAAATTCGCTAGTCATCTCTCCTTTTGTGCAGGGAGTTACAAAGTCAGTCAGTTGAAGGATGTACAACGATGAGTGACAACCACGTAAAAGTACAACCTAAAAGGGCGAACAAGATAAGCACACAACAGTATGATGGTGTTTGGTTCACCGTATATCCTATGGTCCATAAAAGTGCCTGGTACCCAGAGCTGTTCCATAAATAACTTTGGACCAATGGGATGAAGGGAACTGGTGGTGAAGAGTCTCGTTCCTTACGTAATTTCACCAGACTCAGAGTGGGA
Organism: Mesoplodon densirostris; assembly: GCF_025265405.1. Lineage (NCBI taxonomy): Eukaryota > Metazoa > Chordata > Mammalia > Artiodactyla > Ziphiidae > Mesoplodon > Mesoplodon densirostris. The sequence goes on along the minus strand of NC_082675.1, from coordinate 86,319,228 downwards.
ATGTGAGATCCGTACACGACAGCAACAGGGGTCATTCAGGCCGCCCAGGGCTTCCGATCCTCATGCTGTTTGGCCTTTTCTCCTTCCTCAGCATTTGTGTTTATTTTATAAATGTCAATATTTCAAACATACAGAAAATGACAGAGATGCACATCTACCACCAAGGTTTATGTACCCAGATGATAATATCCATGTTTGCCATATTTGTTTCATATCCTTCCTCTGGTATTCTAAACATTTTAAATTAATTTTTAAATTTAAATATTTATGAACTGAATTAAAAAGAAAAATGGTATGGCAGGCCATAGCACAGTGACAGCAAAGGTGCTAAGGAGAAGGCCACTTCTGCGGGAGAGCAGGTGGAGGTCCACACCATTTCCGCTCTGATGTAATCGAACTACTTTATAACGTTTGATAAAAAGTTCAAAATGCCAAATAGTGCTATGGACTTGTAATGAAAAAGGGCAGTATGTCACCTCCTCTTTCCTCAGTCTGCACTAGATGTTTCTACTGGATATAAAGTGATCTTAGAAGGTTTCAAAAGAAAAAAAAATCAGAAGCAAAGTAAATTAAAATGGTACCAGAATTCTCAACAGCAAAGCAGGAATTAGAAGACAATGTAGCAATGGTTTGATCATTTTGCGGGCAATGATCTTAAGTAACACAGAATGTTCTGCGTCGTTGCACCTTCGAGTGGTTCCTACCAAGAGGTGTTGTCATTACAAAGTTCCTGGCTTCCAGGGATTATTATTTTTTGCTAAAACTTTTGGAATAAAACCCATTTTCGTGTGGGTAACTGTCATGTAAAAGTCAGTTCAGCGTTCATCTTTGAATGTAAATTCCGAAGTATTCCTAAATTAAATAAGGGCTCCTGGATTAAATTCTAAGCATTTTTCTAGTCCTCTCAATATATTTACAGTATGTTTATTTACTGTTACATGTGCCATTTTATCCTCAGCACCACCACTCCAACACACACACACACACACACGCGGAATGGCTCCGAGCCTGTGTTCTCTGTGTTAAAACTGGTGGAAGATCTTCTTCTCTGAAGTCACTCATGACATGACTTGTAAAACAGAGTCGTGACTGAAACCCACATCTCTAGACTTAAAATTTTGAAGAGACAATACTAAACATCCTCACTGTTATACATATAACAAAAACTTAAAATTTCATGGAGGTTCTGCGAGGCATTATGTACATACAAAGTTAAACTAAAGAATTAGTAGGGAGCTGAATTATTTTTATATGGTCAATGGTACTATCTTAATAGATCCTTCTGCCTTAGACTGTGTTAGAGCAATTGTCTGTTTATGAACGCCTAAAGGGCAGATAAGTTTTGTCAAAATATATAACACTTCTATTTTGAGTTGCACCCCTAACTTTATCTTTCCATATTACACACAAGGTAAGTATCCTAACAAGAGAGTCTATACTCATCTTCTTCAAATTATACTTTTAAATGTTATTTAAAAATTTTAAACCCTATTAGGTGGGTTATTCAGTCAATTTATTCGCAAATTAATAAAAAATCTGCACGTATCCCACTTACATATGAAGATAGAAGTATTTTGATACTTTGATGCTTTATTACTTTATGATTTTTGAAATACAGTAAGAATAGCCACTAGTATATTTTTATGTTCTTTTCTAATCTCTCCAATTCAGAATAATTTGGAATACAGTTGCTTTAGTGATGCATTTTAGAGCTGTAGATATTCTTTGCCTTTCTCCTGGAAAGCCCAGTCTGGGTTAACATGATTGAGAAACTCAGGCTCAAGTATAGACATGTTTTAAAAAAAACAACAAAAAAAGTATCCCCATTAAGATGTAAACAATCTTAAATATCCATCAGCTGGGGAGTAGAAAAATAATGACTTTAATCATAAAATGGAATATCATAATGAAGTTAAAATGAATCAATGAGCTACATTTATCAGCATGGGTTAAACAATCTCAAAAAAGGTAACTGCGTTGAAACAAAGCAAGTTAAGCATAGAAATATTAAATCTAAACATATGAGGTCCACATGCAAAAACATGCATGACATCATAATTTGTGAATACTGATTGTTTCTGAGAAGAGGGGTAAGGCATGCATATGGGGCTAGAGAGCTAACTACAGTTGTACATTTTTGTTGTTTTTAAAAGGAATACAAAGTAAACAAGGTCATATGTTAACATCTTAAAAAGTGCTTTCATCGTTTTTGAAAAATTTCACAATTCGAAGTGAATATTTTAATTAAGTAATCCAAAATTTCTTTTCTACATGTCACGTCAAGTTAATAAATCATACAAATTCATATCTGCAAAAAAACAGCAATGAGCAAGATCTGCTACAAATGAAATGAGCTAAACTTTATTAAAACATTAAATAATCATGCAATTATTATCTTTCAAAGCTCTGAAACAAAGGTGCTGATTCAAAATGATTAACAGTAAACTGATGTTGCAAAACCTTAACTGACAGGTATTGCTGGTCTTTATGAATAAACACAGAACTGAAAACAATACAAGGTTTGTATGATTCCTAGCAAAACAGTCCAATATACTAATGAATCTGTTTCAACAATTTCTAAGTTACTCGGATACTACCAATATGCAGGCTGTTTCTTTGGGATAACAGCCTCCTTTTAAAATTATTATAATTTAATAATTACATAATAATACACTAAGAGATGAAACGAAAATAGAATATGATGGGGTCTTTTGCCCAGTAGGGCTACCTTACAAATTTCTGCTGAGCTGCAAATAAAACTGAAAAACAACCACTTTCTTGAACAAAGAGGCACATAAAAGGCATATAAAGACAACCACTAAAGAGCAACTTCAATCTCAGTTAATTCACATGAGTCTTATGCTGAAAAAGTATCCAAAAGATAACAAAGCAAAATGAAGTTCAAGAAATTCTGCCATGGTAACAAATCCAATACCTATACGCATTGGAACTGTGAGATGCCTATACTGTTTCTGGCCTAGGAAACATCTGAGGAAAAACATACAATACTGTTTTTAGACTGAAACTACTTATTCATGTAAAACAGGCACTAAATCCACATTAATTACCCCAATATTACTCCATAGTAATCCTGTTCATCTTAGTTTTATGAGGTTTCAAGTACTATATCTATATCTATATCTATATGTTTAAATAAAATATGCAACTTTAAACTGCATGGAAAGTAAGAATCTCTGTTTTCTCTAAATTGAAAATTGAAAAGGTACACTGACAGGTGAGTAATAACAAGGAATACACTCGGGGTTCCTCTGGCCACCTCCTTCCAAATACTTGTGTGTGTATGTGTGTGTGTGTGTGTGCGTGCGCATGCACACGCATGCATGCGTACTAGATCCAAAAAAACCTGACTCAATCAATGAAGTTCTATCCTGAAACCAAAAATATATAACTCTAATATCCAGATTATTTAAATTAGGCTGGACTCTTGAGAGTGACCTGTTCCTGATTATATATAAAACATGAGCATGATTTATATCAAGAAGCCACAAAGACCTAAGATTAGAAAGGTTTCATTTACTGAATTCAACTCTTCAGAATCAAGTGTGGCTTACAGATGAAAGGTGGAAACCTCCTGTGAGGGCTTTTATACAGCACGCAAGGGAGCCTGCTACTTAAGCCAAGAGTCTTGAGTGCATTTTTTGCCTGAACAGGTGATAATTCGCCTAATTAACATGCTAGATCCTTGTTAACTAGTTGGAAAAGAAATTTAACCTCATTCTTGCTGAAGCCATCATTTTAAAACCTCTTAAGGTACCATTCAGATTCTAGAAGCTGTGAAATACGTTTTCTGGCCCTTTCAGTTCTTTCCAAAGGTTGCAAAGCTTTGTGCCAAAGTTACTTCTGGGAGGAGCACTGGCAGAATATCAATCCCTGGTGGCCTTAGTCTACTAAGAACCAAGAGAATGACTCATTCCAAAGAAAAACATACAAGGATTACAAGGGCCATGCCCTCAAGATTGAATTCATCCTTCAAAATCCCATTCCCATGAAATTTTTCTTTGTCAAAGAGACCGTAAACTCTGGCCTACCCCAAACCATCCTATTAAATTTGACTGGAACTGTGCCCGTTCCACTGCATGTGCTGTATCCAAAACTCCTCAGCACAACAGGGGTTAGGAAAGGCTCTGTGTAAAAGGCTGTCAATATTTTCTACTCGGTGGGCCCTCAGGTCTTCGATGCAACTTCTCAACTCCGCCTTGGTAGCACAGAAGTAGCCGTGGACAGTACATAAACAAGTAAGCGTGGCTGTGTTCCAATAAAACTTTATTTACGGAAACAGGCAGTGGGCCTGATCTGGCCTGCAGACGGTAGTCGGCCAAGCCCTGGCTTAGGTGAGGTGGCATCTCCCCACCTGCACCCCCCAAAAGCACCCTGATCTGTACAGGGTAAAAGAATCTGAATCAAGCACTGCTGGCAAACAAAGGTCCACTAAGCCCCTTCACAGGGTTTGAGAAGTTGGTTCAATCCTGAAATAGTTCATGTTTCCTGCAGGGCTTTCAAACGCCAACATGAGAAGAACAGGTGGAAGGAATTATACTGCATATGAGACCCATTCAGTGCAGGCTGCCCCGTCCTTTCAAACTACCCCCTTTCAAGTGTGTCACAGAGCTGGAGGGCTTGCAAAGTTGAAATAATTTTAACTAACCATAGAAGTCAAGTCCTGGAGAACAAGACATATATTAAATTGCCACAATCCTCTAGTCTGGACTAAATGAAATTTTATCGCTTCAGGTTAGGTAAGAAAACACTGGATTTACGCAAGGAAGGTTAAAACAGCAGTTACAAATAAAGGACTAATGTTACTGTTTAAAGACCATATAAAGAGAATTTCTTTGAAATCATTGCTCTTACTGATATAAATAATTTGAGCTAAAATGACAAAATGCATTTCAAACCCCATTTACACTTTCACCCCAAATGTCTTGACTGATGTTCAGTCTTAGGCCATTTACATACAAGCCTAACAACCTTCAAATTATAATAGCTCAGCTACTTCTATATCAATTGATCAATTTTTTTTAAAGTATGCACTGGAACCTACTGTGTGTCTAGCAATGATTCATGTATGTACCGACCTATAAGTGAAGGAAAGATACATACGCCTCCCCAAAAGGAGCCTGTGCCTCAATGGCCGACACTAATGTCAGTGAAATAATTAGAACAAAAGCTCACCGCATTTTGTTGGACTTTTTAAAAAAGCTTTTTGAAAAGATGTTTAGAAAAAGCCTCGGTGAATATAGAGTGAAGCAGCTGGAAAGGCTTCATGGATGAGGTGGAGCTTCAGGTGAGTCTGAAAGGACAGGGCAGACTCCGGTAACAAAGGCGGCAGGCAGTGACAAGCCTGGAGGAGGGACAGGCAGAGGTGGGGAAGGTGCTGTGGGTGTGAGCCCTGAGCTGATCATGGTAGGGGAGGGAGTGGGGAGCAGGCTGCACAGAAGGGGGAAATAAAGTTGCATCCTTTAAGCTGAGTCAGACTGAAATGGCCCTGATAAAAAGACAGAGAAACCTGACTTTGATATGACAAAAGGAACCACCAATCTATTTTTTGTTTTTCTTTTCCCCCTCTCCGATCTCCCTTCCACTGTTTGTTTTTCACAATTATTTGACGATAATTTTCTAAGGAGCTACATGTGGCTTTATCCTTCACAAGTGCCCATGATCAAAAAGATACAGTACACTTGTATACAAGCCACAAATATGTACATGTCTGGGAAAAAACCTACCATAACAATGTGCACATCTGAGATTCATGAGAAACTCATTCATACACTGGGACAAATAACACGTAATCTTACAAACAGCATGTCAGCACTAACAAAGACTGCTATGTGTCAAGCTATATACCTATGGATGCCATAAAAATGTTATTTCAGAGCTGAGACCCTCACAGACTGTACCAGTTGCAAGTCAATGGAAAAAGGTTTTACTATGTTTTCTGATGCTACCCTTGCCAGTTCCAGTATTAATTGTATTAGAATGAATTGGTTGGTAAATATGAATAAGATAGATTTTACCAATAAGAACAAAAACAGGCTTATAGAAAGAAGCACGAATTTAAAAATCAACTACAAAATCCCCTAAAGTTATTTCCTTTTAATTTTTAATACGTTAACATTAAACACAACTGATATATTAATGGAAGCTGAGTACAAACAAAAACGTCTGTCCCAATTCAGACAATCTGTCACAGTCCCACTCATCAAGAAACTACGACTTGTAAGGATTTTATAAAAGTCATAAGGTCTTCACACCATGGTGTTATATTATTATGCCAAAAAATGTGTCATTCACATTACTACATGAAACTTTACTAGGACAAATATACAGTGTAAAGAACATCAGGCATCTGTATAGAATGGATGAGTCCAATCCCCTTTCGCTAATAAAGCTGACACTTTCCTATGAATAAAACTGCTCAGTTCCTGGCATGCCACTGACTCAGAAATAATATTTGGGGTCACATATTCATGCTGCTGGGGAAAGAGAAGTTAATAAGTGTCTGGCCTTGGGCAGCCTCTCTGAGCCTCAGTAGGACCATGTAATTTTTATTCCTGGTGTGTATTCACGTCAATATTTCTAAAAATACTGAGCACAAGACATCATTTTATATTACAGTGTAGATCACTGGTGTTCTATAAATAGTAAATCATGAGAATTATCTATTATTTCACAACTGTTTAAAACAGCAATAATAAGAAAGCCATAGTTTCCTACTTGGATTCCTTACGGCAATCCTTGTCAGCTCCAACTCTCCAATGAAGAACTATCAGAGTATTTTAAAAAGAGTAGTAGTTTTCTTAACAAAATTAATAAGCCAAAGACAATAGGCTGATCATAAGCAGTGCTTGGGTTACACCCCTAACATAGGAGATTTAAATCTGTTAATACTACAGCACTATTAGAACCAGCAACTGACACCAGTGTACGTAATTCTCTAAAATATTAACATTAGTTAAGGGACAGTGGACCATCACTATTTATCCAAAATGCGACTTCATACAGGACTCAAGTACACAGTAGGTTAAATGGAAATGTACAAAATAGTATTTCTCTCTACCAAACAATTTAAATTCACCTTCGATATATGTATAAAAAATTATATTTTTTTACTAAAAAATATTCTTGAACAATAATACTGGAACATGTTCCACAGACCCGTGCATCTTACATACTAGCAAATATGGGATGTTTACACTCTATCCTGTAGGTCCTTATGTATCTACTTTGGAAACAGAATTTCTAGACATTTGAATAGACTTGCCAGATTTAGAAAGGGCTGTCCACCCTGATGGTGACTGTGTGATTTGCTGAAGCAAGAAAGGCAGGCTTTCCAAACTTAGGTATTTCATTGTCCTGGCCTTTGTCATCATCTCGGCCTTCTAGCATGTCAGGATGATCTAGGGAACCATTTGAACTCAAGGTAAGATTAGCTAGAAGGGTTGAGATGTATTGCCCAGTAATCTCAGAGTTCAGTACAAAATTGACCCTTTCTGAGACCTCAGTCCGAAGAGCAGCAGTTACAGTACACTTCTAGAGTAAATGTCTTGGAGCATTTGTGCACTGGAGCATCACCAAGACATGATGTGAGTTCAGAAGACGAATTCAGTGTAAATACTGTAGAGCCTGATACGGATCATCACTTGCTTTATTTACATCACAATATTCTGACATTCATATATGTAGAAAGATCATGTTGCAAGGGATTTGATCTGTTCTTTTCTAAATCATAAGTTCAAGGGAAAGTGCTAAAATTGGATTAACATAAAAAACAAGTTTTTAAAGAATTTGAAAGTTATTGTGATTCAACTGAGAGTAGGTAGTTAAATACTAAGTAAGTAGTTAAATACTAGAAGTCTCTCCAACATTTCTCACACATGTCCACCATACAATGGGTGTGAAGTAGCCTGAAATGAAACAGGAATAAAACTATAGAAAGTGCATACATATATGAGGTACATTTGGGTGGAAACAACCTCCTAAATGCAGGGGCACAGCAATTAATTTAGCTTCCTTTCAATACAGAAGAGTATTATTTACTTAAAAAGTTGGATGTGTACAGCTATGGAATTCTTTTCTGCAAAATAGATTTGTGGATTTCATCTACTTCTCATATATTCTAAATTATTTTGAAAAGATAAATTCAGATAGGCATCTATAAACACTGTATATAGATCACTTATACTAATTTTTCAAATCTTCAACACCTCAAACAAAAGACTATGTGGAATAACATTATCATTTATTATATACCTTCCAGCAATATTAAACTAAGTTTCCTTCTAATATAATTAAGTGCATAAGCAAAAACAACTGGAAGGATGTAGGTGATAAAATATATTTATACTTGGAGCAACTATAGTGTTAGGGAAGCTAAAATACAGAATTAACTGAAGCTATCAAAATGACGTTAACAACAAAAAAAGACTTCTCAATTATGGGCTGGGAAGGAATAAAAATGAAAGTCAAAAAGCTTGCTAGTTTAGACTTTATGATACAAAGAAAACAAAACTGCTCAACTCTTTGTATCACTACTACATTTTTTATTAAAGATTCTTCAGACTGAAATACATGGAAATTAATTGAATTAAAGTCCAAGAATTATTTCACGTAAGGCAGTAACAAGGAGGCTTCTGGCCAAGTGGGAGCCGCCGTGAAGGTGCTGTGAGGGTCAGATCTCCCTGGGCGTCAGGCGGGGCCAGCAGAGTCCAGGGGACAGTATTTGAGCAGAGGCGCCTGGAAAGGCAGCAGCGAGGGGAGCCACGTGTGCCCAGCAGGCAGGGACTGCAGACACCCTGTTCTCCTGTAACTCAGCCACATCCTGCGTCCTGCCAAGCCTGGCACACAGGTGTCTGCAATCAATATCAGATGCAGCCCAAGAGCAAGACCTGACCTACGCAGGCCAGCAGCTGACCGCCAACGCTCCCTTGACCTGAGAACATGAGAGTCTCGAGATCTTCAGCAGCCCCGCTCCTGGTTCCTTGTTGCCTTCTGAAGCCTGGATGACCCACCCGCACTCCTTTGGTGACCTCTACTCTGATGACATCCACGTTTATATCCGAGGTCTAGTCGGTATTTAGCTGCCCACACAAACTCTCCACTGGGATAGCCGACAGGCTTCTCAAATGCCCCGCATCTAAACCTGGCTCCCAATCTCCCCCAACGCAACCTGCTCTTGACAGTGGTTTTGCCCGTTTAGTTAATGACGTGACTTCACTTTTCCCTTTTCCCTTCACTGTTCATGCCCAAACCTTGGTGTGCTCCGTTACCCTTTATCTCATCCACTCCACTGGTCGATCCTGTGGGCTGCACCTTTCAGATATATTCAGAGTCTGGACACCTCTATCCACCTCTGCTGCTACCACTGGGGTCCAACTCACCGTGCTCTCATGTCAGGATCCTCGCGAGAATGCCCAGCAGAGCTCCCGGCCTCTGCCATCACCACCCCCTCCCTTCCTGCCGTTCAGTCTATTCTCTGCACACTGCAAACAGCGATTCTGCTACAGCGTAAGTCAGACGGCGCCTGGCCTCTGTTAAATACCCTCCAACCTCACACAGAAGAAAACAACCAAAGTCCTTGCAGAGTCCTCCAGAGCCTGACATGGCCTGAGCTGCCTTCACATCCGCATTCCCACCCTGTGCACAGCCCAGGCACGGCGGCCTCTTGGCAGCCCTGGGCCACGCCCCACACAATCGTCTTCAGGACACTTGAGCACTTTTCCCTCTGCCTGAAAGACTCACGGGGCCCCTCTCCTACCCGCAATCAGGTCTAGATCACTTGTCACCTTCTCTCTGACAGAGGCTCCCCTTGCCACCTATGGAGAGCTGAAATACCCCACCCAGCACTCCTGGCTCTTCCCTCTTTTCCCTTACTATATCATCACTATTTTAATACTGGCATATGCTGGACTTTCAGTTTTGTGTGTTGAATTTCTCCCCACACTGGTATGTAAGCTCATGACAGCAGAACATTTGCCTGCTTTATTTTCTGCTATATCCCCAGGGTCCAACACAGGGCTTAGCACATAGTGGGTACCCAGTAAATAACTGCTCAAATGATGAATTAATTAAATATTGTAAAGGGTCAAAATTTACAGAACTAAGTTTATTTTAATACACAACATATCAAAAATACACACACACACACACCACACATATACATATGTATGAACAGACAAATAGAAACAGTAGGGACAGATTCACTGTGAACAGTAGTAACCTTGGTGGGAACGAAGACTTGGCTGAGGAAGTCTGGAGGAAGAGGAAGGCATCGATGTGGGAGAAGGGAACTGTTACTTAGCACTGTATATACTACTGTATTAAAAATATTTATCAACACACATTCCATTTTTAAAATATATATATGTAAGCAAACAGAGTTTTAAAAGCATAATTCAAAACAAACAGGTTTAGCCAAAATAAATTTTTTTTTTTTTTTTTTTTTTTTTTTTGCAGTATGTGGGCCTCTCACTGTTGTGGCTTCTCCCGTTGCGGAGCACAGGCTCCGGACGCCCAGGCTCAGCGGCCATGGCTCACGGGCCCAGCCGCTCCGCGGCACGTGGGATCTTCCCGGACCGGGGCACGAACCCGCATCCCCTGCATCGGCAGGCGGACTCTCAACCACTGCGCCACCAGGGAAGCCCCAAAATAAATTTTTAAGTAAAATTTAAAAGAATCACTAATTTTATCCACCACTGGCTTTTCTATGCCATACTAACACACAATGTTATTGATACATAGCTGAAACAATCAGAGTACCACAGAGAGAAACAAGAGTTGAGATAGTTATTGAGGCAGTGTAAAATCAGATCTCTAAAAAGAAAGACATTTTTTTCTTCTCAATTTTTGAAGTTAGAAACCTCACTATATTTGTATTCAGATAGTTCAGACATCAGTGTTCAATGATTTTATAAGCCTACACTGTGAATACCATATAGCTGACAGCTAATCATAGATACTGTTCACTGTAACTGAAGAATCTTCTGTTTGCCATGAGTAACCACATAGTCACTGTTCTGGAAGAGATGGTTCTAGGTATTCAATAATAGAAAGATATTATCACATTTTTGAGACAGTCAGACCAGACACTAAAGACCTACCCTTATTCTACATTTCGTTTAATTCTCTGTGACACAAGAGTCCTGATCTTATTGTGGCTTATGTGCCACTCACAAGTTGACTCCACACCACCTCACGCATGTTGACTTTTGAACTGTTTACTACTCTCATTTACGTACATTCCGTAAAAGACCCAAAACAATCCAGGGACATTAGATTTTCAAATTCTTGATATCTTTCACAGTAGTAAGGGCAGGAAAGTGATGTATTAAGAAACATTTAATAATCATATATAACTAAAATTTATTGAAGGCTCAAAATACGGCAAGAAGTATTCTGATAAATGACTTTCCCAATGACATGTTTAAAACTGCAAACAAAGCTGCTTGAAGGAGGCCATGCCACAGAAGTGAAACAGCCGCCTTGACACCAACTTAGCTGAGACATCAGTGCTTTGGTTGTTCTTTTAGCCTGAATTTCTACACATGTCACATGCAATGGAGTTCAAACAAAATACTTCCAAAATATATCCCAACCATAAAACCCTACAAGTCTAATTTCAATTAAATTTCCACTTAGTCTGGTCCTAAGGATGTGTTCCCAAAGACCCAAATTCATGAAGCGATGCTACCAAAAGCTGTCCTCTCCAGTATAGGAAAGAAGGGTTCTGAGGCCAAGAGTCAATCGAATATATCTGTCTGGGATCAACCAACCATCATTGTTGATGAGAGATTCTATCTCCTGAAAGGCCCTGTCTTTCTATTTGTGGGGTCTATGTGCAGTCCAAATGCTAGTTAATTCTCCACTGGAATAAAAAGGCCGACTTCCAGGAGACAGAAGCTTGAGCTTTCTATTCTTTAATTTGTCAAAGACAGTAAAACAAAACAACAGAAAGTGACAATCTAATAAATTATGCTTTATAATAATAAATTATAGCTTTATAACAATCCAAAACCAGACGTACAGGTATGGGAAGGTAAGATAGTAACAACAGCAAAAGAACAGAGAACACACCCTCAGATAAGCTGCTCTAATGCCTTACAGAGAGCAGGTGCTCAAACAGTTACTGAATGGAATGTTAGTGACTAAAACTGACAGACTAGGACTGAAAACATAACAATAAAAGATGAATAAAAAGAGACTCTTGGGGCTTCCCTGGTGGCGCAGTGGTTGAGAGTCCGCCTGCCGATGCAGGGGACGCAGGTTCGTGCCCCGGTCCGGGAAGATCCCACATGCCGTGGAGCAGCTGGGCCCGTGAGCCATGGCCACTGAGCCTGCGCGTTCGGAGCCTGTGCTCCGCAACGGGAGAGGCCACAGCACTGAGAGGCCCGCATACCGCAAAAAAAAAAAAAAAAGAGGCTCCTATATATAACCAGAAGATACAGATGAAGCGTTCCACAGGAATGTACATGATGATATTCACAAAAACGTGCCTAAGAACTAAAGAAAAGGGGCCCAAAGATGGAAGAGACACCTGTCCTCATTTCTACAAATCACCTCATGGAACATCCAGAGATTGTGCTGTACATTTCCAAATATCGCTAACATTTTTCATAATAACCAAGTTTATATTGATTACTGGTATCTACTATTCTTCAAAAATAATATGCAATAGAGCACTAAGAAGTATACACAGAGCACTTAGAAGCAAGAGAGATAAAAGAAAAGTACTTAGAATTAAAGCCCCAGTGAAAGATAATTAGGAAAATTTCCTTTGGGGAACAATAAAAGTGAAAATACTAGCAGATTTTAACTGCTATCAAGTAAACAAGATCTCTGAATGAATTTTAAATTTTACCTGAGCTTATACAGGTCTGACCAGGGATTAATATGGTAGACAGAGTTGGCAACAGAGGAAAAGAGGTAAAGAGGTAGAATTAAAGAACTCAATTATCAAATCTTAGGATTTATGTTTCTAAATAAGTTGATTTTAAAATGTGTGCAATTTGACGACTAATAAAACCAATCAGAATTTGATTAATTATGTGAATTTACTATCATGGGCTAATAAAGTAATATATATACATGTACTTTGGTACTCAGGCCATCAAAACAAAGATGACTACAACTTTACAGCACACAGAGCAGCAGTACAATTACGCACTTACGCCTCAGGACTGATATCAGTGTGTCAGATATGTATGCTTTTGTATACTTTTTATTTCTCTCCTACTGCTGTTCTTAAAATTCTTAGAAAAAAAGCCTTTGGTCACTCTCAGACATGTGTGGCCACCTGTACCAGGGCAAGAGAGCATCTACCTGGGGACCCACAGGCTGCCTCTGCTACACTCAGTACAACCTGACTGCTGCTCGCTTCAGAAACGTGTCCCATAAAGTTTCTGATCATAAAAGACTGTGGTCCAGGATTGAGGTTTCCTCTTTGTTTAAAACAATCAATACTGTTCCCAATCATTTACAATTAGCAAAGAAATCATTTATTTGGTAGAACCAAACTGAAGATTTGAATGAAAATTTAAAGAAGCTGAATAATCTTACAGAAATTTTAAAGAAAATTCCTGAAGTTACACTGCTCATCCAATGAGTGAATATCAAAGAAGACACTACTCACAATTAACACTTGCTATAATATAGATCTTTCAATCACGGGAAGGTACAATATTCTCACTGAACAAATATATGAAAACACTGAATTCATTTTTAACTCTGAGTTTAAAGTCATAAATTCAGATTAGAATAACTTCAATTTCTCCTCAAGAACAGGATTTAATTTACAGATTCTTAAATACCCACATTCATAAAGTCATTACTATTCATGCTCAGCAAATGATGATATAATAAAAAGTTACTTTTAGAATGAAAAACTAAAGGGTGCTGAAAACAATACATAAAAGTCAATGAAATAAATATATATAGCAAGTAAAAGCATCTTAACAAATCAGAGAAGATTCCCTTTGGACACAACTATTCAATAGTTATTGATATGGTACACTACTTATTCCTAGAAACTATAATTAGACATGATGTGTTCTATCCATTTTCTCAAGATGTAAAATAACCAAGCTAATAAATCCAGTTATTCCTGTCCAGAACACATTGTCTATTCCTTTAGCTGAAAGCAAACCTCTAGTAAATTCCTATTATCTTCTTGCCAATCAAGGAATGAATGACTGACGCTCACGCAGTCTTATCTGGGCCTTATGTCTGCAGCACATTCTGCTAAGTGATGTCACGGCTCTAGCAGATGAAAATAAGCAGATTATTACAGTGACTAGGAGCAAACTAAACATTTGGGTTCTTGCATGGACAGATTTACACACTGTCTGTCAGATAAAGCACAGTTTGCCTGCTGCTTACACAGCAAGCATGTGCCTGACAGCTTCTTCCCAGGGTTAGTATCTGATTACATAAATAGGCCATTCCCCACCATTCCTAAAAACTGACAGTCTGTCTTAGTTTATAGTGCAATTTCAGACTATCAGCTTTTCTGTCTTGCACACAAGGCTGATGAACATCAGAGCACTTCCTGGAGGTCCAATCAGGGTTTCTCACTGCCTGATTCTGGGCCATATAAAATGTGGTGGACACAATGGAGAGGAAAAAGACAATGTGAAAACTACTTCTGAAGACTGCTCCTGAGGCATACACTGAAGGGTAAATCATGTCAACACACTTAGGGTGTGTGTGTGTGTGTGTGTGTGTGTGTGTGTGTGTGTGTGTGTGTGTGTGTGTGTGTGTGTGTGTGTGTGTGTGTGTGTGTGTGTGTGTGTGTGTGTGTGTGTGTGTGTGTGTGTGTGTGTGTGTGTGTGTGTGTGTGTGTGTCCACAGTATTACCTTTGAAATAATTCAGAAGTATATAATGGTTTCTTTAAAGCTAATGGTTTTATTTATAGAATTAAATATGAAGCACAATCACATAAAAATTATATATTTCTATTTTTACAGTTGCTGTGTTTTTTTTAATGAATGTTTTTGTATCATTCCAGCAATGAAACGAAACGCCAATGACTTATCATGGTCATATAAAACCGTAACACTGAGCTCAATGAAATGTTTAAAAAGTAATCTACCACTAGTTAACACCTTTCCTCCTATCCCCACCACAATATCCAAAAGAAAACTTAGCAAATCAACACACTAGTGAATGTTGATAAGTGAAAATGTGGCTTAAAACTTACTTTGGCAGCAACAAAAATGGTAGTCAAGAAACACACATGAGCAAACTGTGTCTGTAGAGATGCTATGAACTTTCTTAAAAGGTGAGATTCTGTATTTTGGTCTGCTAGGCAATAATACAGCAGCAGCAACAGCAGCAATAAATAATAGTATTTAGTAGTATCATCAAGGTCCTGCAGTCTACTGGAAACTCACTTACAAATTATCCCGAGTTAAACACTGATTATTTAATAATTACATACTTCTCAAAAAATAAAGGCGTGAGGTTTTCATTCAAAATGTTCTGGCTGATCAAGACAGATCAATTTCCTTTCAATAAGGAAAATTAGGCAGCAGTCATTTGAAAGGCATTAATGAGTATCTTAATTCCATTGTTAGGAAATCATGTCTTTCTTAATTTTCTTCCTTGGTCTCACACTATTTGGGAGCTGCTACTCAGAGAAAAATTCAAGTATCTCCACTATTAAATGTCTCTCGAACATCCACTATGGGCCAGATCCTATCCTGTGTTCTGGAAACACAAAGATGAATAGGACACAGGCCTGCATCCTCAAGGTACGTAAAATCTGATAGGGAAGAGAGACAAGCAAACACAAATTATATTTCAAGGTAGTAATTTATCTTTTCACAGATAAATGTATTTTTTAGGTTTAAATGGCAATCCTTTCCAATATTAAACAGTTCTCACTTTCAGGACAATGATCTGTAAAACCTATCCTACACTTTTCTAGTGAAAAGAGTTTCTTCCTCCTTAATCTTCTTTCCGCCTCCTAAAACGACCCAACTCAAGTCACATTCACGATTTCATGAAGCATGGACCTGAACAATACACACATACAGAAACCTACCTGAAACTACAAAAAGGACGTGTACTCTTCCCTATCAGAATGATTCCACGTTAGCTTTTTATACTCCTACACATTAAATACCAACATTTAGCTTAAAATGTCTGATTGCCTAATACTAAATTTATTTGGTCTTTTTCATTTGTTCCTTGACACCAACACTAATGGACTGTCATAGAAATAGTTTTGGGAATCACAAAGGGTGAGGTACCTTACCATGGTAAATAATCACAAGTCATAAACACAATATTGTCTCTCTCGTAATTTCAGCCATAACTTTCCAACATTCATACCCAGACAAACCAGATGAAATATGTTGCTTCAGGTCAGCTCTGATGGATCCCTCAGAAATATCAACATTATTGCTTTAATTTTATTATGTACCACACTTCGTAACTGTACACTGCAGAGTACAATAAAAACTCCACTACGCAGCTTGAGTACTTATTAAACAGATCAAAAGTTACTGTAACAAATAACTTGTCCTACTCAGGGTCCATTAATAATATAACTTGCTGCTCAGATAAGGAATTTTTTTTAATTAGGGCAACGAAGAAGAAAATATAGAACAATTTGAAATCTCTTATACATGTGATTTTCCAATCACATGCCCAACAACTTTGAAATAACTATTTAAAAAATTGGGATAAATAAAGAAAAATGGAAGGTGGTTAAACAAGGGTAAAAAGAAACAGCACCATGCGATTTGTAAGCTTTCAGAGCAGCTGGTCACTGCCCGTCCCCAGACAGACCTGAAGGTAAGAAACAGCATATACATGTAGTGCCTGTCTCTCAAAGACTATATCGACTTAACATTTATGAAGAGACTGCCAAATTCAAACTATACTGCAAAACAACCAATGACTACTTTTCCAGGGTAGGTGGTGTGGCTACCTCTTTGCTACACAAGACAATGTTCCTATAAATAAAATGGGCTGAATTTGAAGCTCACCACCGTATTAACAATAACAATGGGAAACAATAAATGAGGAGATTAAAAAGGGAAAAAAACAAAGCTAATGATATTTAAGGTATCCTGGGAAATTTATATTGTGAGTAAGCAATAGCAATGAATTATTTAAAGTCAAGGAAAACACTTATGGACAAGTGGGTGATACAAAGTAGCCATGTGTCATCATTTCTGGAATGAATGAAGGAAGAGAGGGACGGAGGGGTGCAGGGAGGAAGGGGGGATGCAGGGAGGAAGTGGGGTGCAGGGAGGAAGGGGGGATGCAGGGAGGAAGGGGGGGTGCAGGGAGGAAGGGGGAAGAACAAACAGCCAACGAGCAGCACGATTCCAAGGAGATGGACGGCTGCGCAAGCAGACATCATACGACGTATCTGCCATCAACATATAGACAAAGGACTCGAGGACTCAGCAGCTCATTAATTTTCACAAACATAAGCTACTTTATCAACTCTTAATTTGTATATAATTCCAAAGTTTGACATTAACGGTAAAGCAAATTCACAGCCTTACAAGTATTCAGGTGTGAATTTCATATGCATTATATATATTTTTTTAACTAATAACTGACAATGTCTGATTTTTTTTCTAGAATTTGTTATTCATGTGCCATCACAGCAATCAAGATATTTAAAAGGAAACTCACTTGATGAGCATTGATTCCACCAGGGCCTAGCCCAGTGCCCAGCACCTAACAGGTGCTCAATAAACAGAACTGAAAAAAGTTAATTCTTTTCTTTATTTTGGTATATAAGAAAGTTAAATATCTACAAAATACTTGTAAGTATTACTGAGGAATATGAAATAAGCCTCAAGAACTACTGAATACAGTCTGGAGGTGTGATTATTCCCCAAAAATTAGCAGAAGGAAACAACTTATTCATAAATCACATTAATCAGTGGTATTTCAACCATCTGAAACGTTTCGAATATTAGCATCTGATGCGCCTGTGAACAGTCATTGCTACTGGTGTACAAGAAATGCTGTCATTGGTTTAAATCGGCCTGGCCCATCTGTCTTTAATACTCTTATTACAAGGCAGTAAGCAGAGAACTATTAGAGCTTCAGTATAAGCTGTAAGATCTCTACTTGTTCTTAAATCATTTAAAAATAATGAGAGCTTTAGCCTTTATCTAATTAACAAATGCCTTCTTTGAATTAGAAAAACTGTATCATTTAGCCCACGGTTGTTTAGTAAATTGGCTTGGTGGCATGCAAGCTAATGCAGGGGAGCAGTTCCAGTGTCTTGTTCCTAGCTTCTTATTACTTGAATTATAATTCAATGATCACCTTAGATCATGGGCTATTCATAAATCAGAAGCCTGACATCAGATGAAAAATTGTATTAATATATGAAACTTATTATATAGTACAAACTGCTCTCTTGATAAATTACATTGTTCAAACTTGACAATGATTGCATTTAAAACATTATTCCTGTTTGCTGTTTTACAGACTGAAGCCTCTTCATGAAAAATTTACAATGCTCCTCTGTGTTTTGGAGTCAGAGGGCAATAGTGGCAAATGGCAGGCAGAAACCATACTTTAGATTTTCTGGCAGCTGCAGAGGACAGAAAACACTTCTAAGGACGGGGAGGAGGCCCTCAGCTGCATCCCCTGCATCTCCATTGCTGGCTTGATGAAGATGCTAATTGTCCTCACCAGCAAAAGCATAGTGAATAATAAAATTTTAATTTCAGCTTACTGATTGCTTTCTTCCCTTATATAGGTGTTTCAAAGAAATTTATAGTCATAAATGTTTCACAGAAATTTACAGTGGGAGAGGAAAAAATAAAGGGGCCAACCCATGAAGTTTAATTTGAATTGAGGCCGGGCTCCTCAGATGATGCATTATGACAAATGCTTTTCGCCAAGGCTGACTGGGTAACTCAAGCTGTAGCTCCATATTATTTACATTAATTACATGAAAGCGGCTTTGTTAATGGTGCATTCTGGTGCGGGTTGCAGCATGATATGCTAATGATCTAAGAAAAATCTGCATCTCCAGTATTTATGATAATTTGTAATAGGAAATAGGGTTGCTTTTATTTCTTTCTCCTCACTGGAATAAAAAAAGTCAGCACAAAACAATTTTATTCAGAGAAGAAAGGAAAAAGTTCTAATCGCCAAGACATTCAAGTGTTATAAACAAAAGGAAGACTCTTATTGTTGAGGGTCTTGTCACAGACCGTGACAAAGTGATAATACGGCAGTTCAGTGTGAGGTGTGTATCCAGCTGAACTGAATGGGAGAAAGCCAAGATGGAAAGTCTAACTTCCATCCCCAAATTATCTCCTGTTACTGTGCCCTCCCTCCCACTCTCCCGGCTCACAGCTACCCTCAACAAGAAAGAAAATAAGCTTCAGATAAATACTGTTAATTTATACTAGGTTGCATTCATTATATGGAAGCCTATTATGCTAGAAAATATTTGATATTCTAACAAAATCCATCACAACTTGTAAGAAACTTATGGTAGGATCGTATAAAATTCCCAAAGATTAAAATTGCAAAAACATAATAATTTATATGTATTAAATATCAGCACATCTTATTCATACTGTTATTCTTGTAAATTATGTCTAAATTCATAGAATGTTAAAAGTAATAGTAATTTCACCATTATGGCTTTTTGGAGTATAAAAACAAAGAGACAAAATTGTCCAAAAAATCAAATATGATATATTCAAAACACCAAAGCTTTTCTGATTATTAATGTTTAAACCATGCTACCTATATTTTCAAAAGACTGTTTAACAATTTTAAACACGTCTTATTTTATTATTAGGAGTCAGGTTTTGAATTTCCTTTCTGATCAATAAGCATCCTCAAAGATAGATATTTTGGGCATGATAAAGTTATGTATTTTCAAATTAATAATGTTCTACTGGAATAAAAGTTACCATATAAATGTAGCCTATTCTACAGAATAGAACAACAAAAACCCTTAGGAAAAACCTATAGATAATAGGATACTTCACAAGCATATTTAAATACATAAACAGTGTTGTTTCTAAGATGATATACAATCGTTTTTTTAAGACAGATAATTATGTCATCTACAGAGTGGAAAATAATATTGATTGAGAATTTTGAAAATCTAAGAAGGAATATTTCTATAAATTATTAATACAGGGTTTAGATATTCTATGTTCAATATGATTAACAGAAATCAAGATAGCAGTCACCTCCGGAGAAAGGAAAAGGATGTAATCAGAGATAATGGGTGTGCTCTGTGTCTCACGCTACATGGGAGTTACATGGGTGACGGTATCATTATTCTTGATTCTTGATACCACATATAGTATAGTACCAAAAATAATGACGTATATAGTGTGCATGTGTATATATATTATCATAAAAAGAACTAAATGAATTGAGGAAAACAAAATCTGAATAAAAAATTTTAATAGAGTTTTTTTTTTTAATGGTTGTTTATGGTTTAATTGTTAATGGTTTAATAGTTGTTTTACAATGTTGTGTTAGTTTCTACTGTACAGGGAAGTGAATCAGCAATATGTATATATATATACCCTCTTTTTTTGATTTCCTTCCCATTTAGGTCACCACAGAGCACTGAGTAGAGTTCCCTGTGCTATAGAGTAGGTTCTCATTAGTTATCTATTTTATACATATTAGTGTATATATGTCAATCCCAATCTCCCAATTCATCCCATCCCCCCTTCCCCCCATGGTGTCTATACATTTGTTCTCTACATCTGTGTCTCTATTTCTGCCTTGCAAACCGGTTCATCTGCACCATTTTTCTAAATTCCACATATATGAGTTAATATACAATATTTGTTTTACTCTTTCTGACTTACTTCACTCTGTATGACAGTCTCCAGAGATTATTTTTGAAAATTTTTGTGGGAAAATTAATATATTAATATGTCATAATAGCTGAAGCTCAGAAATGGCTCATGGCCTAATAAGCTACTGTTTATATTATAAACTCAAAATATGAAAATGAAAAATAGCATTCTTATAAAATTATCAATACTTGTTACAGCAAAAATATGAATTTCGTAAAGACTTCATTCATCTCCAGAAAAGTAGCTCAACCTATGTCAATTCTGAGAGACACTTCTCAGAGGAAGCAATGTCATCAAATAATTTTAGAATACCATGTAGTCTTAAAAAGTATCTAATCCAACACATTTATTTTTACAACTGACAAAACAAAATTAAGAACTTTCATGTCCCTAACTGCTAGACAGTGGTAACGGCCCCTTCGCGTAGGCCTCTGTTAGTCATAAACACTGCCTCCTATTTCTCTTAGCCCTGGAGGCGGGCACGTCCAGTCCAAGATATGAAACCACTCAAGGTGATCCAATAAAGGAGGCACACAGACTGAGCTGGGCTGGGCTCACCTACTTGGCCACCAAACATTTATAGATCATCACATACATGACAGGCAATGTGAAGAGGTCTGGGAATTAAATAATGAATAAGTTCTGCCAGGAAGCCAGTGAGAACTGTGTGATGGCTCCCCACTGACACCGGACTCCTCGCCAGGTCTCTCAGAAGTGAGCTCATCTAGGCCCCACTCACCCCTGCAACCCCACCTCTCACTAACCTCCTGCTGACCATGCTGCGGCCACGTTCGCCTTCTCACTGTTCATCACGTTCAGAGTGTTTTATGTCTTTCATTTTTAGATGGGTCAGTGGATGGGTGGGTAGGTGGATGGTTGGATGGACAGATGAATAAACAAAAAGTCTGACAGCGACACAGACAAGTAAACCAACAATGACAATATGCTGTAATAAGTAAAAGGACAAAAGTGTGCATGGTTTTAAGAACTAGAGAGAAAAAGAAGTGCTTGCATACTCTTTGAAATGAAGGAGATAAGTCACACTTAACGTCTAACGTTAAGATCAGTGGCCCACTGGGTCCTTAAAAACTCATGAAAAAGAATACAATAAAAATCTATAACAGGGCCTCCCTGGTGGCGCAAGTGGTTGAGAGTCCGCCTGCCGATGCAGGGGATACGGGTTCGTGCCCCGGTCTGGGAGGATCCCATATGCCGCGGAGCGGCTGGGCCCGTGAGCCATGGCCGCTGAGCCTGCGCGTCCGGAGCCTGCGCGTCCGGAGCCTGTGCTCCGCAACGGGGGAGGCCACAACAGTGAGAGGCCCGCATACCGCAAAAAAAAAAAAAAAAAAAAAAAAATCTATAACAAAGTCTATGTCAAGAAGCCAACTCTGGCCCGTATCACAAGACTTCTCTGGTCAAGTGGACAATCAGTTCAGAGAATCTGTTTCTTATTGGTAAAATATAAGAAGCACATATAATTGAACGCATAGGAAATAAAATCTCCTCCCAAGCACCTTGGTTCAATGAACAAAAGCTACCCCATCTGTTAACTGGAAAACAGAAAGCTTTCTATGATTTCTATAAAACAGGAAGGCCACATAAAAGTATGCTCAGAAATCACAGTATTTATGAATTGTCACAAAGACAGTAGCTAGTGAGCTAGAAGCATTAACTGCAAACTCTGACAATTCAGATGTGATAAAAGTCACTCTAATCTAGTGTACAAACACGTGCAAGCTTTTGATGACTTCTTGTTCTTTCCTAAGGACAAAAGTGGATCTCCTCTGCAGAAACAAATACCATCTACACTTGGAAAGTAGCCGCACCTTTTTATTCACTTAGGGAAACATAATTTGGATTAAATTGTGATATTAATAAATTTCACTGTTCCATTAAACTGTAAGTTTACCACTAAATTGTTATATAAGAAACACAAATCTTGTACATAATACAAGATTCAGAACATTTTAATAAATGTATTTCAGATCCCCACACAAACTGAACACAATGCCACAAGACTTTACAAAAGTTATTTGCAACTGATTTGTAATAAGGCCTTGGTTATGACTCATAAGACATTTTCAGAATAGCTATCCTGGCTACCAAATTATACTCAGTAATTTAGACAAGTATGTAAGCCAAATACACTTCTTTCTTGGTCCTATTCTGCTAAATGAGAATCTGACAGAGATTTCATACTGTGAGAAAGTTAAAAAATGAAATAATGTTTGATGTTTACCTATTATTTCTGAAACTCAATATTAAGCAGTCTCACTAAATTAAAGTTCAGGAGATAAAATTACACAGTCTGAGGGAAAAAACTGTTCAGAAAAACTACTACTATATTCAATATACAAAATTCACATGAATTTATAAAATATTTTTCATTCTAATAATAATTCCAGATTTAACTTAGAAAATTTTAAATTATCTTATTTTATGCACCTCACTGCCAATGTAAAAGATAACTATACAATATATTCCCTCCCCACAAAAGTTATACATCTATTTCTTATACTTGTTTAATCCAAGGCTAAAAATTTCATAGATTGCTCTAAAACATTAATAAAGCCAGCACAAACAAGTGTGAGTGTAGCTATATGCAGGTTCGTGGATGAACACAGATGTCTTTGTGCTCAGGAAGCACTGGCTGTTCCTGTCCTCCGGCACAACGGGTACCCGGCTGCCCTCCTGCTGAAGCCTGTGCTGGAAGGTGCTCTGGGGACAGCAAGGTGGCCGGCACCTGTCTGTAGCACATGCGCACTGACATCCGTTATGGATCATCTCCTGGACTAAAACAGTTGCACGTTCCCTTCTTGCTAGACTGCTCTGAATTTTGTTCAAGATGCCTTGATGTTTCTGACAACCTGTACAAGCCAAACATTTCGGCAAAATTTCCAAATTAATGCTGAGAGCACTTTGCAATGTTTTGCTCTGTATTGTTCACTCTTGCTGATTGTGCCCTAAATAATAAACTGTGGCCTCCGGCGATTTTTCTCAGAATGTTTATGATGAGAACGCATTCATCTAAATCTGCTGGCCAGTGGAATAAAATAAATCAAGAATTTCCCAAATATAACAATATTTGTGTTCAGTAGATAATTGATGACTGTAGCTGCACTAATTAAAACCCATCTGAGTTTCATTAATCTTGGTCACGAGGACCAACTGCCACGCACCACACCTTGCACAGAGCCTGGCGCCCCTGCATTCGGGTCACACTTAGATGGGCCTCACTCCTAAACTTTCCATGATGATGTGAAATATTTCAATTTAATACATATAATAAGCATAATATATAACTATGTAGCCATTTAGGACATATCTCCAATTGTCGGACTCAATCACATAAAGAATATAATTAATTTTTGCATCAAGCTAACATTTTTACACTAATATATACTTTCTGTTTGTTAAAAAAAAAAAATGTGTCGGACTTCCCTGGTGGTGTGGTGGTTAAGAATCCACCTGCCAATGCAGGCGACACGGGTTCGAGCCCTGGTCTGGGAAGATCCCACATGCCGGGGAGCAACTAAGCCCATGCGCCACAACTACTGAACCTGTGCTCTGGAGCCCGTGAGCCACAACTATTGAGCCCAAGCACCACAACTACTGAAGCCCATGCACCTAGAGCCCCGTGCTCCACAACAAGAGAAGCCACCGCAATGAAAAGCCCATGCACCTCAACGAAGAGTAGCCCCCGCTTGCCGCAACTAGAGAAAGCCTGCGCGCAGCAACGAAGACCCAACGCAGCAATCAATCAATCAATCAATAAAATTTTAAAACGTGTCAATAATTTGTGGTTTAAATAAATATCTACACGAATAGGCAGGCAGCATGATAATGACTAAAATACCTTACAGACCATACTTTCAGGATGGGTTGGTGGTGGTGCTATTTTAAGTGCTCAGGTTAGACCTTCCAGCAGAATATGGCATATGAGCAAAAACCTCAAGGAACTGAACATTATCAGCCTATATTTGGACAGAAACCAAGGAAGAACGTATAAACGGTAAAGACTTAGCCTCAGTCACATTTCTACATTCAACAAAGCCAAAATTTTCAGAGTTCATACATTAGACCCAGGTATTGGGTTCATCTATCCTAGAGTAGGGTACAAGCACTGGAATATTGGAATGTAGGGAAAAAATAAAGAAGGGGAAAAGAATGAAATGCTTGGCCAGAAAACAGAGAAGCATGGATTAAAATGGCATCTTGAACATCAACTTAAGAGCTGCATACTAAAGTTTCAGAAGAAGCAAATCTAAAGAACTATGGAAGAAATACATCAAAGGAAGAGGGAAATTGGGTAACAATGAAATCTATCCATTAAAGATGAGATTAAGAGTTTTAAATATATATATATATCTGGATAAGTTTTGATTCAAATATTGAAAAGCACAAATAAAACAGATTTGCTCCTTTAAGTAAAAGAAGCAAAAATGCTAGATATTTGTGGTATTCACTTCAAAATTTTACTAAAAAAATTCTTCAACTTCCAACAAAAGACACTTTCAAAGAAACAGTTCTTTTCATCTAATACCTACTCTATAGCTCCAGATATAATTTCATGAATGTGAATACCTTTTCTCTCTAATTTTAATGTATTAGTTGATTCCCAAAAGATTTTCTTCTGTAATGATCTGACTCTTCAGGGACAAAAACATACTTATTCATTAATAAAATATTCCAAGAACAGAAGAAGTAAAATGTTTTCATTGTTAACTTATATGCACGAAATGGAAACCAGATGCCACACAACAACAACTTTTCAATATTCCACAGCTCGTGAATGGGGTTGTTCAAACAGCAGGTTTCATTCTCACCACTATTCTCTTTGGAAATTAGCACTCATTTCCTTCCCCAAGAAGACATGGTAAACACGCTAAGGCTTCACATCACCTCCACGATCTCTTGCTCAGGACCACCTAGTTGGGATGCCGACCGACTAAGTAGGTTCCCAGTAGCATTAAGGGATGCACTGAAGACTTAAGGGTGGGGGGTGCAGGGCGCCCAGGCACCTCCACTGCTCTGCCTTGCTCGCTGCTGCAGAGCGCGAGTCCTAACACACAAAGTCCACCTGCTCCTACGGCCACCCCGCCCCAGCCACTCCCACACCTCCCCCTACTGTCCCGTCACTCTCCACTCCCCCCACCCACCATCCAGCCAGCTCACGGCCCCTGCGCGTGAACACAGACACACTTTCTCACTTGGAGTGGACACTCTCAGAAACTTTCCCGTGGGGTCTCACCGACCTTCACCACGCTCTGTAAGGGAGACACTTAGAGATGAACGCTGTGGGTAGAAGAGCAAAGTAACTGGCCCAAAGCCAGTCAAGAAGTGTCACCGTAGGAATCCAAACCAAGCCATGTGTGACGGCAAACCTATAATGCAGAAGTTTCAAACTAGAGGATACTGTGTGTGAGTCTTTGAAGACCATCCACCATTCATGCACACATTACAGAGACTTGTCAAGGTGGCATGGCCAGTAAACAGCACATGTGGAAACATGTATCAGGTCTCCTAAATTCAATCAGAGACCTTCCCACCGTCATGCAATGGAAAGGGGCAGTACTCCGGGTAAATAAAGTCTGCCATTTTAGGAGTGGGAGAGAGAAGAAAGATGTCATTAGCTGTATAAACAATTCTTGCTGATACCTTTCTGATGACCATAATTTTATAACTTGGAGACATATAGTATAAAAATATAAAATATTGACCAAATTTATATTTCTTTACTTTGTTACACTTTCTGATTTTTTTTAATGTGGACCATTTTTAGTCTTTATTGAATTTGTTACAATATTGCTCAATATTGCTTCTGTTTTATGTTTTGTTTTTTTGGCCACAAGGCATGTGGGATCTTAGCTCCCCGACCAGGGATCGAACATGCACCCGCTGCATTAGAAGGCAGTCTTAACCACTGGACCTATAAAAAACTGAAGAAGAGGCTACAACGTTCATTGAAACCACTGATTCAAGAACTGGATTTGAGTAACTGTTAATGAAATTCATCACATCATTCTTCCTGTCATGGAACTATCTTACACATGTCCACACACAAACCACGTGAACATAAGCTTCATGTGGGCTCACTGTTTTCCACATGCTGCCAGAAAAAGGAACTTCTCCACAAAGTTCATATCAGCAAAACCAACCAATAGCACTGAAAATATGGACTACCAGTCCTGGGGGTGAGGGATATTCTAATCCACTTAAATCAGAGAAAAATGTCAGCACGACTGCCACCAAAACAACTTATATCCTATTTACAAATGATGGGCACAAATGACACGTCCCAATAAAATATGGCATCCTATTTTCTCCCAGGTGTCTCTGGCCAAAACCTACCGAGTCATCAATAATCTACTCAAATAGTTTAGAACTCACTTAAACTTCCAGATATACCACAGTTTCCTTTTGCTGCTGAAATGACTTAGAAATATAATAAAATTACGAAGTAGAATTTTCTCATTTTTTCAATGTCAAACAAAAAGAGCCAATCAAGAAATAAAAGAAATTGAGAATACAAAGCATTCTTCATTTCACATTATCTTCTGTGTCAATAATCCTTACTATAATGAACCAAAAAATAAGCTATTCCCTTGTTTTATAATGAAAATCATGTCTTTATAATGTTTTAAAAAATTGGAAAGTTGTAAAAACTAGTTCTTACTATATCCTTACTACCGATTTTTAGTAAGAGAACCTCTTAGTATATTACCTGCTGAATAACCCACACTGCTGCTGGTTGATTCCAAACAGGTTCACAACATGAACTCAGAGTTAAGCATCACTGTCTTTTCACAGCTCTTAAGTTCCTTTCAATTATTTGAAATTTTAAGTTCTAAGGAACAGTTCAAGGTAGACTAAAATTAAGTAAAAATTCTCCATTCTCTAGGGGATCTCTTTTGCCCTTCTTGTCGCCTTCCGAGCCTGGCCCCCTGAAGGCAGTAGCGCGTCCTCTTCCCTTTATATGGGTCACAGATGGCCTGAGCTGCATGCTTTACTCCAGAATCATCCATCAGGATCACTTGGCCTTTCCTCCTTCTGGTATTTCACTTTCAGAACTCTCTTTTCAATCATTAGTTGTGTGACTATGTGCCCTTAATCTCTTCTTAGTCTGATCTCCCTTCAATTTGTTTAGGGCAGGTCATCAGAGGTTAGTTTAACTTTGAATCTCCTTTACTGGCTAACTTTCAAAACTGCATCATGGCACACCCTCTGGGGCTTCTTATATACCTTAGGAATAAGAACCTTAAAATAAGCATTTTCTTATCTTTTTTTTCCTTACGGTTTCCCATTTTAATGATTCTAAATACAGGATTCTGTATCTATAATTTTTGACACATACTTTAATAAATTGAAAGTTCTTGAAAAAAATGTCAGATTTTTGTTTTCAACGTTTCTTATAAAATACTACCATTGGTTAATACAGATGTGCATTTGTTTATACATATGTATAACATGTACAACATACATACATACATAACTAATTTAGTGATTCCTCATAAATATCTGTGTTAATAGTAAGAACATATGTTACATGAAGGAGAACGAGAAATCATATGTGTCTTAAAGAATGTAGGGTCCAGGAAGAAACTCAATTTCCAAACAGAGGGGACATGCTCTGACACAGGTGAGTACCTGATACTCAAGGAGCACTCAGGCACCGGGAGGGGCGCTTCATCCACCTGGGGAAACTCAGGGACAGCTTCCGAGAAGCGGGTATCTACAAGATGAGCAGAATTTAGTCCTGTGAGACACAGGAGAAAGCATGGCACAGTCGGGGAGATGGAAGGAATTCAGTACAGCTGGAGCCAACTGGGAGCGGAGGAAGCAGTAACAGGTAACACTCAAGAGGTCACCTGGGGCCAGGCCACAGACGCTCTTTAAACCAGTGCTCGATAGAGAGAGGACTGAGAGCGTAATGGTTCTACTTTTAAGTTTCCTGAAATTGACATTTCTATCTATCTATTTAATACCTTAGAAATCTTTTTCTGAAACTATATTAAATACTTAATATTTAAGCTAAATTGTACACTTAATAAAACAGGAAATTAGGATTTCTTTTCCAGGCATTACTGAGGCTATCATATATTTACCATTCGAGGTATTATATACAAACACAAATGGAAAAACATGGCTTATTCCTTCACGGAGCTGCTGTTACCCTCTGAAGTGAGATCTGTACACCCATTAAGAAATTCAATAAATATTTATTAAACTGTTCTAGCATAGATCTAGGCAACGGAAAAAGAAAAAAAAAAGAATCTAAGCAAGATATCGGGATTCTCTGAGCACAATTCTCATTCCCTCCAGTGTAGGAGTTTACATAGATTGTAAGTCATATTATAAATAAAATCACATTTTGTAGTTACATGCTCATGAAGACTGTGGATAAAAGAATTCCTTCTCTGGGCTGCTATGGTCTACAAAACACTATAAATCATTATATATATATATTTTAAGTAAAGATAGACTAGTAATATATACCTTTGTTAAAGTGTTTTCAGAGAATATATCTCTTTCTGCTGAAAATTAAGAGAATCAAATTTGTGCTAAGGTGAAAATTATACAGTTTTCATTTTTAACCCCATGTAATCTTGATGTGATTAATTAAATTTAGATGATCTAAAATGATAAAAAGTTGAGAACTGATTTTGTTTGTTTGTTTGTTTAAATAGCTCTTTAGCTTACTTTAACTAAGGGTTAATTTCCAGTGAAGATAAAGCAGCAAAGACTCAAAACGTGGTAATTAAGAGAAAACACTATAAAAAATATTTATAAAACACATAAGCCTGATATACTCATTCATCAACAGGTTATTTTTTAAACGTTACTAGGTCCCATGCGGGGATCTCAGCTCCTTAGACAGATGGGGGATGCATGCTACACATCTGGCCTGTGGAGTGTAGCTTCAGCTTCCTCTGGAGAGTCTTGCATCTGCCCTTCAGGTTTCATACTTGCATAGGCAGCCCCCAAATTGCATAAACCAATTCCTTGTAATAAACTGAGAGGGAGGGATGGAGGAAGGGAGGGGGAGGGAGGGAGAGACAGATGGACAGAGAGACAGAGAGACACACAGTGTATGTTTCTGCACAGAGATAAATACATATCCTACTGGATCTCTTTCTCTAGGGGGGCTGATTGATACATTATGTTCCAATGGTAACTAATCTAGCAATTTTGAATGGGCAATGGCAATTGGTGAAAAAACAGTTGGACAAAAAAGTAGACATTGTTTTCCTCAAGAATACAGATGTGTCCCAATGAAATTATCTCATAAATACATTAATAAAGAATGTCCACGCTACAACTTACCTTGAATTACATTTATCAGCATGATATATAAAAGTATAAATATCTTAAATGCACAATAAATTGCCCTGGTTATTTTTATCAAAAGTTTTAATATGCTTTGCCAAGCATTTAAACTACCTGCTTTTAAAAAAGAAAACCAGGGGCTTCCCTGGTGGTGCAGTGGTTGAGAGTCCGCCTGCCGATGCAGGGGACACAGGTTCGTGCCCTGGTCCGGGAAGATCCCACATGCCATGGAGCAGCTGGGCCCGTGAGCCATGGGCACTGAGCCTGCGCGTCCGGAGCCTGTGCTCCACAACGGGAGAGGCCACAACAGTGAGAGGCCCATGTACCGCAGAAAAAAAAAAAAAGAAAACCAAACTGTAAGTATTATCTATTATTCTTCCCAAGTCCATCTTTGCAGAGAATGTACTCAATACAGTGAAGTTAATGACACCAGAAACAGAAATGTGGAAATTATGAAGCACTTAAAAATAAGTAATAACTCCTAAATAATCAGATTAAAAAAAATTATCGATGACTGAAACAGTTAAAATCACAAATAAAAGCATCTTAGATGCACATTTTACAATCAGACAAAAATATCTGAAACAATCAATCTAGTTTTAACTAAACAAATAGCCCAACATGTCATGGGCTCACTGAGCAAGAAGTCTCAGCATCTACAGTGTATTATGAAAAAAAAAAAACCCCAAAACTAGTCATATGCTTAATATTAGTGCTCAGTGCCAATTATTCTGAATTAAAGTAACTAAAGCAAAGTCATGCAAAGCAATCTTCAATAAGATAAAAAAAAACTACATGAATTAAAATTAAAAATTTTTTGAATAGCTTATTATATAGGCGAAAACAATCAGGCTATAAATCTTACTGGAAAGAACTTTTAACACTGTAGTTTAAGTTAGGATGCAAATATTCAAAAAGGAAAAAAAAGAAAAACCAGGCCACAGTGACACAAGCTGCACAGACACAGAGAAGCGCAGTGCCAGCTGAGGAACCTGAACAGATCCCAACAGCACACGGAACTTTGCACAAGCCACACAGGGCCCCGAGATACACAGCAGGAACCACTGCTTACAGCAGCACTTTTAATAGGGCCTACCAGACTCCTATCTTAGCAAACAAAATATATTTTTGGGATGGCGGATGGAATGAAGCACAGAAATGGAAGCATGTATTTTAAGGAGCACCTGGGTAGAGAGGAAACAGGAGCTGGAATATATCTGTTTGAATATTTAGAAAGAATAGGGACAGAAAGTCAACAAATATAATCACCAGTAAGAGTCATCACCTGAAGAAAGAATACATGATGTTGAAGACTAGTAATGGTGAAAAAACAGTCTGGACAAAAAAGTAGACATGAAAAGAAAACAGCAAAATTTAAAGAAATAACTCAGAAACTACCAAACTTAGCCATCCCTCTTTACCAAGGCTATCCTATGGGAAAAGAAAGCAAAAATATGGGATAGACTATGTAAAGATGCCTGTAAAACATTAGGAATACAGTTGTATGCAGCTATAATGTTGAGCTAGATTTCTTCAAAGCTCTTTAGAGGGAAGGGATATGGGAACAGATGTATATGTATAACTGATTCACTTCGTTATAAAGCAGAAACTGACACACCATTGTGAAGCAATTATACTCCAATAAAGTTGTAAAAAAAAGCTCTTTAAACAAGGAAAAATTGAATGGAATTTTAAAAATTGCAGGTCAAACATGAATTCAAAGAATGACTGTAAAGACAGTAAAAATATGAGAAATATACAGAGACTATAAGGAACAAAACCGTAGAAACGATAGTTTCTATGACCTAATCTGCACTGATGTCTTGACATCCTAAGTCAAAATTCAAGATGTAGTAATACCCTTTCCTCACAATGTCACTCTTTCCAGGTTTACTCAGGACATCATACAGTCATGGGAGGGTAAACATGTCTAGTTATTTATTTAGTGCTTAAAAACATGTGTAAGGGGCCTCCCTGGTGGCGCAAGTGGTTGAGAGTCCGCCTGCCGATGCGGGGGATGCGGGTTCGTGCCCCGGTCTGGGAGGATCCCATATGCCGCGGAGCGGCTGGGCCCGTGAGCCATGGCCGCTGAGCCTGCGCGTCCGGAGCCTGCGCGTCCGGAGCCTGTGCTCCGCAACGGGGGAGGCCACAACAGTGAGAGGCCCGCATACCGCAAAAAAAAAAAAAAAAAAAAAAAAAACACATGTGTAAGGAGATGGCTTTATGATTGACTTTGACAAAAAATAAGTTTAAAAATATGAATCTAATATAATGCAATAAAACTGTAAGGTGCACTCTGCCCTTCTAAAACTCCCTGCACATTGGCACAAACACACAGGTTTAAATAATACATATCTTAGTAAAGTGAAACTGAGCCTTATATCTACACATTCCCAAGTGTAGAATTAAAAGCCTCATGACTGGACCAAAAGAACATGATTGCCCCCATTCATGTAACATTTGTACTCTTTCTGTAATTTCCTTGTATACTGAGCCACACTTCTTTAAAGAAAGTAATAAGTTTCCTTAAGAAATAATTTTTAAAGTTACACAAAGAAGAAAATTAAAACCCCAACAAAAAAACATCAGTATGCCCTTCAACAAAAATAGGCATATTCTAGAATTTCTAGTATTAAGAAACACCAAGAACTTTCAATCAACGTACATCACTCTGAACATCCTGACAAAGGAGAAATTTTTAAGTATTAAAAATGATGGATATCTAACTTTAATTGCTTTAATGTAACAATACATGTAAGAAGCAAGATATCAGTATATTCCCTGTACTAATAACCATTATAGTTCCACCACACCCAATATTGGATTTAAAAAATATCTAAGCCTCAATGAATGATCCATCTCCAGGTAATTTGTATGTAACTCTCTCTATACTGTTCCATTCTTGAGGATGAAAACATACTAGTAGTATGTTTATATCATGACTACCAGCATACTATCTATTCTTGAAAGATAGTAAAGCACACAAAAAAAGAAGATACTACAGAGCTTATTTTCTTTAAAAGAAAAAATATCACTTGAAAAGTAAAATTCCTGCAAACGTCCACATACTGACTATACTCCATGTATTGACAATTTACATGAATCTACATTGACACAAGACAAGGTACTGAACTATAGGTTTTATTCTCTAAGGACATTTAAGGATATGTGGGAATAAGACACCTTTTATACTCTTTCAACTATTATCCTATTCAAGTATTATCCTCAAGAAAATGACCTCTTCCAGAAGGGATGTTCAAAACCCACTTTTGAAGAACCTTCTGGAGAAGCAAACCAAGGAAGTTGTTAGGGAAACCCCATCTGGGGGTCAAAGGGGACTGGGCAGCGGCAGTACCAGAGAAGAATAAGAATCCTCCTGCCGTTTGGTCTGTGTGCGTGTGCTAAGTATTCGGATATATATCACATGCGGTTGAATTTATAAAACGTGGTAACACAAAAACAGGGCACTGCCAACTTCAGAAAAAAAGTGACTCCATAGCCTTCAATGGTAAATAGTGATGAGCTGTGAACGGTCTTAGGACTTCAAAGCCAAATGGTAACTCTTATTAGACGTCAGGTCACAGAATACCGCAACCAGAAAGGTTTTTCAAACTCCACTCTGCCTAAGAATCCTTGGAGAACTTGCTCAAAACAGATATTCTCTAGATGTCTACTCGACAGCAGTTCAGGAAGGGAGGAAGAACGTGCATCATCAAGGACTGTCTCTGGTTGATTCTGGTGCAGGTGGCCAAGAATACAGTTCAATTATCCCTGGTGTTACGGGTCATGAGAGCAGGGGAAGGAGACGAAGAGAAAGGCCATAGTGGTGGAATGTCAGGAGACACGGTCCACTAAGTAAGTCACTGCTGTATTATGAGAAAGAGGGCCGTGGCCTGGTTCAGAATGGCTAAGGGCTGCTATTAAAGCACTGGATGGTAAGGAAGACTGTACTGTGAGGTACTGTGCTTCAAATGTAAACTACAGGATGCTAAGAGGGGCCAGCTGAGGGCAGAGAGGACTGCTAATTTTAAGGTAAAAGACAGGAACAATGGGCTACTACCAGGAAGCATCAAACCAGAAGAAATCTGTGGGACGCCTCCCTATGGCACATAAGGTCAAGTATCCTTGAAGAGGTGTGGAGTGTGGGTTCGTGAATCAACTCACTCAGGAGTTAATGACAGAACAAAAGGCAATCCTGCACAGGATGGGTCCTCTAGACTCCTACAGGCAGATGCTGGACCACAGAAGCAGCAGCCCCAGGTGAGATTCTAGTTCAATGCCTGAAGGCCTGAGTAAGGAGCCCTTAACATTTAAGTCTTTAGTCAGAGGTAGGCTCTAAGAAAAAAAGTCTGGGTGACAGACAAAAGGAGTCCAGGCAAGGGAATGAATAATTCTCCAGGAAGGGGTCCTAGAGAAAGAGCTGTGCCCAGGAGAGGTGAGGTCAGGAGGGGGTCAACGCCAGGTAACCACCATGGCCGTGTGGCTCTGAGCAGTTACCTCCTCTCTTCCAGGCACAGGAACTGCAGTCCAGATGCAACCGACATAGCCAGATGCAACCCCAGGCCTCATACAGTAAGGTGGGCCTCAGTTCCCGCTCAAGATATGATAGTTGCTTTTATTATAACTCAGATCGTTTATTCACCAAATAGTGAGGGGAGGTTGGTAAAAACTCTGCTGACAGCTGGAAACTGAGGCACAAACTCTCCTGCCTGAGTAAGTCACACTGGACATCAGGAAGCTACAGGCAAAGCACAGGCCAGGTGTGGAGCAGGGCCGGGAAAGGGAAGCAGCGGATGCCAAGCAGGCAGGTGGTGTGGGTCAGGGACTCCCCAGATGGGCCCAGAGGGCCGCCTTCCAAGGAAGGCATGGAGACACCAAAGACCTCAGCAAACAAAGACAGTCCAGCTGTGCCACCAATGGGGAGAGAAAGGCAGAAGAGGAGGTTTTAACCTGGCAAATAAAGTGCTACTGTCCTGTCCCCCAGGGAGAAAGGGGGAGGGTCTGAGAGGCAGGGGTGCTGTGACTGTAGAGATGCTGAAGGACACAGAGGCCGTCAGTCAGAATTCGAAGTTTTGTGCTCAAAGGCTAAGGGTTTTCTTCCTCTAGTTTGTAACCAATTTCTCCCTTCCCTTCCCTTCCGACTTCTTGAAGAACCCCTTATATAACAGCGGGAGCCATTAAGCTTCCAGAAACACATACCTAGTCAGGTGCTAATTTCCTGCCTCTATTTTTCTCACATGGATCCCTCAGCCAAGAAGCCCCCTCCTCTACCATCACCTCCACAAAGCCTGCTGTCGATTCAGCGGCACCTGGACTCCTAGGACACGATGTGATGTGTACTTGCATCCAGCATATCACTATTTTTGTGCTGATGTTACCTGTTCCTGGAACGTCCGCTTCCTGGAGGCGGGATCTGTATCATCTTTGTTCTACAGTTTCAGTTCGCAGTGCGACTGGCACTGCACTTGGCACGAGAGTCACTGAACATGGGCCGCACACATTCACACATTCCTCTTCCTACTGCAAGTCTACCCCTCCAAGGTCACCTCGGGACAGATCTTCCCTCCCCTTCTCAAAACGCAAACACCACCAGCCTCGTTCAAGAAACAGGCACACAGGGCCTCCCTGGTGGTGCAAGTGGTTGAGAGTCCGCCTGCCGATGCAGGGGATGCGGGTTCGTGCCCCGGTCTGGGAGGATCCCATGTGCCGCGGAGCGGCTGGGCCCATGAGCCATGGCCGCTGAGCCTGCGCGTCCGGAGCCTGCGCGTCCGGAGCCTGTGCTCCGCAACGGGGGAGGCCACAACAGTGAGAGGCCCGCATACCGCAAAAAAAAAAAAAAAAGAAAGAAACAGGCACACTCACTCAACATTCTCCTCTGCCAGGAGTGCACTTCCTCATCTTGAGCATTCAGCACGGATGCTCGCGGGCAGCAGTACCCACCCACCCCGCCACTATGGGCACCATCACGTCAGGCGCAGCAGGACAGGGAGTCAGAGGAACTTCCCAACTGACCGGTGCACCCACAGATGCCAGGAACCGGCGACTCTCCCGTCCATCCTGCCACGGGGGCTGATGCTGGACCTCGAGCCAGAGTGGCTCAAGCAGTGTTCAGTGAACTGCTTTCCCCCTCCAACAGTGAGACACACGGTGAAATGAAAGAAGATCACAGCCCAGAGGGCTGGGCTGGGGAGCGAGTTTGTCCCACTGCAACTATATGGTCAGATGCGTGCAGCAGATGCACACCTGTGAGGGTGGGTTCCGGACAAGCAGGGGTTGTTCTGGTTCCTGCTTCCAGATCAGGAAGAGGGCTGGGGGCTGGTGGTGGGGGGTGCCTAGCTGCCTCCTACAGACCCCTGAACACAGCAAGAGACTGGGGACGGCTCTCAGGGGAAGCCTTCAAGGCTCACGGTCAACAGGAGGCACGATTCCCCCGGCTCTGCACTCAGAAGAAAAAAAGCATCTTTTTTCTGGAGTCACCACCTCCACCTCAGCAGGATGACAGGAATTTACAAGCCACAGCAATTAAAACAAAAAAGGCAGAAAAATCGTGTTCATTCCTAAGACCAGTCAAAGCCAAAACCGTCTGGTCAACTGTCAACACTAGACGGTGTCTCCTGGGAAAAAGGCAGCTTGTTATCAGCCCTGTGCGCCAAGCCAGCTAGTTTTACTACTACTAATGTCTGAGGAAAGCTGAAGAGTGTTTCACCCATATCTCTTAGCCGTCTATCACCTGTAACTGCAGTCTGGCCTGTGAGAGAGAAAGGGGCACCACTTCTAGCTGATGCACAGGACCATCCTCTATCTCAATGCCTTTGTCTAGAAGTATCTGCTATTTTGCTTGTACTATGTAATATGAAGCAAATCCTCCTGATGAGACAAAGCAAAGACCTTCTGGAGGTGGCACTGTCAATCCAGTCTGGGATTACTTTGATAGAAATGATGATACAGAGAATACGCTGACAGTAGAGCTTTGATGGAGGTTCTCAAGGGCCTCTATCCTTAAACTGTTTCAACCAGTGCTCAGAGGAGTGGACAGGTACAAACAAAACAAAACAAAACAAAAAGGGACTTAGAGATTTCTTCACACCCAAATCACTCCATTCTCCAGGCATAAAGTAGCTAAGAAGTAAATTAACTGGGTCATGCCTGCAACAAAGCCCAAAGGAATAGAAACAGAACAGAACTAGAAAATACGTTTTAAATCAGCTGGGACAATGATGTCCATATTGTCGGGGGGCACAGGGACCTGCATCTGCAAGCTGCTGTACAGAGCTTCGCCTACACCGTATGGGTTAATCGAGTACTCCACTGCACTGCTGAACAAGGAGAGGAGAGCACATTCGCTAAAGGTTGTTAAACTCAGGTCAGAGTTTTCAGGAAAAGCCAGGACATAACTCCTCCACCACTATCTCATTCATTGCCCTGTTGGTTCAATGGAAAGTATCTTTCCTTTTACTGCCTTACCTGTTTATTGGCTACTTCCCCAGGGTTAGAATGTAGGCTAGCTCTCTGAAGAACAGGCAGCCGGTCTTCCTCATTTCTAACTGTATCCGCAGCACCTGCGTGGTCCCTGAGGTCATCAGTGCTGTGCCCTCTTCTGGTTACAAAGCACACCACGTGTGGGTTCACTGTTCCACAATCTGCTCAGAGGTGCTCTATGTGACTCCTAGAAATGTCTTAATGTAATGGCTAGAATGATATTTACTTACCTTCCTCATACTTCTGGTGGCTTTAACATGCCCACCTGATCTGAGGGAACAGCAAGTGTGCTGCAAGCTGGTACTCCACACCCATGGGCCACTGCCAGGGTAGCAGGACCTCAGCGGAGGGTAGAAATTTCCCCAGTTACACTTCAGAAAAGGAGGTTTCCTGAGGCAGGCTTTGGAAGAGTGTGTTGTATTGCATAAAAATTAAATATGGTTTACATGAGCTGTGAAATGTCAGCCCGAGGCTCTTCTTATTCCCTAGGCTTATAAGTTTAAAAGAATCATTCTCTTCCTCCTGCCTTATAAGTTTTTCTTACTTTCTCTCCACTCAACCCCAGTGCTGGCTTTTCTAATGCTAGTTAACAAAAATGGCAAATTTTCAGATATTACTGTAAAAATACATGACAGTTTTGTGGAAAAAAATATATGGTCCGTATATGTAATAAATATGTGTATATATATATTTATACATATAATTTATATAAAGATAATAAATGTGCATATTTATACATATATAAATATAACATATGTATTTATATATTATGTAAAAATATGATGTGTATAAATATATATTAAAAAGGTCTTAAGTTTAAAAAAAGGACAATCCACTCAACTGCAGTAACATATTATTAATGAGGGTTCTGGAAGGAGAAACTCTAAGTGAAGCTACATCAACTGCAAGATACAATTCTTCATAGTTTCCCCAGGGGTTCTTTTCTTCCTACTACAACTTCAATGATTTCATCATATTTGAAATCAGCTTGAATAAAAATTCTTTTTTATACCCACAGGCAGTATCCTCCTGGTTTAGATACTCTCTCAAGTTATTTTCCCCCCTCACCTACAGCTAGAGACAATGTCAAAATCAACACAAGCTTGATCTTTTAAAAATTAAATTTCTTACCCACCTTGGAAAAGTAAAGCACACGAATACTATAATCACAAGGATGTGGGTTCGAATATCTCTTCTTTACCACATAACAGTGTTCCTGGAAACGTACTTCACCCCTCCAAGCCTCGCTCACTATCTTCATCTAAGCAGCAGGTGAAATCATACCCTTTTCTGAGGGTTCTCTAAGGAAACCTAAGGAAAGTACCTGGTATATAGATACTTGGAGCTCAAGCATCATCGCCCCATGTGAAGACGCTCACCTGAGTCTTATCAAGCCAAAAACGGTAAGGTATTTCCAGAGCACCTACCCTATACCTGTGTATTACAAATCTCTGGGTAAAATGTATGTCCTGGACAGCTGGGGGCTGCTGAGAGGCAGCCAGAGAACAGGGGGTGTAGGGCAGAAGCCAAGGCAAAGGGAAGGTCCCCGTGCACGACGTCAGGGAGGTGGCCACCAGGTGAGAGATCACTAGTGATCCAGTACAAGTTTCCACAGAACACTGAGCATCAGGATTAGCTTTTGATGAGGTAAGCAGCGGGTGATTGGTGAAGAAATAGATGGAGGACACTGTCCTCTCAAAAAAAGCATGTCAGAGAAAAGAGAGGAGACGAGGAATTGAATGAAAGGGAGAACCACGGAAGATGAGGATTTATAAATGGGAAGAGACTTGAACAAGGTTGATATAGTGAAAGGAAGGAGCCAGCAGAGCAGTGCTGACCGAAGAGAGACCAAAAGATGGGGCAACAACTGAAGCAAAATGTGACCAGGAGGCGGGAGGAGACTGCCTGCAGCGCCCCCAGGGTGGGACGGGGATAGGCACGGAGCACGGAAAGGGACAGCAGGTGTGTGAGTAGGGTTCTCACCTGGACTACCTTGTCACCGTGCCGCTGACCAGTCTTTTCGGTAAAAGCACCACCCTGAAGCTTCCAGAGTAGGCAGTCACTAAACGAGGAAACCTGATCACCCTGGCCCACTTCCTATCCTTTAATATACTCTGCAGCAAAGGCTACCTGGCGCCAACTCCAGTGTCTGTTCTACCTTTTCCTTCTTGGTAACAGCAGCTCACAGAGCTCCCGGCATAAAAAGCTACCTTCCGAGCATCGCTTAGAGCCAGTGAATGGGTGAAAGTAAAATCGGGCCCATGAGATGGACCAGGTGGGACCTCTGAAAGCCTCTTTAAAGGGAGCAGGCTCAGCAGAAAGGCCTCATCCTGCCTAACTCCTTTCCTGCCTCTTCGGGCTGCAACTAAGACGTCCTGGCTAAAGCCCCAGCAAGTGCCCTGGGCCACAGGTGTCTCTGGGCATGGAGCCCGTGCTGGAATGGTGGGCAGAGGAGAGCCAGGCTGTGGCCGCGAGCAGGGCAGCCCTGCTGGCCAAAGCCACCTACACGTGAATGGCTTTTATGTAAGAAACTAAACCCCTTTAAGGTTACATTGCTGATCGGCTTTTCTTTTACTTTTCTTTCCTTCTTCCTTCCTTTCTTTCATTTTGGGGAAGAATGGTTTCTCATACTGGAAGCTGAACTTCACATCAACTTCTTACAACCTGAAACACTGTTCAGAAGGAAATTCAGACACCTTGCTTTCAGAGCTGCGTTGTCCAGCACCAACTCCAGCACATCCCCGCCGGGCCGAGCAGCCTGTCCTGAGATGCTCGCACTCAGGAAGGCAGGTCCCGACCCCCCCGTAGCTGGGCCGCTTGTCCAGGGGAGCCCCGCACTGCTTAGCAGAGGCTCTCCCGACTCCGAGACGGCTCGGCCATCTCCCTTGCCACGTGCTGATTACACCCCACTTGCATATTTCCATCATAAAATGCTTCACCCGTCCGATAATCACGATTTAGTTTTCTGTCTCCCCCACCAGTACCCCAAGGACATGCACGGGGAATCGGTGCTGAGTCCGTCCACCACCTGCTGGAGGAGGGGCTGCATGGTGGGGCGCATGGGCTGTGGAGGAACAAAAAGAGAGCAGGTCTGCACACTCGAGGGCGGTGGGCAAGCTGAATAAGTACACAGAGAGAAAGGAAGCCAGGAAATGGAGCCAGCTGACGCCTGGCTCCAGGGAGACACCGTCAACTTAGAAGAGATGGCTAGAATCCAAGAGGCCCACCTGTGAGGCCTCAGACCTCCAGCGCCTTCAGTGTTCCTTCCTATGTGCAAGGGACCCGAGGAAAAAATGGAGAAAATCTTACCTAAAGCAATCAGATGCAGGCAAACAGCTAACTCAATTGTGTATACAGAAAAAATCCTTACCAAAGGTTGGAAGAATTTAATAGGCCTTAATATTTTAAAAATTTTAGTGATAGCTTAAATACTCACGATAAAGCTTCTAAAAAACTTTAATGGAACTATTGATCTGCATTTTCATTTAACAAGTTCTAACAAAGTCAAAAGGAGAAGATCTGTCTTAATTGTTCTTTTCCTTTCAAGATATAATTCAGCTACCCCACAGGGGAAATTTCCTGAAGTCATCACAATGTCACTTAATGTAATAAACATCAATTCTAAGACTTCAAATCAATATTCTCCTTGCCAACTATTTTAAAAAACTGAAAATAAAAGTCCAAATAAACTTTTCAGTTCTAGGTGTAAGGAACTAATAAATAGTGACAGAAAAAGAACAACAAACAGGTGTAGGAGTACAAAGAAGATGATGTAATTGAAATAGGCTCTCTCCCACCTCACATCCACTAGTATGGGGCTACTGTCCAAAAACCAGAAGTACCAGTGTCAGAGAGGATGTGAAGAAATCGGAATCCTTGTGCACCGCTGATGCGAAAGTAAAATGCCACAGCAGTATGAAGTTTCTTCAAAAAATTAAACATAGCATTACCATATGATCCAGCAATTCCACTCCTGGGTATATCCCAAAAGAATTCAAAGTAGGGTCTCAAATAGATATCTGTACACCCATCATGTACCAGCATTATTCGCAAGAGCCAAAAGGTAGAAGCAAATCAAGTTTCTATTGATGGATGAATGAATAAAACAGTGTGGTCTCCACATACAATGGAATATTATTCGACCTTAAAAAGGAAGGAAATTCTGACGCAGGCTACGGCATGGATGAACCCTGAGGACACTATGCGAAGGGAAATAAGCCAGTCTCAGAAGGATAAAGGCTGTAGGACTCCCCTACATGAGGAAGGACCTACAGTAGTCAAACTCACTGAGACAGAAAGCTGAATGCTGGCTGCCAGGGGCTGAGAACCGGATCCTTTTCCTATAAAGGAATGACTGGAATAGGAGAAAACCTGAACAGGGTCTCTGGACAAAGAACACACGGGAGTTCTTTGTATGATTCTCAAGATGTTTCTCTAAGTTTGAAGTTATTTCAAAACAAAAAGTCTAACAAAACGTTACTCAGAGTCAGGGGAGTGTGGAAATGGCCTCGTCCACCCTGTTCCTCAGCACAGGATGGGCAGTGTCCTCAGGATGCAGTGACGTGGGACGGCCGCTCACCTCCGTTGCCACCTGCGAAGCTGGGCACTGAGTGCTGACAAAGGCAGATCAGACATTTAAGCAGACACAGAGACGCTGTATTTTGTTTGGGTGGAAATATGAGAATTCTTGATAAACACCTCTACCCAACCTCCCACCCCATTCTCACCCCATAAACATCACAGAAGTAGATGTGAGATTGGCCTTCCTCAGACCAGAGAAGAATAAAGATAGTTCTTTAACATTTAAAACTCGCATAAGGTTTCTAAAGAAAACAGAGCTTAATCAAACACCACCACACATTCAGCACTTGGGCCAACTGCCAGAGAGAGCAACCTTGAAGAGTATCACCTGGAACCTTGACAAATTATGGCTGAGATCAATGCAATGCAATGCATAGAGACAGTGAGCAGGGCGCGGTCTACGGGGCATGACTGGCTCTCTCTGCTTTGGGTCCTCCAAACTTGTGATAGTGCCACGTAGCCAGGACACCAGACGCCTGGACCTTCATCAGCACAGAGCCCTGCGGAGAGGCCCTCACAGACTGCAAATCCAAAAGGAGCCAAGTGGAGAAAGATGTTGTAAGTTCTGCAAAAGTAAAGCAACCTAATAATAAAAACCCAAAGAACAAATTCCTTCTGGTATTGAATGACAAGAAAAAATTGTCTCTACCAGTGGGTAAGATGCAGCCTTAGATGAGAAAATAAAAATTCCATATCCAAATACATTTGTATATGTGTTTGCATGTGCTTTTGCTGACAGGAATCTTTGTGCTAAATTTAGTGCCAGCTACCCATCGTGTTCCATACTGGGTTCTTGCAAAAATGACTTCTCCTAAACACTTTCTAATTTTTAAAAATATTTCATTTTAAATTTCTTATGTGTTAGTTCTAGAAAATACATTAACATAAAAGAGACGGAAAAAGATACTGTGAGCTGATGCTACCAAGGTATGATGACATATTGATCAATATATCAAACGCTTCTCATTAACAAACAGAAGGGCAGAACAGGACATGAGCGAGACCACACAGACGCAGCCCACTCTTTCAACTACACCATGATGACAACCATGCTCCGTTCACGTTCAAACTAAAATAGGTTTTATTTTTGAACAATCTAAATAAATTTCAAAACATATTAAAAATACTGCAGAGCTTGTTAATCCTTGAAAAGTAAATGACACATTTCTCAATTGAGACTTCCCAAAACAACACTAGTACCTACACTCTGTTTCAGTAAAGCAGCTCCTCCACAGTCAAAACACGAACTGCTGAACTGAGGATGGGTTATATTCTGTCACAATATCTGAAAACTATTGGGTTTGGGAGAGAAAATACACTCCTAGCCTCTGCCTTCATCCAAGCCAACTGCCCCCGCACGCCTTGACTTAACACACTTTGAGACCACTGCTCTCCCAGAAGATGGCGACCTTGATATCAACCACCATCATCCAGCTTCCATCTTGAGTTGTTTCCTTTACCACAACTTCCTCTACAGGAGTGATGCCCCATTCTAAGAACTCCCATCGTGGACTTCTGTTCAGAAGGCTAAATGGCATTCCAGGTCCTCATCTGTGGCTTAACAAAGCAGCGGAAAGATCAAGAGCTCTGTAACCAGAGTCACTTGGGTTCCAAGTCAAGGTGTGCCAACTAGAGCTATGTGATTTTGCTGGCTCTCAACTTCCCTTGTGAGACAGAAGAAGTGGTTAAGGGTGAGATAA
The DNA here is from genome assembly GCF_025265405.1 of Mesoplodon densirostris. NCBI lineage: Eukaryota > Metazoa > Chordata > Mammalia > Artiodactyla > Ziphiidae > Mesoplodon > Mesoplodon densirostris. The sequence continues at coordinate 86,275,303 of NC_082675.1, read as the reverse complement.
AGTGTACCTCTCAACGTACGTTAGTTGATCAAGTAGTGTCCTTAACCACTTATTATTCCAGGAAACCAGCTAGTTGTCTAGCACTGCCCATTCCGTAGTTTAACTTAGTACTGAAATATAACTGTATTGAGAGTCGACTCTTCTGCTGCTGAAGCACATCACTGTGGCCGAGAGCCTGCTCTGACAGGTCGCCTGGCCCCATAGCTGATGATGACTGACACTTCTGGGCCCCCTGGGATGGAGACCCCCAAGTCTCCACTAGCACAGTGCTGCCAACAAATACTGGCCAGACATCAGGGGATGCCTCAACATACTGCCCACCTATCCTGCTCCAAGCCCTCTGGACGCCACTGCCTGCCTGCCTTTCCCCTGCCAGGTGCAAACAAACTGCCCACTTATTCTGGGTGGCTGCAAGTAAATTGCTAAGCGTTACAGACAAATTCTGAAATACACCATTTCCTATAACATCTTCCCACTGTTTCCCTTATTCTAGAAAATCAATCCATTCACTCCTGAAAAAAAACCAAAAACAAACAAACAAAAACCCTCCCCATCATTAAGTCCACCATTTTCCTTATCCTTTCACTCACACTGAGAATGCCTACTTTCTTCTTTGCTAAACCCTACACCACCCTCCTTCAGTACCCAGTGCAAATGCCAATACTTTCACTCACACAATCTTCGTTCAACAATTATGTATGGAAGGCTGCCACGTGCTAGGTTGTTCTAGACATCAGAGACAGAGCAACGAACAAAACACAGCAATGAATAAGCCCCACGAAACCCTTAGAATCTAGCCGAATAGCCCCATTATCCAAACCAGGGTCCTCTTCTCACTGCTCCTGCAGAATGCAAGCAAACTAAAAAACAGCAAAACATAACGGTAAGGATAGTCCAGAAGGTAAGCATATTGGACTGTAAACTCTTCAGTGTCAAGTACCATGAACTTTATCCTTTATTATAACCCATGAAATTCAGCAGGGAGCAGGAACTCAAAAGCTCTCATTTTAGAATATTCGTAGAGAACTGATAGCTTTAGAACCACACACTACTGAGACAACTCTCAAAATTAAAATTCATGAGTAGAAAAATGATACTCCTTAAGGAAGTGTTTTAATATCTGATATTGTAATGAATAATTTAAAAGCAATGATTTTTTTAAAAATGTCCTACTATGAGAAGCCACCATCACATAATATTTGAGCTGGTCCCAGTAAACATTCTCACATTATCCCATTTTATGAACACGTCCAAGAGGTCAGAGCCTCTCAAGCAACATTAGGTGAACATCGCCAAGCAGAGGCACTGGGTATACTGTCCACGACGCTGTGTGACTGTTCCTCAATCAGCGTCAGATCACAAGAGCATCTGATAAGAACTCAAACAAAACCAACAACAGAAGACAAGCATGCCAATCTGCCAACAGATTAGTCAGACAACCCTGTCTGTTCACCTGTCCCTTAACATAGATGGCTAAAGAAGAGAGCCAGAAAATGAATACAGATGTTCTTAAAAGCAACCACATCTCCTATGGCTTGAGTATTATGGGAAACACAACAGAGCACGTATCTCTTAGCCACACTGTTAAACTTCCATGTCCTTCCATTAGGAAGATCCAACCACTCCCACAGAATATACTTTGAAAATGAGAAGATTCTTAGAAAAAACAATAATGCTTTCCTTTAAGTAGAATTTTGTTCATGAAAATTATATAGAGAAGGGAAAAACACATCTTGGAATAACTGAGTTTCATCCTTGATAAAACAAGAATACCAAACGCAGAGCATGAGCCCTTTTTTCCCCAAAACAAATATCTGCAGCTATTTCTTGCAGGTCTATTGGCATTTTATACTCACTACTATTTCAATAATGAAGTTTACAGAGGCTCAAAATTCTATACATCTGACCAAGATGCTCTAACACTTCAGTTGAGGCTTCAGAATTTGTTGACATGTGGCACCACCTCTCAGGGAGGTGAAAGGCATGTCACAACCAAGCTGTGTTTCCAGCTGTGACATGTCTCGGTACAGAAGGGCAGGACGGAGATGGAGAGGGAGAGAAATTATTTCCTTTATCATTTATCAAGAGTCATGCCAAAATGCTGTAGTCTTTACTCACATTTAGTATTTTTTTCCTGTTCAGTGGCCTTCATACAATGAAAAGTATGTTTTAAAGTTATATTATTGAAATGTATTGAATAATGACTGTCAAGGTTGGAAACTAGCCACAAGAATGAATGTTATCTGTTCCTCAGTCCTCCAGAGAGGGCCATAAATGCACGTGATATTCCTTGGTGCTGTATTTTGCATTTGGATTTCTGATTTAGACAAAATGTGTTTTAAAAAATGGGTAAGAAGGCAGCTGCTGAATTAAAATACATCTGTGTGTAAAAGAAGTTTTGCTTATTTTAGTCAAAGCAAGGAAAGCGTTACAGTGAAAAAATTTCTTTTGATAACCTAAAAATAAATCTGCAAATAGCCATTCAATATGCAGAAGCAAAAATTCAAACTCAAACTGATAAATACATACTGAGGGCATATTATATATAAATAAAGTACAACATAAGAAATAAATACTACAATGTACAAGAGATATAGATTAAAATGATAATGAAATGTAGTACATAAACTTCACTTCATTATCTACACGTTGGGAACTGAAGAACAACTCATGTTAATAAATCGAGTGTGGGAGAATCTGACCCAAAGAAAACAAGGCACAGGTTCAAGTCACACAAAGCACGGCAACACACCACAAGGGAGGGACATGTTCCCACGTTGTCACCACTGCCCAAGCACCTGTGACTTCTGTGACCAACTCAGGAAGGAAACGTGGGCACAGTACGACCGACCAAATCCTGGGAGCGCAGGATGCAAACCCCACGTATGCACTGAGGTCAAGTGCCGTCTCACATTCCCAAGCTGGGTTAGTGTGACAAATTTACACACTGATAAATTATCATCTTACATAAGATTTCCCTGATACATTTCAAAACAAAAAGGTATTTGAGAATGAAATTTTGAGCCAATACATAAACTGCCCAATTAAGCCACACGATATGATTGATACCACCCACTAGACTATAGATAACCCACAATCCTATGTCTCTAAAATTCAGAGTAGCTTTAGAATCTATCATTGGCTTTTAAATGGTCTGTAAAAATACACTTCATGGTCACACTTAATATAATTCCTGCCCAACACTGCAGCTTCTTGGGAGTTATTTACTACTTTTAAAATTATCTTCATGTGCCCCAAAGCACCGTCACACGGGATTTTGAACACACAGGTATTAATCAATGTTTATATATGTATATACGTATGCATCTCTTTTTTAAATACATATTTAATTTTAAAACGAATGTCTTGGGCTTCCCTGGTGGCGCAGTGGTTAAGAATCCGCCTGCCAGTGCAGGGGACACAGGTTCGAGCCCTGGTCTGGGAAGAGCCCGCATGCCACAGAGCAGCTAAGCCCGTGTGCCACAACTACTGAGCCTGCGCTCCAGAGCCCGCAAGCCACAACTACCGAAGCCGGCATGCCTAGAGTCTGTGCTCCACAACGAGAAGCCACCGCAATGAGAAGCCCGCGCACTGCAACGAAGAGTAGCCCCCACTCGCCGCAACTAGAGAAAGCCCGCACGCAGCAACGAAGACCCAATGCAGCCAAAAATAAATAAATTAAAAAGCAAACAAAAACGAATGTCTTAAATAGTGGCATAATTTTAGTACTAATTTATAAGTAAATTCCGTAAGGTACAAAAATGCACAATTTAGTTTGTATTTTGTACTTCATAAACAAAAATAACATAGCAAAAGTCACTCATTCATACTCACCAAGTATTATATGTATGCACATTAAAGATAACTGATGTGATTTTTAGGAACAAATGCCAACCAAAGAACCAAGTAAGAGGAAGTGTGGGACCTATTTATAAAATGAATTGAGAACATTAATTTCCTCAAAGTAAGGGGAACTACAGTAATATGGAAACATTCTGTATGTTTTGTAACAAGTCACCAGACACAGTATTAAAAAAACACTAAGACTACAAAAAAGGTGCCAAGGTTTAGTCCCTGCAGCTCTTCCTCAAAAAGAATCAGAAATCCAAATTGTTGAAAGGGGAGGGTAACACATGGGATGTGTTTCCCTGTGATATGTTTCTCTTTAGAGGACAGCGTGATCCATCTACATGAACTGAGATTCTGACTACCAATTGTACTAGTGACATATCAGCTAGTGTGGTAACTCTGCAGTCTGAGTGCAGGTATCTGCTAGAATGTCTGAGTACACTCAGCCTTCAGAGCGATGAAAAATCAACCCTAAAAATAATTAACATATAAAAGCAATAGATTTTATTCAGAGATACATTTTAGCACACAAACACATAAGAGAATCAATGAGGTCCTTAGTAAATTTAACAGAGAAAAGGTAAAAGACCATAACAGAATAAAGGTCTATAGAAAGCAGTTCCTTACTTATTATCTAGTACATAAATTGTATACACAATTTTAGAATAGGCTTGTGTCTTTATTGACACAAATATTGACCAAAAGTCAAAATCATTAATATATTTGCATGTTAAAATGCAGACTACTTTCAGCAATTAGATTATGTACTTATTAGAATAATATTCTACTTATTGAGTTTTATGGATATAAATTTAACTGACAAATGCCATATCTGGTCACATCACTATTGAGTTAAAAATACAAATGAAGTGTTTTTCACTGTGAATTCCACCAAACTCAGGAATTAAATACATCAAAGCCACCAAGCAAAAAGCCAACAAATTGTGGCATGATAACAAATGGAGGATTGATAACAACACCAAGATTAAGAATTATAACCATTTAGAAAGGATTTCAAATTCATTTGTTTGTAGAAATAGAATTCAGGGGGGGAAAAAGAATTTTACCTATGCTGTTTCCATTTTATGGAACAGACAACAATTAGTTACTACATTTTTATATCTAAAAATACTGTCATACACTTGGCACCTTAGGAAAAAATAACTTCTATATTGAGTTTGGCAAACATTATAAAAACATTATTATATTTATTTTATTATTGTGCATTATCTAGAGAAAATATTTAGATGTTTCTCTTTGTGTATATTGTATTGATACTTGCATTTAATAGAATTAGGAAAATATCATCACTTTTTGCAAAAAGATAGACTGAATTAACAGAAAAGTAATTTTTTAAATGTGTTCTCTATCTGTGTTTAGGTGCACCTAAGTTGGTAAGAAAAGACAGAAATAAACCGAAGCACAAGGAAATAAGAAGAAAGTTTTCAACAGAAAGGAATTAGATGAGGATGGAAGTGTGAGATGTGGAGAAAGTTCCCCTCAGCCCTTCGCGAGGTGAACCTGATGGGGGCTGAGGCAGAGGTGGCCCATGAGATTCTCCTACTTCAACTCAACAACAGCCAAGTATCCATAAACTTATCTGCAGAAGGGTTACCCAGAAACAAAGAATTTCCTTTAATTGGGTGGATCAAGCCACACATTAGCAGAACAGCAACAAACCCAAAAATGTCCTTTCATACAATAGCTTCTAGTACATTCTACAACTTCCAATTGAGAATGTGCATAACCATGAGCATAAAAAACCTCACATGTCAAATCCTAAGGATTTGTGTGGAAAGGTAAATGGAATTGGCATTTGGATACATATTGTGCAGAGTGGGAACAACATATAAAGAACTCCAAAATGTTATTAGGAGGCATGGCACACTATTGTTTTGCTTAGTTTGTGTAGTAAGGAAGCAACAGCCATGCTTTGGCAATAATAATCTATGTACACAGTAAAGTAGAAAAAATCTAAAATATTAAAGTCATATCGTGACTTTACAGGAAGAGTTTGAAACAAGTGACAGGACTCAGGTTATGTACACTACCAGGAAGCAGGAGAGGATTCAGGGTTAGTACACCACCAGGCAGCAGGAGAGGACTCAGGTTAGTACACCACCAGGCAGCAGGAGAGGACTCAGGTTAGTACACCACCAGGCAGCAGGAGAGGATTCAGGTTAATACACCACCAGGCAGCAGGAGAGGACTCAGGTTAGTACACCACCAGGCAGCAGGAGAGGACTCAGGTTAGTACACCACCAGGCAGCAGGAGAGAATTCAGGTTAGTACACCACCAGGCAGCAGGAGAGGACTCAGGTTAGTATACCACCAGGCAGCAGGAGAGGACTCAGGTTAGTACACCACCAGGCAGCCAGAGATAATAGCTAGAAACAGGCTCTAGACCTAGACTGACTTCATCTTCAACTTGATCCCAATATGTCCTAATTGTTTCAACTTAGCTAAATTACTTGTTAATCTCTTTTATAAAGGACATCAATAATCATGGAAAATCAATGTTATTAACTGATTAGTACTGTGAAAAAGAAAATCTTAGTTACAGTTTTAAACCTCAAAATACAATATATTCTATATTTGCTTGTGTTTAAAGCAAGAGAAGGATAAACCCAAAATACAAAATAAAGTTGGCTTCTTAGTGGCTATGGGGAGGGAATATGAGAGAGAAGACGGGATGAAAGCAGATAAGACGAACCCTACAGATGTTGAGTCTGAGTGGCCAGGGCACAGCGATCACAGTGCTGCTCATTAATGTATCTGTATGTTCGAATTATTTTCACAATATGAAGTTAGAAAATTTTTTAAACAAAGTAAATGTGGGTAATTTGCAAATGTGTGCTATCCAGGAAGCTGTGGGAAGACCAGACAGTATCTAAATGAAGGAAGCATGAAAAGTCCTATAGAATAAACTGCTGATGGGGTATTTGAATCTCCTTAACAAAGACGCAAAAATAAAATTAAAAGTTTCACTAAATTACATAAGAATTATTTATGCAACCAGATGTCATTTTTAAAAGATATAAAAAAATCCTATTTTTAAAAATTTATTTCCTAAACATCCAGCTTCGTAATAAAAGTACTTTTTGTTTGTTTCTTTCTGTGTTTGTAATTATCCAGAATTACAGTCAACTGATAGAGGATAAAATCTTATTGATTGTTCTTCAACAAACTGAACCACTTCTTTCTACTTCACTGGGAATCTTACATTTAAGTTAATCAAATTTTAAAAATAGTTCAAATAAGCAAAATTTAGGATCTTTTAAAATTAGTATCAACCATTAACAAAAAAGGATATAATTTGAATATGAATATTTCTTAATGCTACTCAAACGTGTTTCCAATGAAACAACTAGAAATGACATATTCCTGTATAAAGGGATGGCTGGGCACCACACAGCCAACGCAGAAAAGCAGCTAACAGAACACCTACTCCATGCATCACTTTATTCCTTCACTCAGTTACTAAGAATTTTTTCAATACTATCTTAAAGGTTTATTAACTAATCACAGTTTCTAAGTTTTCTAAAAAATCATGTACTTCCACTCCCTGATAGGACTGGAGCAGCCACAGCCCCACTGCGACATCCAGAAAAGGCAGATTCATCACCACCACCTTGCCCCCTGTGACATCAAGGAAGCAGTGGAACGACCAGACGTAGATGAACTGTCATTCCAGAGACAGGAAGCCCTTCCCAGCCAGGCTGTTGGTCGGAGGCCATTTCCTCCCCCAGAAGAATGGCAGCCCACCTTCACCACTGGGTCTCAATCCAAAGCACAGCATGTCCACAGCTTAGGAAGAGGGCCAAACCCTGGGGCCACCGAGAGCCGCCCGATGCACACACTCCCTTGTCGGGAGAGATGGTCACCCCTCCCCGCTCCTGCCTAACAGGAGAGACAGTCCTCTCCCATCACAGGAAACCATTTGGACCTCTATTCTCTCATACACCACACTGAGCACACAACTCAGAAATTACAAGAAATGTAAATGGATCAAAAATGCGGCCAATAATTCAGAGTAAAAATAAGCAAAGACTAAAATAAGTCTGATCATCATGACCAATAAAATAGATAAAAAGAGGAACAAAAATAGATGAAAAAATGGAGAACTGCAAGAGAAAACTGAAATCTATGTGAAAGAAATCAGATGAACATTTAACTAAAAAGTAAAATAATCTTTCATTAAGCATCCACTGGATGACTTGAAAGAAAAGTCGACATGGCAAAGAACATGATTAGTGAATTCTGAGACAGTCAATAGAAAATACCAAAACTGAAGAATAAGGAGAAGAAAAAATGGAAAGAACAGATCAGAGCATGGTAGGCACAAGGGACACAGCAGAAAGGCCCATCATATATGTAGTTGGAGTCCCAGAAGGAGAGGAGAGACAAAAGCAATATCCAAAGACATAACAGCCACGAAATTCCGAAGCCGAAGACAGACATCAACCTCCACACTCAAGAGGCTCAGCAAACCCCAAGCAGAGTGAAAAAACACGTGTGCATATAGGCACACAGAGGTACACGCATGCATATACATGCAGGCACACGTCACATTATAACCAAAGTGCAGAAAACCAAAGACAAAAAGAAGAGCAGCTGGCATGGAAGGAAGAGACACTGTCTTCAAAAGAACTATAGGTTATCTAGAAAAATAAAATGTAATATTGTGGGAAAATCAAGTTCTGGCTGTTCCATCATGGTATGGAGGGAAACGGGATTGAAGATGATAGATTTGAATCAGATAAAGACGGCCTTGTAGGCAATGTACTGAGTAGTTTGCTATGTAATAGAAAATTTATGACACATTTAAATTTCACAACTTTGTGAGATAAATATTATTACTTCCTTTTATACATAGGAAGTCTAAGCTACTTGCCAAAGGTCTCATAATTCATAAATGGCAGAGCCAAGACACAAATCCAGAACTGTCTGAAACAACGGTTGTGCTCTCAAATAGTCTGCCCTACTGTTTCATTCAAGAGAAGGAAACAAGAAAATTGATTAAGTGATATAAAGCTTATAAAAGAAAGTTAAGAGAATAACAAGCCAAGATTAAGGTCAATGAAATAAAGGGAAAATATAGCCATGGAGCAACACACAAAGGGAACCTCAAAACTACAGAGAACAGAAAATACATGCAATGAAACAAAATTAAAATTAAAGTGACTTGTAAAAACATAAAACTGTGAACTGCACTTGCCTGATACAATGGATGAGATGAACGAAAACATGGTATTTGACTTAATCACACTAGGTATTTACTTTTCTCTCAGACTGCTAATAGTTTAAGAATAAGAGCCGGATACAACTATATAATGATATTCAGCTTTAAAACACACATGGATTTCACAGCACAATCCTAATGCATTCCAAGAAGACAATTCAATATATGAACTGATGAGACTACTAAAAGAAAAAAAATATAAATCTTCTTTGATAATTAAAATATAAAACAACAGAATAACTAGGACAGTTTCATCAACATCTCAAAATATCTTAAAAAATACAAAACTATATACCGGAACTCTCATATTCAGAAATGAATAACTATAAAAGTTTATGACATGCAAACTACCAACCATGAAATGAGCATCTTTTAAAAATACAATAATAGAAACAGAATAAATCATGGAGTAAAGGCCTCTCGTTATTTTAATCTACCTCAGAACCATAAACATATAAAAACGTATTTAGGAAAAAGACTAAAAAAATCACTCGCTAGGAGGATCCCAAAAGAGACTGCCCAAAGGAAGTTATTTTGCAACCATGCGGCATCACTGCAACATCACTTCTGTTAACTGAATACGACATTCTAATATGCAAGCGGGTGACAGTGAAGGTGATTCAGGATTTACTCACGTCGTAACAATTCTCTTACGAAGAAAGGAAACGGGGCTGGGACCGATTTACCTGAGTTTTCAGAATGACCTGTGGATAGTGTGGGCAATACAGAGGCCAGTCACAAGAGGAGGACACCTTCTGTTTTCTTATATCACCATCATTACCAGAAAAGCCCTTTTAACAAAGTCCCAGAGCCCGTCTTCAGAGGTAGGTCTGACATTACAGAACCCTAGGACTTGGGCAACGATGGAATCTCAAAAAACACCCAGTTCAGCGAACTCCAGTTTAGACTTAGTAAGAATTTAAATACCGAATTCTGTGTCTTGATGTCACAAATAATAATTTACCCAAATATCAAGTCCCTCCTTGAAGTACTTTTGTCACTTAGTGTTAAAGATGCCCACACTCCACTGTGTCTCCTACAAGCTACCCCGATGCGACTGCAGCTTCCTCCCCATCTTCCTGACCTCTAAGTGGACCACCAAAGGCTTGATCCCCTTCCCTCTCTCTTCTCCACGCCACATCTGCAGTAGGAGATTATACCCAGTGTTGGCTTTAGACAGCAGGTACAGGCCTCTCCTCCTAAAGGTGTCCTTTCAGACCTGGCTTCTGCCTTCACTTCTAGAACTACAAATACACCTTCCCAGTCACCATCTCCACTTGAACGTCTCACAGTACCTCACATCTAACTCTTGATTCCCAAATTCTCAAGATGCTGTCCTTCCAGGCTTCTGCATCTCCGTTAAAGGCATCATCACTGACACAATCCATTCCAGTCTCGATCCCTCTCTCTCACCTTATATTAATCCTCCAGCAAGTGCCATTGGTTCCACCTTCAAAATGTATCACAAATCTGATACATCCTATCATGTTGGTCCAAACCCCACTGTCCCTCACCTGAACTAACTCCTCTCAGTGTCCTCCGCTCACCCGTCTATGCTCTATGCCATGACCAGCCAGCTCCTTACACCTGGAGGGCACATGGAAGAGGATGTGAGTCCAGGCGGCGTAAAGGTATCAATTCCTGATCCCTGGCTCCAGTCATTCTCCTTCCATTTATTGATCTGCCGAGGAAAGCTCCTGAGGCAGAACCACAGGCCAGGGATTCTCAACCACATCTTATTCACAACAGCCCTTCTCTCACTGAGCAAAAGGAAGGCATCCTTCTCACCCATCCTGTCCTGTGCTCCAAAGTGGTAAAAAGTCACTGGGGAACCCAAGAAACTACTGTTATTGGAAAAGCCTTTTTTATAATCAAGGCACCGTAATCCTGGAGGAGCTTCTGGGCTTCCTTGTTTGTACATATTGCTATAAAAAGGGACACAGGACGCTTGGCCTAAATTCAAATGTTCTAAATTCAGGTATACTGTGGACGGGATGGTGACAGCGATGACGATTTTGCTTAGAGATCGTGCCACGTCGATCCTGAATTATTATCAGTGAAGGACATTACTTCTAAAGGAGGGAAAGCAGAAAGAGAACAGGTGAGAAACACTGAAGCGAGCAGAACTTTATTTCACGAAGGCAAAAAAACCCACAGCACAGATCCATGCCTTCCCTAGTATGGGACTGCCTCAGTTCTTGCTTTATTTTTAAAGAATCCTGGGAGGGCTTCCCTGGTGGTGCAGTGGTTGAGAGTCCGCCTGCCGATGCAGGGGACACGGGTTCGTGCCCCGGTCCGGGAGGATCCCACATGCCGCGGAGCGGCTGGGCCCGTGAGCCGTGGCCACTGAGCCTGCGTGTCCGGAGCCTGTGCTCCGCAACGGGAGAGGCCACAACAGTGAGAGGCCTGCGTACGGAAAAAAAAAAAAAAAAGAAGAAGAAGAAGAACAAATATAAATTTTCTGACAGCTAAAGAAGAGTTTAGTCATGGATTGTTTAAGTGGATGATAGTGTGTATCAAATCATCATGGTACTAACAGTCTGTTGGATATATTTTTAAGTGGCATAAATATTTTACAGTGTCAATTTTTGCTATACACTAGAAATTACATCCTGTACAACTATTTACACTTATGATGAAAATGTTGAGGTCCAGTTTAAAAATAGGGGGGTGTCGAGAATTTTGAAAAATTACACAGAGAAACCTTGAGCAATGTCCTGTAACACAACTAGAGTGACTGTCCAAAGTGCTGCTTGCCCTTTCAAAACGTTTCCACGAATATCCATGGCACAAAGCACACAAGGCCTCACCACGACTTCCAGAGTCCTGCGTGATCAGACTGCTGCCTGGCTGTCCTCAGCACACGCACCTCTGTGGGCATGTGGCACAGCTCCGGGGACCCTGCTCAGCACACCCAAGGCCCCAGATGTGTTCCCACTTCAGAGTCTGCACTCTATCCCCTCCGCCCAGAATGTGCTCTGACACAGTCCTTCTCATCGCTCAAGTTTCTGCTCAAACTGCCTCAGAAATGAGTCTTAGCTTCATTATCTGTATGTTAAAATACAGAGCAGTATTACTTGCAACTGCATGTGAGTTTACGATTATCTCAAAAATAGTTTTTACAAAATGCTTTGGGATGGCCTTACCTGGATAGTGTAATAATACTAACCCCTGCTCACCTGTCACTTCCTAGCCTCTCACCCCACTTCATTCTTTCCATAGCACCCACTGCTTTCTAAAATTATTTATGGGCTCGCACATTTTCTGACTCTTCCACAAGAACGTAAGCACCAGAGGAACGCCTTTACCTTACTCACCACTCCACTCAAAACCAGACTGAGCATTCGTACATCTTGTCAAGTGAACATACACACCAGGTAAAGGTGACGCACATGAGCAGACCACCTTCTCCATGTCAAACAATCGGCGACATCACTTATACACTGAACCTCGTCTAATTTACTCCTTTTGAAAATTTTGAAAGGAAAGAGTTCCTCCCCATATTTGTAGTTAAATAACCTGAGTATCAGAGGTTAAATAACTTGGCTAAGGCTGCATGAGTTACTAAAATGGCTGTGTTAGGATTATAACTCAGGTACTAGACTTTAATAATCCTCTGCTAGAGTTTTCTTCATCACAGCATGTTATTTTACTTCCCTCATAGTACCTGTCACATATTAGCTCATTGGATCCCCTCAGTAGTCTACACCTTATCATATCAGCTTCACTGATAATGAAACTAAGACTCTGAGAGTCAGAGAGATTTGTCCAAGGAAATAAAGCTACTTATGGACACAGCCAGGACTCAAGTGCTGCAACCCCAGCTCTCACTTTCTTCCTAGAATCCCACACATGCAAAGACTGAGACAGAGATTTAAAGTAATGTACACAAGGTCACACAGCTGGATAGAGAAAAGGCTGAATTAAAACTAGGTCAACCGGTTATTAAGCAAATGAACTTTCAGCATATCACATTGTGCCACTGTCAAATGCCTAGGGGTTTACAACTGTTCCAAACTTTCTGAGATATGATAAAGATTCTATTATGAACATTAGCCATGCTAATGAAACCATAAGTGGTCCAGGGTAAGAGAGGCAGCTTGACTGGGATATATGTGCCTATGGCTCCAGCAGACCAGTGCTCACTCATTGCCCCAGAATACATACATGTTGGCTTTGGTCTCTACAAAGTATAATCTTACTTATGAATATTTAGTAGTATTTAGTAACATTTTCCTATGTCCTGTTACATATGAAGTAATAGGTCATAAAAAATAAGAATGAAAGATTTTAATGATTCCAAAAGAGTTACATCTTTAGAAAAAAATACAGTGCATCAGAAAGAGCAAAGTCCTTTTTAATATATAAACTCATATGCTCTTCCATTAAACATGAAAGAATGAAAGAATTAAAAAGTTGAGAAATCAGGAAGAGATACTATGATTTTCTCACCAAAACAGCACACCGCTTTGACATGCTTATACAATATTCACACATACCTTAAAATAATGAACAATTAAAAACTAAAAAACAATAATAAGTTCCAGCTAAAAGAGCAGCTACAATTTATATCTGATTCTTCTTTGTCTCTACCAGTATAAGGTAGAAACATTTAACACTGTTCAAACCTGGAGAGTAAAACTTTGGTTAAATAGCAGAAGTCAGGCCCCTACTCCAAAGCATCATAAATTTTAATGACATAAATTTTTATATTTTCCTCCCCTCATTACATAAATGAAAAGTTGTGAGGAAAACTAAAGATAACTATGGTATCAAAAAATCCAATAATGCTAGATTTAACAGTATGCTTATGTTGCACTACGCTACTAAACAATTTGCACTGAAAATGTACGTAAGGTATTTATCTCTATCACTACAACTATAAACAGGAAAGTATAAATCAGACCATTGTGACAGTTCAAGTGGAGAATTTAGGAGCAGAAAGCAGAAAGATTTTCAGCAATATATGACAAATTCAATTATTTTTTTAGGTTTAAATCTAATGAAATGTAATGAAAATTTTTTACATGCAATCAAAGCAGATTTCAAAATAGCACAAGAAGAAGATGAAAGACAAGATTATTTTCATTATAGAGATTCTGATCAAAGAGCCTAAATAAAAAGAAAAAAAGAAACAACACCTTCATCATGGCGGGTGACTATGTCTAAAAGGGTCTTTCATCAAACAAAAACACAACTCCTGTAACATAACATAACTTTAACGTGGGGGAAAACAAGGTCAGTTTTTAAAGTAAACTGTTGTTATAAGGTAACTTTTAATTTGCGCACATAATGTAAATTGCTATGGTGAACGCACGTTGGGTCACGGAAACAACGGTAGCTGGATTCAGATGTGACCCGGCAGCCCAGGTGTTCAGGAAAAGTGCTGTTAACAGTGAGGATTGATGATCTAATCAAACTGTCACAGCCAGATCCTCGGCAGGGTGGCTGGAGGATAATATTCAGAAAGCAAGCACATGCTTAGTGTTACTTTAAATTGATGCTGACATTTTCAATTGTGAAAAGAAATTTTTTCCTAAGTAATATAGGAAACAACTCAGCTAACCTTCCGGAGGATATCAGATAATCATGGTAGGTTGCTGTGCAAAAGCTAACTTCTCAGAAATGTGAGCACATATGAAATACAAATAATAGGACATTTTAGAGATTTACTATAGTAATCAGCATTTTAATTACTTTCTGTTTTCTTGGATGTACAGTACTACTGCAATGAATATTCTGTCCACGCACAAACAAAGCAATATTTTTAGCCTGGTATTTGCATTTGGTGGCGAAAAATTCCCACAAGAGTACAAATAACCAAGAGTCACGTGCTGATTAATCTAAGACTCCTAAAGTCACGTGTTAATTAAAGTAATTAATATGATCTTTCCTGGTAATGCTAGGCACTGGTCACGTGGCAAGCAGAGAAAAACTGTGATTGGATAGTCAGGTTTCAAAAAAAGTCTAACCTCACAATATTAAGAGGTTCTTAAAAAATCTTTGATGAGGACAATTCAATAAAAACTGAGTGTGTAATTATTAAAACAACGGTTCCTCTCGGAAAAGCACGAGACCAGTCTACAAATGTGGGATGACTTACAAATAACTCAAGTGTGCAAAGAAGTATCCTCCACATAAAAGAAAGAAGACAATGGAGCATTTGTGACTTCTGCTAAGTCAGTCCGCAGCCCCCCTTCCCTCTTGGGGTCACAGCAGCTCCGAGGAGCCCACACGGGCTCTGACCCGCAGAGGCACTGCCGAGGTCCTGCTGCTCTGTATTCCTGGCAACGTCCTGAGTTCTCGAGATGCAGCCTTTCCTCGGCAGCTGAGGACAATCAAGTGGCTTGAACTGCTTCATGTTTTCAAGACACGTTATAAAGCATTCTCGTGAAAATTTTTTGCTCTGTCATTCCTGACCTTCTTGAAACGGAGCCCCAGTAAGTATTAATATTGATAAAAACCACATTATCTCTGCCATTCACTGCTGACATCTGGACCCAGGGTAACACAACACAGCTTCCCTGGTTCTTAGATAAACATGACTAAAGTAGAAATACCAAACTCTTTTTCATATGGAATGAGAACAAGTTGTACGTTTTCTGGTAAGACTGACCCATTTCTGAAAATCCGCCCTTTTAAAGTTTCTGATAAAATCCAGTAAGATGTAAAAGAAACCACATAAAACATTTCAGAAAATCAATTTAAAAATTGTAACTACGTGTGAGGGAAATATTTTTCTCTCAAGAGGTAAACACTGTGCATCTTTCCTTGACAGTACAAAATGAGTTTTGCCATGTTCAGTTCTAAATAAAGAGAAATCCCAAAGCCACATTCTAGATGGTCAGGCAAGTTTTCTCTGATAGGGAGTTCAAGTCTCACTGCCACGAGTGGCCTCACCGCAGCACAGGGCTGGGGAAGAGGAGCCTTCCCGCCAAGGGCAAAGCCGTCAGGAAGAGCAAACCCAGGACGACTGTAGTGCCAGCAAGGCCGGCCCCAACTCCACACTGCAGAGAAGCACCAAGGGCCTCTGCTCAGTCTGTTAGCTCAAGACTGGGGTAAAGCGTTTCAAGATGGGGCTTGGAAGGCTGAGTGCTTGCGGTACTGGTACGTTCATCTGACGTTTACAGGTAACAACATTCTCTAAGAATCACAGGGTGGTAAAGCTGGGGCTCGCTCTCACTTATCTATCACTCAGTAAGAGTCAGAAAATGTCTCAGTTTTCTTTAACAACAAAAAAAGGATCATCACATCCATTCCTTATCTGCCATTATTGAATTCTATACTGGTATGATATCTTAAGATACCTTAGAATTCCTACACATTGGACAAGGAGAAAACTTTCACCAAGGGTTGGCTGATAGCTAACTCTATGTTAGAACACAGGCTGCCATATTTATCATTAACCTTTGACAATTACAAACTTAATTATTAAAGCTTTCCTGGAATATCAAGAGTTTGAGTATACATGTGTTCACATTAAAACTAGTAACATAAAAATATGAAATCTAAATTTAATATATTAAGCTTTATTATTTTCTTTCACTGGATAATCACTACTTGATATTTCAAACACCCAGAATATTTTTCAAGATCTTCTATCAAAATATTGTTAATAAAAGGGATGATGAAATGAGTACCAGAGGAATTTTAAAGCTGATCTAATGCAAAGCAAATAAGAATCTTCTTTGAAATCTCACATTTTGTATTTGGTTACATAAAACATGTAAAATAAAAATATCATTCTTCTCCATCCATCCAGTACACACAGTAAAATAACAACCATGCCTTGTTGGGAGAACGAGGTGGAAGACTTATCAAATGTAACAAAATATGGGTAACTTCAGTAGTTCCAGAATTTACACTAGAAAAATAATTTAATAACTTGAGAAGAGACTTACACACAATACTGTTCTCACAGTAAAGATTCTGAAACATTACAAATGTCCATTAAATAGTAATATCATGATATGTATAAACAATAGATTATAAAGCCATTAAATTATAATTCAAATCTGTATTTATAAAGTTACAGAGGATAATATCCATGACATATGAATGAAACAAAGGAAGTAGCAAAATATTATGATCAGTATGATTCTCATTTATACAAAATTCTATACATGCATTTATACACACACGAGAAGTGAGAAAAGTTACTAATGAATAAGAGACATTAGCAAGAGCTAACAGTGGCAGTGGTCTTGGAGTGATGAGATTTGTGATTCTATTTCTGCCCTCATATATGCTGACTGCATGTTTTAGCAAGCATAATTCACTTAATTAAGAAGTTCTTTTAAAAATAAAATATTTTGTTTTTTAAAGAGAGTCTGACATGAGATGAGAAGGGACAAGGAAATGGCTATACTTTTAAGGAAGAGCATTTTCTTCTAGCAAGGTCATGTGCACATTACCATTCTGTAGGGCCTATGTACTCTGAAAACTTTGGGAGTGTTTATTGTTAATACAAAGTAATTCACACCCTCATTCTGTCATTTCCACAACGAGTAGCATTAATTTAAGAGGTGACTGGAAGAGGTTAAAGGTGTTCACTGCTGCTACAGAGGAATGTTTTTCCATGTGAAGCTCATAAACTAGTACTGGCTTTCTATCTATTGCACTGCTATCATTGGCATCAAAAGCGAACCAACCAAGAGACATTCATGTGTATCTGCTCTCTGTTATGAAATTTTGGTCAAAATACCAAGTTGCATCTTAATTACAGGTTGAAGAGGTATGTGCTTATAAGTATAATACATTTAACTGCCTTTCATTTTCAAGATATAATTGAGCACACTTAGAAAATATAAAATTTAACAATTTAAAGCTCTGACAAATGATCTGAAAGAACATTCTACTTGATTCAGAATATCACTGATACCATCAAACTGTCGTTTTCATGGCCCACATTTGTAAATATATTTACAATGCAAATAGTAAATCTGGATTTCTACAAAAGCACATTGATAACAAAATGAAAATATAAGGCAGTTTTATAAAATTAATCTCATATATATTGACCAAAGAATATTATGACATACTAAATATTCACCATGCTCAAGATAAAACAAGTTTCAAAAAAAGTTAATAATTGGTGATTAAGACAAGATTCATATAACACCAATATCATTATCATTTCAAAGTGTCTCAAACAGGAATTATCATAGGACATCAACAAAAGTATGAACTACTTATTTTCTGAGTTATTTTAATAAAAGAACAAACAAGACCTAACAAAATGTCGAAGTATGGAAAAACACTTTACATTTTTTAGGATGACTTTTTGAAACATCAATAGAATTATATATATATAGATATAGATATAGATATAGATATAGGCATGATGAATTTGAATGTTAACAAACTATGCTTGAGTTACAAATAGTGGTCGTAATTATATAGTTCCTGAAATAATAAACTGAAATATTACATAAAAGTCTTCTTATCAGTGATAGAGTAAGTCATGGACAAAGGAAGTCAAATTATCTAGCAATCAAGAAAAATCCATATTCAACAGAGAAACATTTACTGTGACGCTGGGCTTCCATTCTATGCAGGCAACAAATTAAGTTGTGCTGGTCAAAAATTTCCGTATTAAAATGATCTGAGTTGATGTATGCTTCCAACAAGAAATGATAAAGATTGGTTTTAGGGTTCTTTCTATCACAATAACATATATACATGTAGATATATATACACACACATATACATATGCATATACATTCATATTGTTCTTTTTGAACTGCTCACTTTCCTTTAAAACTTAAATAATTAATTAGGCCAAAAAATAGTAAGAAAAACATGAATTTTCATTAAACAACACTACCAGAAAGCAAGCAGAAAAGATAAATGATCTTTACCACTAGAAAAGTTAGGGGATGGGGAGCAATGTGACTAAAGTTTTGCTTATTGGAAAATTCTGAGAATAAAAAAGTATTATAAGAACAAAGAAAATCACAGCTGAATTAAAACAGTAATAGAATACAAACTAACCAGCAGACTCAGAAGTCAGAAAGTATACAAAATTAGTGCAAGAATAACAAAATTACAATAGAAAAATGGTGTGTAGCATTGAGACCAAGTACTACATAAAGTAGACCAAATTCAGAAGTCACTCACACAACTTAGTTAATTTTATCTTTTGACTAAATGTACTTTGTGCACAGGAGACGTCACATGAATATTTTTATTTGACTTAAAAAATGTAGGGCAAGGGCCTCCCTGGTGGCGCAGTGGTTAAGAGTCCGCCTGCCGATGCAGGGGATACGGGTTCGTGCCCCGGTCTGGGAGGATCCCATATGCCGCGGAGCGGCTGGGCCCGTGAGCCATGGCCGCTGGGCCTGCGCATCCGGAGCCTGTGCTCCGCAACGGGAGAGGCCACAACAGTGAGAGGCCCACATACTGCAAAAAGAAAAAAAAAAAAAAAATGTAGGGCAAGACCGTGTGTAGGTATCTGTGCGTACCTAAGGACATTCCTCTGACTCTCCTTAATGATAGAAAATCTTCCATTGTTACTAAAGTTATTGAAAGTCATGAGTAATCAAGGAAATGAGTGATTAAGCTAGACCATGATATTTTGAGCCAAAACTGAAGTGTAATCACAAAGTAATGGTATTGGTAGGCTTTGGTTAACAATCTAAAGAGATCAAAGACAAAGATTTTTGTCAAGAATGGCAACACTGTTGAATAGAACCTCAAAGTGACAAATGCACCTAAAACTAATTTGAATATGTAAATTCAGATTAAAAATTCATCCCAGTGCTACTTGCTGCACCTGGGCCCGTACGCATGTGCACACAAGAAATCTTTAGTTAACAGATGAACGCTGTACATTAATCCAAACAATTAAATTTGGACACAGAGTTGAAGCATACATTACATGAGCACATTATCACCGTCTCTATCTAGAGACATGAACAGCAATGAGAACTTTTTAAACACTATTTTTGGTACCAACGTCCAACTTACTCTTTTTAATGTTCTCAGGTTATACAATTCTCAGCATAACAAGTAATATCTAATATAAATCGATGTTACATGACTTCAATTG